>NW_026609824.1:370000-710000 GCF_029499605.1 Hyla sarda
CAGCAGACCCTAAACCCATATCATTATTGCTAAGCAGGAAGATGGGAGTCCATTTCACTCTGATGGACCATTTTTAAATGCAATCCATAACCTGGCTTTGGCAGGAACCCTTCTTACTCCTCCTACTTGCATTTGATACTGGGTTTAGGATCTGCATAGGAAACACACACACACACACACACACACACACACACATACAAGCACACACTTACCTGTGTTGCCTGCTGACGCCTCCTTGGCTGTCCCCAAACGGTATAAAACCAACAGCCACGGGAAGCTGTAAGGATAGAGGACATACCTGCATCCTATTGGACTCACTTGTCTTGGTTAAATCCAACTTATTTGACAACCTATGGTGCTGCTACTTCTGCTCATGGCAGTGCTGCTTCTGACAAGGCTGTTCTTTGGTGGGCCTAGGCGACATCACAATCTCCATGGTTACATACACAACAAAGGTCAGATGTTGTTTACACCTGGCCATGCCAGTGGTATTGAGTAGCATATCCCAGTGCTAAGGGTCCTGGGTGCAACAATCTTTCAATGGGGAATAGCCGCACTGAGTTTGTCAAGTGCACCCATGTTTGCAACTCCAACAATACACACATATGTATGTATGTATGTGTGTATGTGTGTATGTGTGTATGTATGTCTATCTATCTATCTATCTATCTATCCATCCACCCATCTATCTCTATATATATTTATCTCTCTCTCTCTCTCTATATGTATATATATATATATATATATATATATACATAATTTTTTTTTCTTTTAAATATATATATATATATATATATATATATATATGTATATACATATAGAGAGAGAGAGAGAGAGATGGAAATACTTTTTTAAACATGTTTTCACCTCATTTTTACCTTCTTTTTTTCTTCTCTCCATGTTTTCCTTCTTTCCTATGCTGCTGCTTCTTATTTTTCTTCTTTTTCAGACCCTATCATTGCACTATTGCTTATTCAATACCACCAGCAGATGGAGACACTATATTACAACATTAGTTGTGAGCAGCAGTTTGTACAAACAAATGCCTCATAGCTGATGTCCTATCCACCTAGGCACATAGGCACCACCTATTGTCTATTGCCTGCAGTAGGGGCCCACTGGACTAGCCAGCAAGCAGCTGCAGCAAATAAACAGATAATCTTTCTTTCCAACACTGAAACCTGGTGGTGCATTTAATATATGCTATCAGATAGGGGACATATCAGATATTAAACTGATATAAACAGACACCACATTTGATACCAGCCAAAAGGAAGGATGAGAAGTTATAACTGTGAAAGGGGAGGAACCAACGCTGTCCCCTTCACATGCACCATCATTACTTGTAGGAAGGGAGGCTGGCTGGCAGCCTCCCATACACACTCTGGCTGGGTGGCAGTCACCCACCAGTACACACAGCAGACCCTAAACCCATATCATTATTGCTAAGCAGGAAGATGGGAGTCCATTTCACTCTGATGGACCATTTTTAAATGCAATCCATAACCTGGCTTTGGCAGGAACCCTTCTTACTCCTCCTACTTGCATTTGATACTGGGTTTAGGATCTGCATAGGAAACACACACACACACACACACAAGCACACACTTACCTGTGTTGCCTGCTGACGCCTCCTTGGCTGTCCCCAAACGGTATAAAACCAACAGCCACGGGCAGGGCCGGACTGGGGATAAAAACCAGCCCTGGAAAAAGTTGCATACCAGCCCCATATTGTGTAATTTTTCAAGCTCATGGCATATCGTAATTATATACTTGTTCATAAAAGGGGAAAGCATTCATTTTAAAACACATACATAAATATGAATATGAACTTTGCACTTCAATAGCTTTATTGTAGACCAGCTTTTCCCAACCAGGGTGCCTCCAGCATGTCCAGACAGCTTTTGGCTGCTTGGGCATGCTGGAAAATGTAGTTTTGCAACAGCTGGAGGCACCCTGGTTGGAAAACACTACAGTAGACCATTATTCCATGCAACTGGGTCAGAACTAAGAATAATCCAAAAATGTTTACTTTAAAGAATAGAAGACAATAATAATAATAATAATAATCTCTTACTTTGTATAAGTTACTCAACATACACCAAACCAGCAGTTGATAAATAGACCATAGACCACAGACCAGTATAACCAACAACAGCTCTATACAAGGTTCAAATAATTGTACCACACTATGACTACACATTACCTCCACATAGTAACAGGATAATATTACCATACAAATACTGAATAAACCCCTTTACACAGAAGTTAGTGCCTCAGCTCTACACAGGCTCTACAGACCATATAAGAGATTACATAAAGTTACATCAGGTGACGTCTTCTCTGATCGGTGTCAGTCAATTTCCTTTTCTTATCCATCCGGCCCAGACCGTCATGACTATTTCTTCCAGCCACAACTCCACAGAACCTGCCAAACAAACATTTAAGACTCTGCACTTTTCCAGTGCTTATAGCGCTCAGTATAGTGGGTAGAAAAGTGGGTTGGGGGGAAGAGTAGGTAGCCCCCCCTCCTTTAGGCAGTTGGTCACTCAAGGGGGTAGACAGGTCCCTTTACATCGTTTCCCCCATCACACAGGTAAAGCCCACAGTGGGTAGGTAGGGAATACCCCTATAAGATAGGATACCCAAGCAGATCGATAATGTACCTAGTAGGTGATGCCTCCAGGTAGGTAATATCCCCAGTAGGTAGTAGTTGATGCCTCCAGGTAGGTCGTATTTATTGCCCCCAGTAAGCATGTAGTAGGTAATGCCCCCAGTAGGTATGTAGAAGGTAATGCCCCCAGTAGGTAGTGCCCCCAGATAGGTAATGCCCCCAGTAGGTAGTTTCATCAGGTAGGTAATGCCCCCATTAGGTAACGTTTTTTTGATGGAATAAATCACCCCGTTTTTCACTTTATGGAGTACTGCACTGGCTTTATTTTTCTAGATAGATAGATAGATATGAGATAGATAGATAGACAGATAGATATGAGATAGATAGATAGATAGATATACAGCAACAGAAGAATGCAGCAGGACACTGCCAGCACAAAGATATAGGTGCAACATGAATATGCAGTTAAAACATGAAGAGCTATACAGCTATGGTGTAATAGATGCAAATGTGAAACTATGAAATAGTGAGGCACTTAGGGGGAGATGTATCAATGTTGTTGTTGGTAGACGTTTTTTGTAGATCATTTTGGTTGGTCTAAATTTGGAGCAATTTCTCCAAATTTATCAAACTTGTGCAAGCCCCATGATAAATTTCGTGCAATGGTCTAAATCTCCACAAAGTTCTATTTGTAGACCTGATCTACACCTCACAGGAATAGTGGTGTATCCTGGACGCTGGGCTTTCGTTCTATTGTTTTTCAGGATTTCACTGAGGTTTTTTGGGGGGGAGATTTATCAAAAACTGTACAGAGAAAGAGTAGTGCAGTTGCCCATGACAACCAGATTGCTTCTTTACAAAAATGAAAGGAGCAATCTGATAGGTTGCTATGGGCAACTGCACCACTCTTCCTCTACATAGGTTTTGATTAATCTCTCCCCTTGTGTTTTTTCTTGCATTTTTGCTGGTGTGCGGAAACAAACATTTTTGTACCCTGTGTGCATTTTTTTCACTGCAGGTACTACTCCATGGGTCGGATGCAGAGCGCCAGCCCCACGGGGTGTAAGGAGGTGAGGAGTGATGTATAGCATATACATATACAGGGTGGAGAGCATCACTACTTACCTCCGCCCGCTGTATAGTATACAGGGGGCATAGTGTATCCATGTATACTATACAGGAGCCCAGCAAGGAAAGAATTAACCCACACTGCAGCTCTGAGTTAAATCTTTGTGCGCTCTCCTGTATATACAGCCATCTATAGATGACTGTATATACAGGATACAGTAGGCAGACAAGAACAGTTGGAGGCTCCCTGTTACACACTGCAGTATGGGCGCACTCACCAGGTGAGATCGCAAATGATGTCCTAACCTTTTTTTTTTTCTCTTTTCAGATACGTGAATGGGGAGGACTACGTCAGATTCAGTGTATTGCGATGATGACCAGCTTTTTTTTAATGTCAATAAAAGGTTTAATGAGGGCTGTGTGGGGAGTGTTTTTTTTTTTTTTTATATACATTTTTTTTCAATGCCTGGCTTAGCGTTAGCCACAAAAACAGCTAGCACTAACCCCCTATTATTACCCCGTTACCCACCGCCACAGGGTTGCCGGGAAGAGCCAGTACCAACAGGCCTGGAGTGTCAAAAATAGCACTCCTGGCTGGGGTTATTTAGGTTGGGGAGAGCCAGTAACAATGGTCCTCGCCCACACTGGTAACGTCAGGCTGTTGTGATTGGTTGGTATCTGACTGACACTGAAAATATGGGGAACCACACACTTTTTTTTATTACAAAAAAAAAACAACACATAGGCTTCCCCATATTTTCAGTGTCAATCAGACACCAACCAATCAGCAACAGCCTGACATTACCAGAATGGGCAAGGACCATTGTTACTGGCCCTCCCCAGCCTAAATAACCCCAGCCTGTTACCGCCTATGCCAAGGAGCGCTATTTTTGATGCTCCGGGCCTGTTGGTACCGGCTCTTCCTGGCACCCCTGTGGCGGTGATAATTGTGGGGTAATAATTGGGGGTTAGTGCTAGCTGTTTTCGGGGCTAAGGCCAGCTTAGTAATAGATTCCGTCTACAATACGGCTTCCACTACTAAGACTGAAATTTCAATTATAAAAAACACAACACATGAAATAAAAAATGTATTTAAAAAAACACTCCCCCACAGCCCTCGTTAACCCTTTTATTGACATTAAAAAAATGCTAGTCATCGTCACACTCCACCGAATCTCAGGTAGTCCTCTCCATTCACTTATCTGAAATGACAATAAAAACACGAAAAATGGGTCAGTACATTTTTGGCGCTCTCCCCTGGGGAGAGCGCACATAATGCAGTGTGTTCCTAAAGAGGGAGCCTCCAATTGTTGCTAAACTACAACTCCCATCATGGGGGCTGTAGGTAAACAACAGCTGGAGTCTCCCAGTTTGGGAACACACTGCCAGAAAGGCTCTGTTCCCATTATGCAAAACGCATAATGAGAACAGAGCCATACTTACCACCCTGGCTTCAGGCCTGGACTGTGAAGCTCCGCCCCCTAATGATGTCATCACTAGGGGGCAGGGGCGGAGAAGTTGCAAGGGGTCTCAAGAGTGCGACCCCTGAGATCCGTCAGTCTGCCCTTGGACTACTACTCCCATCATGGGAAATGTTGTGTCCCATGATGGGAGTAGTTGTAGTACCACAGTGCTGAGGGATGGCTCTTACACATCCCCCAGCTGTGAAACTGTATTGTGACTGTTAGGACTACTACTCCCATCATGGACAGGCTCTGTCCATGATGGGAGTTGTAGTCCTCGGGCTGAAGGACAGATCGCAGCAGGTCATTCTCCAGAGACCCGCTGCGATCTGCATTTACTAACTTAAAAAGCCAGCGGTACATGCGGCAACACTGCACTCCCCGCCGCCTCCTGTATACAGATGTCACGATTCATAATCCCCGCCGCCGGGAGACCGGAGCTCTGATTGGTGGAAAGCTATTCACCACTATACACCAATCAGAGCTCCTGTCTTCTGGCGGGGATTATGAATTGTGACAGGTCTATACAGGGGAGCAGGTGGACCCGCTTCTACAGTATATAATTGTTATGTGTACTGTACCCCCCCCCCCCCCAGACTAATACTGACCCCTTCTATAGTGAGCGCTGGGACCGCTGTGTGATTGACAGGTCCCCAGCGCAAGTGTCCGGCCCCACTGACCTTTATATGTAATAAATCTTTATGATACACACTGCCCGTCCTCCTCTTCATTCTTCTGATACCGGAGACGCGCGGCTTCTGTATCATAGTCTATAGACAGAGCGCCCCCTCCCTGCCTCCACACTGCACGGGGCTGGGGCCAGACAACGGTAGGGGGCACTCTGACTATAGTGAAAGCAGAAGCCGCGCGGCTCCGGTATCAGAAGAATGAAGAGGAGGACGGGCAGTGTGTATCATAAAGATTTATAACATATAAAGGTCAGTGGGGCCGGACACTTGCGCTGGGGACCTGTCAATCACACAGCGGTCCCAGCGCTCACTATAGAAGGGGTCAGTATTAGTCTGGGGGGGAAATACACATAACAATTATATACAGTAGAAGCGGCTCCACTCGCTCCCCTGTATAGACCTGTCACAATTCATAATCCCCACCAGAAGACAGGAGCTCTGATTGGTGTATAGTGGTGAATAGCTTTCCACCAATCAGAGCTCCCCTCTCCCGGAGGCGGGGATTATGAATTGTGACATCTGCATACGGGAGCCGGCGGTAGCGCAGTAGAGCCGCATGTACCGCCGGCTTTTTAAGTTAATAAATGCAGATTGCAGCGGGTCTCTGGAGAATGACCTGCTGCGATCTGTCCTTCAGCCCCAGGACTACAACTCCCATAATGGACAGAGTCTGTCCATGATTGGAGTAGTAGTCCTAACAGTCACAATAGAGTCCCACAGACGGGGGATGTGCGTCTCTCAGTGCTGCAGTACTACAACTACTCCCATTATGGGACAGATTCTGTCCCATGATGGGAGTAGTTGTAGTACTGCAGTGCTGAGAGACGGCTCCTGCTTCCCCCACCTGCATCTTCCACCGTATGCCATTTTCTACGAGTCCTTGCTAGCACTCTTAGGTTTAGACTACTTTTCTTGCAAAAAAGCGCAATTGCGCAAAAAAAACATCTACTTTTTTTTTTTGCGCAATTGATAAATACCAGTCCACTGGATTAGGTGGTGTACTGTAGACCAAACTGGTGACAACTTTAGAAAACTGTCCACCAAAAAAAACGCAGCTCTATGCAAAAAAAGCGCAATTGCGCAAAATTTGTAGACGTGAAAAATGGTCTAAATGCAATGATACATCTCCCCCTTAGCTCGCAAATTTGTCTCCGCCGGCGGTCAAATAGCTTGGACCGTCCCACCGCGATAAGGTGGCCTCCCTTGGCACCCCACCCACCTCTATCAGGTGTGTATATAAGGTGTCTTGGATGTTCCAGACCCTGACATGCTTACTGAACTGTTCACACAGAGGCATATTCACAGTGTAGGGTCCGTCCCAAGGAGGCCACCTTATCGCGGTGGGACGGTCCAAGCTATTTGACCGCCGGCGGAGACAAATTTGCGAGCTAAGTGCCTCACTATTTCATAGTTTCACATTTGCATCTATTACACCATAGCTGAATAGCTCTTCATGTTTTAACTGCATATTCATGTTGCACCTATATCTTTGTGCTGTCAGTGTGCTGCTGCATTCTTCTGTTGCTGTATATCTAGCCTAGTAGCATGCACCTGTAGGCCAGGTCCATATAATAGTTTGGTATCAACTAAAGTGCTGGCTGACTTATTCTTTGTCTAGATAGATAGATAGATAGATAGATATGAGATAGATAGATAAACAGATAGATATGAGATAGATATAAGAGAGATATGAGATAGATAGATAGACAGATAGATATGAGATAGATATAAGAGAGATATGAGATAGATAGATAGACAGATAGATATGAGATGGATAGATAAATAGGTGATAGATATGAGATAGATAGATAGATAGATATGAGAGAGATAGATAGATAGATAGATAGATAGATAAAGTAAATATATGCAGCACACCAATATCCGTGAATCAAACTAGCAGTGTTTTCTTCCATGATGCAGTAGACAATGTTTCGGTGATCTCTCATCACCATTTTCAAGTCTTGAAAATGGTGATGATGAGAGATCACCGAAACGTTGGTGAAAAATGAAAGGAGCGATCTGATTGGTTGCTATGGGCAACTGGGCAATTTTTCCTCTGCACAGGTTTTAATAAATCTCCCCCTAAGTGCTTGCACCATCTACAAGTCTGAAGTATTGTCTGGAGGTGCTGCTTTTATTTGGACTAGATAGATAGATAGATAGTAGATTGATATGATATAGATAGATAGATAGATAGATATGAGATAGATATGAGATAGATATGAGATAGATAAATAAATAGATAGTTATGAGATAGATAGATATAGATAGATAGAATATAGATAGATATGAGATAGATAGATAGATAGAATATAGATAGATATGAGATAGATAGATAGATAGATAGATATAGATAGATAGAATATAAAAAGATATGAGAGAGATAGATATATATGAGATAGATATGAGAGAGATATGATAGATAGATAGATAGATAGATATGAGAGAAAGATGGTAGATACATAGATATGAGATAGATAGATAGATATGAGATAGATAGATATGAGATGGAGAGATCGATATGAGATAGATAGATAGATATGAGATAGATAGATAGATATGAGATAGATCGATATGAGATAGATAGATAGATATGAGATAGATAGATAGGAGATAGATAGATAGGAGATAGATAGATAGATAGATAGATAGGAGATAGATAGATAGATAGGAGATAGATAGATAGATAGATAGATAGATAGATAGGAGATAGATAGATAGATATATAGGAGATAGATAGATAGATAGATATGAGATGATAGATAGTTAGATAGATAGATATGAGATAGATAGGTAGATAGATATGAGATAGATAGATAGATATGAGATAGATAGATATGAGATAGATATGAGATAGATAGATAGATATGAGATAAATATGAGATAGATATGAGATAGATAGATATGAGACAGATAGATATGAGATAGATATATAGATAGATATGAGATAGATAGATAGATAGATATGAGATGATAGATAGATAGATAGATAGGAAATAGATAGATATGAGATAGGTAGATAGATAGATATGAGATAGATAGATAGATAGATAGATAGATATGAGATGATAGATAGATAGATAGGAGATAGATAGATATATATGAGATGATAGATAGATAGATATGAGATAGATAGATAGATATGAGATAGATAGATAGATAGATAGATATGAGATAGATAGATATGAGATAGATAGATAGATATGAGATAGATAGATAGATAGATAGATAGATATGAGATAGATATGAGATAGATATGAGATAGATAGATATGAGATAGATAGATAGATATGAGATAGATAGATGGAGATGAGATAGATATGAGATAGATAGATAGATAGATAGATAGATAGATAGATATGAGATAGATAGACAGATATGACATGATAGATAGATAGATAGATAGATAGGAGATAGATAGATAGATATGAGATAGATAGATAGGAGATGATAGATAGATAGATAGATAGGAGATAGATAGGAGATAGATAGATATGAGATAGAGATCGATATGAGAGAGATGGATAGATACATATGAGATAGATACATAGTTTTGCAACAGCTGGAGGCACCCTGGTTGAGAAACAATAAGATGGAGGTAAATAGGCACATCTCATTGTCTCTTAAAGGAAAAGTCTCATGCTCAAAATCTTTCCCCTTAAGCTTTACATCGCGAGGTGGGGGGGGGTCCGACTGCTGGGGCCCCCTGCGATCTCCTGTTTGGAGCCCCCGTGCACTAGCACAGGAGCGCATCACGACCTTCGCCTGAAGCGGAGGCCGCCACGCCCCCTCCATATAGTTCTATGGGAGAGCCGCGCACTTGTGCTAGTGCATGGGGGCTCCAAACAAGTGATCGCAGGGGGCACCAGTGGTTGGACCTCCCGCAATCTAAAACTTCGGATAGGGGAAATGTTTTTGAGCATGAAACTTATCCTTTAATCAGGGTGCCTCTAGCTATGGCAAAACTACAACTCCCACCATGTCTACATTGCCAAAGGCATGCTGGGAGGTGTAGTTTTGCAACAGCTGGAGGCACCCTGGTTGAGAAACAATGAGATGGAGGTTTTTAGGCACTCTCTCATTGATTCTTAACCAGGGTGCCTCCAGCTGTGGCAAAACTATAACTCCCAGTATGCCCACATTGTGTAGTATGGGCTAGCCAGTTCAGAGGACACTGAGCTGTACCCACTGCCCTGGGTGCTATATATATATATATAGCAGGTACCTCACACAGCTTAGCAGTATATCACTCTATACCAATGTCTGTGCTGTGCCCTCCGGCAGCATCATACTGCATATACTACTTTGTATATAGTATAGGCCAGACAGGTCATAGGGCACAGCACAGACTGACATTACATCATGCATGCTGCCAGGCCCGGCCACAGTCACTGGGACTTCAGGACGGGCTGACCTCCTACTGACCTGCTGCTTTTTACAAAGATGCCGGCACCGTTACAGGGGGATCCTGGAGCTCCTCTTACAGGTGGGGAGGCAGAGCCACAGAGGGTGTGAGGCAGGGGCGGACACAGACAGCAGAGGGCCCTTGTGCAAAGAATGTGCCTGGGCCCCCCCCCCCAAAAAAAAACATCAACTGTTCAGGACCCCCCCCCCTCCATGTGTCACTTACTCAGGTGGACTCCCATATGTCACTTGCTCGGGAGGACCCCCCCCCTGTATAAGTTTCTAATTATTTATTAAGGCCTCCCATATGCCGCAGCTCATTCAAGCCCCCCCACATTAGGTAGCATAGATTCCCAACATTAGGTAGCATAGATTCCCCACATTAGGTAGCATAGTTTCCTCACATTAAGTAGCATAGTTTCCCCACATTAGGTAGCATATATTCCCTACATTAGGTAGCAGTTTCCCCACATTAGGTAGCATATATTCCCTACATTAGGTAGCAGTTTCCCCACATTAGGTAGCATAGTTTCCCCACATTAGGTAACATAGTTTCCCCAAATTAGGTAGCATAGTTTCCCCACATTAAATAGCACAGATTCCCCACATTAGGTAACATAGTTTCCCCACATTAGGTAGCATAGTTTCATCACATCAGGTAGCACAGATTCCCCACATTAGGTAACATAGTTTCCCCACATTAGGTAGCATAGTTTGCCCACATTAGGTAGCACAGATTCCCCACATTAGGTAACATAGTTTCCCCACATTAGGTAGCATAGTTTCCCTACATTAGGTAGCATAGTTTCCCCACATTAGGTAGCACAGATTCCCCACATTAGGTAACATTGTTTCTCCACATTAGGTAGCATAGTTTCCACACATTAGGTAGCACAGATTCCCCACATTAGGCAACATAGTTTCCCCACATTAGGTAGCATAGTTTCCCCACATTAGGTAGCATAGTTTCCCCACATTAGGTAGCACAGATTCCCCGCATTAGGTAATATAGTTTATCCACATTAAGTAGCATAGATTCCTCACACAGGGATGTGGAAATTCTATCGCCCGACGCCCAGGACAAGTAGTTTTGGGCGCCGGGCAGGTGAATTGTTTATAGATTTAGGCCTGTATCGGGCTAGCAGGGACAGACCAACTTCCCCAATATTTTTCTTTATTGCCGGTGTGAGGCGCAGGAGCGGATGCAAGTATGGAGGGGGCAGCGGGGGCCCCCAGCTGACCGCAGAGTCCGAGGTCGCACGTTCGCATTACATAATTGAGCCACGCCCCCTTATCTAATCCTCCCGGAGGATGGAGGACGCAGCTACACATAACAAAAGAAGACAGGGGGAGAGAAAGGATGTCCACAGCTCGGCACACAGCTCCTCCCCCGCACACAGCTCTATCCCTCCCCCCGCTCTTTCTTCACAGGACCTAATCCACCACGGGGAGGTTGCATGTTTGTACGGGGAAAACAGAGCGGGTGAGGGGAGAGAGGAGAGGACGTCCGGTGTGAGGGGAGATTTTCAAACCCATGTAACCTCACACCGGCCGGGACTACAGCTCTGATGTCCACTCATGGTGGCTCAGGTGAGGAGGCAGAGAATGCAGGTGGCGGGGACAGGAAGGGTGGTTGTATATGTATGGTGTGAGTGTATGTGTGTATAATGTCTGTGTGTGATGTGTATGTAATGTATAATGTGTGTATGATGTCTATGTGTGATGTGTATGTAATGTATAATGTGTGTATAATGTGTGATGTGTATGTAATGTATGATGTGTGTATGATGTCTGTCTGTGTGTGATGTGTATGTAATGTATAATGTGTGTATGATGTCGATGTGTATGTAATGTATAATGTGTGTATGATGTCTGTGTGATGTGTATGTAATGTATAATGTGTGTATGATGTCTATGTGTGATGTGTATGTAATGTATAATGTGTGTATGATGTCTAAGTTATGTGTATGTAATGTATAATGTGTGTATGATGTCTATGTGTGATGTGTATGTAATGTATAATGTGTGTATTATGTCTATGTGTGATGTGTATGTAATGTATAATGTGTGTATGATGTCTATGTGTGATGTGTATGTAATGTATAATGTGTGTATAATGTCTGTGTGTGATGTGTATGTAATGTATGAGGTGTGTATAATGTCTGTCTGTGTGTGATGTGTATGTAATGTATGATGTGTGTATAATGTCTGTGTGTGATTTGTATGTAATGTATAATGTGTGTATGATGTCTATTTGTGATGTGTATGTAATGTATAATGTGTGATGTGTATGTAATGTATAATGTGTGATGTGTATGTAATGTATAATGTGTGTATGATGTCTATGTGTGATGTGTATGTAATGTATAATGTGTGTATGATGTCTATGTGTGATGTGTATGCAATGTATAATGTGTGTATAATGTCTGTGTGTGATGTGTATGTAATGCATGATGTGTGTATGTCTGTCTGTGTGTGATGTGTATGTAATGTATAATGTGTGTATGATGTCTATGTGTGATGTGTATGTAATGTATAATGTGTGTATGATGTCTATGTGTGATGTGTATGTAATGTATAATGTGTGTATGATGTCTATGTGTGATGTGTATGTAATGTATAATGTGTGTATGATGCCTATGTATGATGTGTATGTAATGTATAATGTGTGTATGATGTCGATGTGTATGTAATGTATAATGTGTGTATAATGTCTGTGTGTGATGTGTATGTAATGTATAATGTGTGTATAATGTGTGTGTGTGATGTGTATGTAATGTATAATGTGTGTATGATGTCTATGTGTGATGTGTATGTAATGTATAATGTGTGATGTGTATGTAATGTATAATGTGTGATGTGTATGTAATGTATGATGTGTGTATAATGTCTGTGTGTGATGTGTATGTAATGTATGATGTGTGTATAATGTCTGTGTGTGATATGTATGTAATGTATGATGTGTGTATAATGTCTGTGTGTGATGTGTATGTAATGTATGATGTGTGTATAATGTCTGTGTGTGATGTGTATGTAATGTATGATGTGTGTATAATGTCTGTGTGTGATGTGTATGTAATGTATGATGTGTGTATAATGTCTGTGTGTGATGTGTATGTAATGTATGATGTGTCTATAAGGTCTGTGTGTGATGTGTATGTAATGTATGATGTGTGTATGATGTCTGTCTATGTGTGATGTGTGTATGTAATGTATACTGTGTGTATGATGTCTGTCCATGTGTGATGTGTGTATGTAATGTATACTGTGTGTATGATGTCTGTCTATGTGTGATGTGTATGTAATGTATACTGTGTGTATGATGTCTGTCTATGTGTGATGTGTATGTAATGTATAATGTGTGTATGATGTCTGTCTATGTGTGATGTGTATGTAATGTATGATGTGTGTATGATGTATGTCTATGTGTGATGTGTGTATGTAATGTATACTGTGTGTATGATGTATGTCTATGTGTGATGTGTGTATGTAATGTATACTGTGTGTATGATGTCTGTCTATGTGTGATGTGTATGTAATGTATACTGTGTGTATGATGTCTGTCTATGTGTGATGTGTATGTAATGTATACTGTGTGTATGATGTCTGTCTATGTGTGATGTGTGTATGTAATGTATACTGTGTGTATAATGTCTGTCTATGTGTGATGTGTGTATGTAATGTATACTGTGTTTATGATGTCTGTCTATGTGTGATGTGTGTCTGTAATGGATAATGTGTGCATGATGTGTGTATGTATGTGATGTATGTATGTAATGGATAATGTGTGTATGATGTGTGTATGTATGTGATGTATGATGTGTGTATGATGTCTGTCGATGTGTGTATGTATGTGATGTATGATGTGGGGTGGGCAGCGGTGTATGTATGATGTGTGTGTGTATATGTACAGTGTGAGTGTATGTGTGATGTGTGTATGATGTCTGTGTGATGTGTGTATGTAATATATGATGTGGGGGCAGTGGTGGGTGTATGTATGATGTGTGTGTGTGTGTATATGTATAGTGTGAGTGTGTGATGTGTGTATGTAATATATGATGTGGGGGCAGTGGTGGGTGTATGTATGATGTGTGTGTGTGTGTGTATATGTATAGTGTGTGATGTGTGTATGTAATATATGATGTGGGGGCAGTGGTGGGTGTATGTATGATGTGTGGGTGTGTATATGTATAGTGTGTGATGTGTGTATGTAATATATGATGTGGGGGCAGTGGTGGGTGTATGTATGATGTGTGTGTGTGTGTGTGTATATGTATAGCATAAGTGTGTGATGTGTGTATGTAATGGTAATATATGATGTTGGGGGCAGTGGCGGGTGTATGTATGATGTGTGCATATGTATGGTGTATATGTATGGTGCGAGTGTATATGTGTATGATGTATCTGTGATGTGTGTATGTAATTTATGATGTGGGGGGGGCAGTGGCGGGTGTATGTATGATGTGTGCATATGTATGGTGTATATGTATGGTGCGAGTGTATATGTGTATGATGTATCTGTGATGTGTGTATGTAATTTATGATGTGGGGGGGCAGTGGCGGGTGTATGTATGATATGTGCATATGTATGGTGTATATGTATGGTGCGAGTGTATATGTGTATTATGTATCTGTGATGTGTGTATGTAATTCATGATGTGGGGGGGCAGTGGCGGGTGTATGTATGATGTGTGCATATGTATGGTGTATATGTATGGTGCGAGTGTATATGTGTATGATGTATCTGTGATGTGTGTATGTAATTTATGATGTGGGGGGGGCAGTGGCGGGTGTATGTATGATGTGTGCATATGTATGGTGTATATGTATGGTGCGAGTGTATATGTGTATGATGTATCTGTGATGTGTGTATGTAATTTATGATGTGGGGGGGGCAGTGGCGGGTGTATGTATGATGTGTGCATATGTATGGTGTATATGTATGGTGCGAGTGTATATGTGTATGATGTATCTGTGATGTGTGTATGTAATTTATGATGTGGGGGGGGCAGTGGCGGGTGTATGTATGATGTGTGCATATGTATGGTGTATATGTATGGTGCGAGTGTATATGTGTATGATGTATCTGTGATGTGTGTATGTAATTTATGATGTGGGGGGGGCAGTGGCGGGTGTATGTATGATGTGTGCATATGTATGGTGTATATGTATGGTGCGAGTGTATATGTGTATGATGTATCTGTGATGTGTGTATGTAATTTATGATGTGGGGGGGGGGGGGCAGTGGCGGGTGTATGTATGATGTGTGCATATGTATGGTGTATATGTATGGTGCGAGTGTATATGTGTATGATGTATCTGTGATGTGTGTATGTAATTTATGATGTGGGGGGGGGCAGTGGCGGGTGTATGTATGATGTGTGCATATGTATGGTGTATATGTATGGTGCAAGTGAATATGTGTATGATGTATCTGTGATGTGTGTATGTAATTTATGATGTGGGGGGGCAGTGGCGGGTGTATGTATGATGTGTGCATATGTATGGTGTATATGTATGGTGCGAGTGTATATGTGTATGATGTATCTGTGATGTGTGTATGTAATTTATGATGTGGGGGGGGGGGCACTGCCGCCACCGCCAGTTGTGCCATCTAGCTTTTTATTTTTAGTGTCTTCTGGCCACCCGCACTGAATTGCACCCCCAGAATCCCGCCCCCTTAATACTCACCCGCCGACCAAGAGCCCCACGGATGCACGCAAACACACCCGAACCAAAACTACAACTCCCAGCATGTTGCACCATAACCTAAACTGTAGAACTATAAAGTGCAACATGCTGGGAGTTGTAGTGTTGGTTCGGGTCAGCTGCAGAGCCATAGGCTGCATCAGGGCATGCTGGGTGTTGTAGTTACTAACTGCAATTCCCAGTATTCCCTGACACAGCCTATGGCTCTGCAGCTGACATGAACCAAAACTACAACTCCCAGCATGTTCCACAATAACCTTAACTGTACTACTATACAGTGCAACATGCTGCAACACCCAAACAACCATAGGCTGCATCAGGGCATGCTGGGAGTTGTAGTTATCTAGTAACTAAATGCAACTTCCAGCATTTTCTGACACAAAATGCACCACACAAACTGGAGAAGCAGAACCCCCCCCCCAGTAACACATAAGTCCCTATGAAGACTGAAAAATAGTGATTAAAATTTTTGAAAAAGTGCGTATATATGTGAATAAGCCCCTTTCCTAATAAAAGTTTCCAATTTTCTTTAAATAAAAATAATGTACAAAAATAAACATAAGTCGGGTCTCTGCATGTGGAAATATCCAGACTATTAAAATATGATGTTAATTAAACCGTACGGTGAACGGTGTAAATGTAAAAGAATAGTCCAGAATTGTTAATTTTTGGTCACTTCATTGAGAAATTTTTTATGGTGATCAAAAAGTTACATCTAGACTTTTCTGTGGTTGCCTCGGGTGTAAGAGGAGCTACAGCTCTCCCACCTCTAATACCCTGGCATGCTGCGATCACCTATTAAACCATTAGATCATCGCTGTCAGCAGTGTCTAAAGGAATCTTATATCCATCCCTGGTGGTCTAGTGGGGGGAATCAGACTATTTTGGTCGTAATTATTTTGTCTACCAGGACAAGTGGATTGTGTTCCGCTTTAGTCCCTTGGACAAGTAGTTTTTTTTTTTTAAATTTCCACACCCCTGCTCACATTAGGTAGCCATAGCCCCCCCCCCCCCAAACACACAGACAGACACAGACACACACACAGACAAACTTACCTGCCCTGCACAGCGCTTCTCCTCTCCAGCGGCGGCCTGACGAGTGACGTCACTGACGTCCTCCTGAGTGGGTCTGCAGAAGTACGTCACTTGTGCGACGTCCCTCGTCAGACCCCGGTCGGCCGGAGGCAGACTCACTGTCTAAAGTGCCCGCTGCGCTATTATACCCCGCAGCTGCTTTAGAACAGTGAGCAGCGGCGGCGCCAACCCTACCATGAACCTACTAGGCACAAAAAAAAAGGGGGCAGCAAAATGCCACCCCTGAAAAGTGCCACCTGGGACTTATGGTCCCACCGGGTCCCATGGTAGGGCCGACCAGAGGCGGCTCTAGACTTTGTGAGGCCTTAGGCGAAACTTGAACATGGGGCCCTGCTTTGTTTTCTGCTGAAATTACATGGTGGTCCGGCTGTGAGATGGTTATACTGTGACATCACTGTGTATTATCCCTGTACTGTGACATCACTGTGTATTATCTCTGTACTGTGCCATCACTCTGTGTATTATCCCTGTAATGTGACATCACTGTGTATTATCTCTGCACTGTGCCATCACTGTGTATTATCCCTGTACTGTGACGTCACTGTGTATTATCTCTGTACTGTGCCATCACTCTGTGTATTATCCCTGTAATGTGACATCACTGTGTGTATTATCTCTGTACTGTGACATCACTGTGTGTATTATCCCTGTACTGTGACATCACTGTGTGTATTATCTCTGAACTGTGACATCACTGTGTGTATTATCTCTGAACTGTGACATCACTGTGTGTATTATCTCTGTACTGTGACATCACTGTGTGTATTATATCTGTACTGTGACATCACTGTGTATTGTCCCTGTACTGTGACATCACTGTGTGTATTATCCCTGTACTGTGACATCACTTTGTATTATCCCTGTACTGTGACATCACTGTGTATTATCTCTGTACTGTGACATCACTGTGTATTGTGCCTGTACTGTGACATCACTCTGTATATTATCCCTGTACTGTGACATCACTTTGTATTATCCCTGTACTGTGACATCACTCTGTATATTATCCCTGTACTGTGACATCACTGTTTATTATTCCTGTACTGTGACATCACTGTGTGTATTATCTCTGTACTGTGACATCACTGTGTATTATCCCTGTACTGTGACATCACTGTGTATTATCCCTGTACTGTGACATCACTGTGTATTATCCCTGTACTGTGACATCACTGTGTATTATCCCTGTGCTGTGACATCACTGTGCATTATCCCTGTACTGTGACATCACTGTGTGTATTATTCCTGTACTGTGACATCACTGTGTATATTATCTCTGAACTATAACATCACTGTGTGTTATCTCTATACTGCAACATCACTGTTGATACTTACACTGCACTGTGACATCACTGTATATATTAAGCCTGTATACCCTAATATCACTGTACATATTTACCTTGCACTGCGAGTGACAATACAGGGTAAATATGCACAGTTCAGAGTTAATATAAACAGTAATGTCTCTGTACAGGGACAGTAAACAGTTTTGCCACTACAGGGTTAATAAACGCAGTGTTGTCACAGTAGAGGGTAACTATACAGTGATGTCATTGTACCGGGAAAATATACACAGTGAAGTCAGCATTCAAGAATAATAAACTGTGATGTCACTACAGGGTTGTTATACACAGTGACATCAAATTACAGGATGAAGCACAGTGATGTCACAGTTTATGAAGCACAGTGATCAAAAACTACAAATTGACCCAATAAGGGGCTAAGAGGCCAAAACAATATAATTATCCAAACCCCAAGGCCGCAGCCTGGGGTGCAAAACACCTCAAATTACTCCCCCACTAAAACATAACTTTTAATTGTGTATATATTAAAAGATAACAAATCCAGAAGGTGATGATTAAAAATACAGTGTCACATGGGAGAATAATATAGTTATTGGAGCAACAGTACTCCAGTGTTCGGGGCTCTGCAGAAGCCCAACATCCCAATTGTGACACTTATTAAAAACACAAAATTGCCGCCTCTACATGTTTCGCCGTCACCACGGCGTTCTCAAGAGGCAATATGTGCCAACAACACTCCAAAATGGCGGCAGGGGGTATTTATAGACCATCTCCCTATCATCATCAGTCAGCGACATCCATATCCAGCCTATCCCAGATATCCTAGTATTACTCCAATCATGATTCAATATATGAATCACTTCCCAGGTACTCCCGCTGTTGGGGACCAATTTTGTGTTTTTAATAAGAAGCACAGTGATGTCACAGAGACTACAGAATGTACAACTGTACGTATGATAAAGATGGCGGGATGCTATTGAAACGTCACACATACATGGGGGAATAAAACACTTTGTTTTTGCACCTTATCTGGGAGTGCCGCTGGATCTTTAGTTTTGTAGATAGATAGATGATATATAGATAGATGGATAGATGATAGATATGAGATAGATAATAGATATGAGATAGATAGATGATAGATATGAGATAGATAATAGATATGAGATAGATAATAGATATGAGATAGATAATAGATATGAGATAGATAGATAGATGGATAGATAGATGATAGATACTATTTCTTTCTAGCTATCTATCTAAAACAAATAAAAACGGCACAACCAAAATCCAGAAATTAGAGGGAAGTCGGGGTGCCCGCATACTTGGAACCTGGGTCCACTGGTTCCTCAATCCAGACAAAGAACAATATGATGCAACACGCCACAAGTTTTCAGAAAATGGTGGTTTATTCCATCATGTGCATAGTCCATAGTCCATGCACATGATGGAATAAACCACCATTTTCTGCAAACTTGTGGCGTGCTGCATCATATTGTTCTTTATCTATCTATATTTCTATATTCTATCTATATCATATCAATCTATATCTATCATATCCATCTATCTCCTATGTATCTATCTATCTCATATCTATCTATATCATATATATCTATCATCTATCTATCTATCTATCATCTATTTATCTATCTATCTCATATCTATCTATATATCCATCTATTTATGTATCTATCTATCTATATATCATCTATCTATCTATCTCTCATATCTATCTTTCATCTATCTCTCATCTATCTGAGATATATATGAGATAGATAGATAGATAAATAGAAAGATAGATAGATAGATATGATATAGATAGATAGATATGAGATAGATAGATACATAAATAGATAGATGGATATATATATATATATATATATTCATATATATATATATATACACGAGATAGATATGATATAGATAGATAGATATGAGATAGATAGATAGGAGATAGATGGATAGATAGATAGATAGATGATTGATAGATCAGTGTTTCCCAACTAGGAGGGCCTCCAGCTGTTGCAAAACCACAACTCCCAGTATGCTCATAAAGCCAAAGGAATGCTGGGAGTTGTAGTTTTGCAACAGCTGGAGGCCCCCTGGTTGGGAAACTGATCTATCTATCTTTCTCCTATCTATCTATATCATATAAATGTATCTATATCATATCCATCTATCTATATCATATCCATCTATCTCCTATCTATCTGTCTATATCATATCTATCTATCATCTATCTATCGGTCTATCATCTATCTATCCATCTATTTACTGTATGTATCTTTCTATATATCATCTCTCTATCTATATATCATCTATTTATCTTTCTATCTCTCATATCTATCTAGCTATCTCTCGTCTATCTATCTCTCATCTATCTGAGTTAGATAGATAGATATGAGATAGATAGATGAGAGATAGATAGATATGAGAAAGATAGATAGATGCATAAATAGATGGATATAGATAGATGGATGGATAGATATGAGATAGATAGATAGATAGATAGGAGATTGATAGATAGATATTAGATAGATGCATAAATAGATGGATATAGATAGATGGATGGATAGATATGAGATAGATAGATAGATAGATAGATAGATAGATAGGAGATTGATTGATAGATAGATAGATCAGTGTTCCCCAACATGGGGGCCTCCAGCTGTTGCAAAACTACAACTCCCAGTATGCTCATAAAGCCAAAGCAATGCTGGGAGTTGTAGTTTTGCAACAGCTGGAGGCCCCCTGGTTGGGAAACACTGAACTACCTCCCACTGTCTCCCGAACTACAACTTTCCCCCTCTCCCCCAAGCAAGTTACTTACTTTAAAAGGGCAGCATCAGCAGTGGGCACTGGGCAGGTAAGTCTTCCATACTGGTGGTGTCCGGGCCTGTATACACACAGCAGGCCTGCTCCACAAGGTCCAGCAGCAGCATACAGGGGAGTGAGAGAGGGGGAGGAGCTTCCTGTCTGCTCTTCCCAGTCTGCATAGCGCGGCCCCTGCGTGGTGACAGGGCTGCTGGCTGAAGATTTATTAAATAAAAGGATGCCGGAGTAAATGGCTCCGGGGGGCGGGGGGTGCAGCGGGGGCTCGGGCCCCTTACTGGTGAACTAGCTGTACCCCCTGAGGGCCATGAGAGCTGCTAGTGACCTACTGCTGCTAGGGGGGGCACAAGGGGGGGGGCAATCATGATGTGGGGGGGGCCAATCATGATGTAGGGGGGGGCCGTGGCCCCCTCTGCCCCCCCCCCCCTAGAGACGTCACTGGGCCGCCTGCAAGGGGTGGTTGAACGCAGCATCCATCCGGGTGCTGTCAAACTTGCTGTGGTCGGGGAGTATGCGGTGGTATGTGGCCTAATGCTCGCCTCTGGGGCCGGACCTGGAGAGGGCAGCGGGCCCCCTTTCACGCTGGGCCCCTGTTCCTGCTGCACAGTTCGTCTGTTTTCTCTCTGAGGTTTTTTTTTTTGGGGGGGGGCGGGGTTCAGGAGGTCTTTCAGCAGCCCTTTCTCCGATCAGCAGCTGTTTCTATAGCAGGCGACCAGCCCCAGCAGCCCTTTCTCTTAAAGTGGCAGAGGATCAGCAGGGGCTGGTCGGGCACAGCGCTGGGGCTCGCCACCGGCAGGCAGGATGGAACCGGAACTGCTGTATTAAACTTCAATCCCGGCGGTCTTCCGGAGAGTGAGGAGCAACTTGCGCTAGTCGGGTCCCTGAGCGAGGCCCCCCATTAACGCGAGAACTGAGGCGGTGGCCTATTATGCTAGAGCCACCTCTGCTGTCAGTTGGCCAGCCTGCTGCAGTCAGCCCAGGAAGCCTCATTGCTTCCGGCACGGCCAGTCTTGCGGCCGGCCGTGCGACAACCACTGTCAGGGGCCGGTGCATTGCCGTGGAATGAGATTTGCCATAGAATGAGATGGTCCGCCTCCATCACATCCTATTGGCTCACTCTTGTCACGTGACATATTTAAACGTCACGCATCGATGCGCACAGTAGTGTCAGTTTGGCTATGACAGGGAGAGGATCTCCTCACCCTGTGATAGCTGAAGCTGTACGGAGCTCTCATGGCCTCTGTGGCCCGCCAGAAGTTCACACATGTACGTAGCTCATACGGCTGCCTCATATACATTTACTGTTGATCCACAGCGCTGTCATCAGTGTGCGTCCCCGCGAGCGCCCCACGCCCGCAGCTCTACTCCCCGTCCTCCGCCCCCCGCAGCTCTACTCCCCGTCCCGTTAACGCTCAGGGAGCGGGGAACAGAAAGTAGAGAATCAGGCGCAGGTCAAGTAATTCGCGTAGTGCTGCGCATGCGCAGTACTACTTTACCTGCGCCCGATGCTCTATTTTCTGTTCCCCGCTCCCTGAGCGTTAACGGGACGGGGAGTAGAGCTGCGGGGGACGGGGAGTAGAGCTGCGGGCGTGGGGCGCTCGTGGGGACGCACACTGATGACAGCGCCATCGGGCGTAGGAATCCCCATAGCGCTGTGGATCGCTCCCTGAGCGTTCACAGGGGACGGGGAGTAGAGCTGCGGGGGACGGGGTGTAGAGCTGCGTAGGACGGGGAGAAGAGCTGCGGGGGACGGGGAGTAGAGCTGCAGGGGACGGGGAGTAGAGCTGCGGGGGACGGGGAGTAGAGATGCGGGGGACGGGGTGTAGAGATGCGGGGGACGGGGAGTAGAGATGCGGGGGACGGGGTGTAGAGATGCGGGGGACGGGGAGAAGAGCTGCGGGGGACGGGGAGTAGAGCTGCGGGGGACGGGGAGTAGAGATGCAGGGGACGGGGAGTAGAGATGCGGGGGACGGGGTGTAGAGATGCGGGGGACGGGGAGAAGAGCTGCGGGGGACGGGGAGTAGAGCTGCGGGGGGCGGGGAGTACAGCTGCGGGGGACGGGGAGTACAGCTGCGGGGGGTCGGAGGACGGGGAGTAGAGCTGCGGGCGTGGGGCGCTCGCGGGGACGTACACACATTTACGCAGCTCATACGGCTGGCTCATATACATTTACTGTTGATCCACAACGCTATCGGGATCCCAATGCCCGAAGGCGCTGTCATCAGTGTGCGTCCCCGCGAGCGCCCCACGCCCGCAGCTCTACTCCCCCGTCCCCCTTAGCTCTACTCCCCGTCCCTTTGACGCTCAGGGAGCGGGGAACAGAAAGTAGAGCATCGGGCGCAGGTTAAGTTATTCGCGTAGTGCTGCACATGCGCAGTACTACTTTACCTGCGCCCGATGCTCTACTTTCTGTTCCCCGCTCCCTGAGCGTTAATGGGACGGGGAGTAGAGCTGCGGGCGTGGGGCGCTAGCGGGGACGCACACTGATGACAGCGCCATCGGGCATCGGGATCCCGATAGCGCTGTGGATCAACAGTACATGTAATAATAGAGTAAATGTATATGAGCCAGCCGTATGAGCTGCGTACATGTGTGAACTTCTGTCGGCCCACAGAGGCCATGAGAGCTCCGTACAGCTTCAGCTATCACAGGGTGAGGAGATCCTCTCCCTGTGATAGCCAAACTGACACTACTGTGCGCATCGATGCGTGACGTTTAAATATGTCACGTGACAAGAGTGAGCCAATAGGATGTGATGGAGGCGGACCATCTCATTCTATGGCAAATCTCATTCCACGGCAATGCACCGGGCCAAGAAGTCTTCTTTAACATGGTGCGGCCGGTGCATTGCCATAGAATGAGATGGTCCGCCTCCATCACATCCTATTGGCTCACTCTTGTCACATGACATATTTAAACGTCACACATCGATGCGCACAGCAGTGTCAGTTTGGCTATCACAGGGAGAGGATCTCCTCTCCCTGTGATAGCTGAAGCTGCACGGAGCTCTCATGGCCTCTGTGGCCCGACAGAAGCTCACACATTTACGCAGCTCATACGGCTGGCTCATATACATTTACTGTTGATCCACAGCGCTATCGGGATCCCGAAGCCCGAAGGCGCTGTCATCAGTGTGCGTCCCCGCGAGCGCCCCACGCCCGCAGCTCTACTCCCCGTCCCGTTGACGCTCAGGGAGCGGGGAACAGAAAGTAGAGCATCGGGCGCAGGTTAAGTTATTCGCGTAGTGCTGCACATGCGCAGTACTACTTTACCTGCGCCCGATGCTCTACTTTCTGTTCCCCGCTCCCTGAGCGTTAATGGGACGGGGAGTAGAGCTGCGGGCATGGGGCGCTAGCGGGGACGCACACTGATGACAGCGCCATCGGGCATCGGGATCCCGATAGCGCTGTGGATCAACAGTACATGTAATAATAGAGTAAGTGTATATGAGCCAGCCTTATCAGCTGCGTACATGTGTGAACTTCTGTCGGGCCACAGAGGCCATGAGCGCTCCGTGCAGCTTTAGCTATCACAGGGAGAGGAGATCCTCTCCCTGTGATAGCCAAACTGACACTGCTGTGCGCATCGATGCGTGACGTTTAAATATGTCACGTGACAAGAGTGAGCCAATAGGATGTGATGGAGGCGGACCATCTCATTCTATGGCAAATCTCGTTCTACGGCAATGCACCGGCCATTTGGCAGTCAAGGTGATCGGCCCACCGGGGATTTTCCCGGTATCCCAGTCCAGCCTTGACTCTGGCTGGGTGGCAGTCACCCACCAGTACACACAGCAGACCCTAAACCCATATCATTATTGCTAAGCAGGAAGATGGGAGTCCATTTCACTCTGATGGACCATTTTTAAATGCAATCCTTAACCTGGCTTTGGCAGGAACCCTTCTTACTCCTCCTACTTGCATTTGATACTGGGTTTAGGATCTGCATAGGAAACACACACAAGCACACACTTACCTTTGTTGCCTTCTGACGCCTCCTTGGCTGTCCCCAAACGGTATAAAACCAAAAGCCACGGGAAGTTGTAAGGATAGAGGACATACCTGCATCCTATTGGACTCACTTGTCTTGGTTAAATCCAGCTTATTTGACAACCTATGGTGCTGCTGCTTCTGCTCATGGAAGTGCTGCTTCTGACAAGGCTGTTCTTTGGTGGTCCTAGGCGACATTACAATCTCCATGGTTACATACACATTTGCAACTCCAACAATACACACATATGCATGTATGTATGTATGTATGTATGTGTATCTATCTATCTCTATATATATTTATCTCTCTCTCTCTCTCTGTATATATATATATATATTTCTTTTAAATATATATATAGAGAGAGATAGAGATGGAAATACTTTTTTAAACATGTTTTCACCTTTTTCTATCTTCTTTTTTTTCTTCTCTCCATGTTTTCCTTCTTTCCTCCTTTTTTCCTATGTTGCTGCTTCTTATTTTTCTTCTTTTTCAGACCCTATCATTGCACTATTCCTTATTCAATACCACCAGCAGATGGAGACACTATATTGCAACATTAGTTGTGAGCAGCAGTTTGTACAAACAAATGCCTCATAGCTGATGTCCTATCCATTATTGCATGGATGGCTGGCTGGCAACATTTGTTTTTATTATTCCAATACCACAGTACCAATGCATGGTCACTCAACAGCAATGACACCCCCATGTCAATTAACAAGATTCAGCTCCCACTACCTGAAAGACAGCTACCTATCATGTCATGTCCAACCTGCACAGGTGTGCAGGTTGCTGAGCTTATTCAATTAAAGAGGACATTCAGCAGCAGCAGCAGTCCTGTGCCTGGTCGCTCCAAAAGGGGCCAGACACAAGCGGCACAACCTATTGTCTTTTGCCTGCAGTAAGGGCCCACTGGACTAGCCAGCAAGCAGCTGCAGCAGCAAATAAACAGGTAATCTTTCTTTCCAACACTGAAACCTGGTGGTGCACTTAATATATGCTACCAGATAGGGGACATATCAGATATTAAACTGATAAAAACAGACACCACATTTGATCTCAGCCAAAAAGAAGGACGAGAAGTGATAACTGTCAAAGGGGAGGAACCCCTTCACATGCACCATCACTACTTGTAGGAAGGGAGGCTGGCTGGCAGCCTCCCATACACACCCTGGCTGGGTGGCAGTCACCCACCAGTACACAGCGGACCCTAAACCCATATCATTATCATTATTGCTAAGCAGGAAGATGGGAGTCCATTTCACTCTGATGGAGCATTTTTAAATGCAATCCATAACCTGGCTTTGGCAGGAACCTTTCTTTCGCCTCCTACTTGCATGTGATACTGGGTTTAGGATCTGCATAGGAAACACACACACACACACACAAGCACACACTTACATGTGTTGCCTGCTGACTCCTCCTTGGCTGTCCCCAAACGGTATAAAACCAACAGCCACGGGAAGCTGTAAGGATAGAGGACATACCTGCATCCTATTGGACTCACTTGTCTTGGTTAAATCCAGCTTATTTGACAACCTATGGTGCTGCTGCTTCTACTCATGGAAGTGCGGCTTCTGACAAGGCTGTTCTTTGGTGGGCCTAGGCGACATCACAATCTCCATGGTTACATACACAACAAAGGTCAGATGTTGTTTACACCTGGCCATGCCAGTGGTATTGAGTAGCATATCCCAGTGCTAAGGGTCCTGGGTGCAACAATCTTTCAATGGGGAATAGCCGAGCTGAGTTTGTCAAGTGCACCCATGTTTGCAACTCCAGCAATACACACATATTGTTACGCCGAGCGCTCCGGGTCCCCGCTCCTCCCCGGAGCGCTCGCAACATCCTCGCAATTGCAGCGCCCCGGTCAGACCTGCTGACCGGGTGCGCTGCGATACCTCTCCCAGCCGGGATGCGATTCGCGATGCGGGAGGCGCCCGCTCGCGATGCGCACCCCGGCTCCCGTACCTGACTCGCTCTCCGTCGGTCTTGTCCCGGCGCGCGCGGCCCCGCTCCTTAGGGCGCGCGCGCCGGGTCTCTGCGATTTAAAGGGCCACTGCGCCACTGATTGGCGCAGTTGGCTTAATTAGTGTGTTCACCTGTGCACTCCCTATTTATACCTCACTTCCCCTGCACTCCCTCGCCGGATCTTGTTGCCATTGTGCCAGTGAAAGCGTTTCCTTGTGTGTTCCTAGCCTGTGTTCCAGACCTCCTGCCGTTGCCCCTGACTACGATCCTTGCTGCCTGCCCCGACCTTCTGCTACGTCCGACCTTGCTCTTGTCTACTCCCTTGTACCGCGCCTATCTTCAGCAGTCAGAGAGGTTGAGCCGTTGCTGGTGGATACGACCTGGTTGCTACCGCCGCTGCAAGACCATCCCGCTTTGCGGCGGGCTCTGGTGAATACCAGTAGCAACTTAGAACCGGTCCACCAGCACGGTCCACGCCAATCCCTCTCTGGCACAGAGGATCCACCTCCTGCCAGCCGAATTGTGACAGTAGATCCGGCCATGGATCCCGCTGAAGTTCCACTGCCAGTTGTCGCCGACCTCACCACGGTGGTCGCCCAGCAGTCGCAACAGATAGCGCAACAAGGCCACCAGCTGTCTCAACTGACCGTGATGCTACAGCAGCTACTACCACAGCTTCAGCAATCATCTCCTCCGCCAGCTCCTGCACCTCCTCCGCAGCGAGTGGCCGCTTCCGGCCTACGACTATCCTTGCCGGATAAATTTGATGGGGACTCTAAGTTTTGCCGTGGCTTTCTTTCGCAATGTTCCCTGCACTTGGAGATGATGTCGGACCAGTTTCCTACTGAAAGGTCTAAGGTGGCTTTCGTAGTCAGCCTTCTGTCTGGGAAAGCTCTGTCATGGGCCACACCGCTCTGGGACCGCAATGACCCCGTCACTGCCTCTGTACACTCCTTCTTCACGGAGATTCGAAGTGTCTTTGAGGAACCTGCCCGAGCCTCTTCTGCTGAGACTGCCCTGCTGAACCTGGTCCAGGGTAATTCTTCTGTTGGCGAGTACGCCATCCAATTCCGTACCCTTGCCTCCGAATTATCCTGGAATAATGAGGCCCTCTGCGCGACCTTTAAAAAAGGCCTATCCAGCAACATTAAAGATGTTCTGGCCGCACGAGAAATTCCTGCTAACCTGCATGAACTTATTCATCTGGCCACCCGCATTGACATGCGTTTTTCTGAAAGGCGTCAGGAGCTCCGCCAGGATATGGACTTTGTTCGCACAAGGCGTTTTTTCTCCCCGGCTCCTCTCTCCTCTGGTCCTCTGCAATCCGTTCCTGTGCCTCCCGCCGTGGAGGCTATGCAAGTTGACCGGTCTCGCTTGACACCTCAAGAGAGGACACGACGCCGCATGGAGAATCTGTGCCTGTACTGTGCCGGTACCGAACACTTCCTGAAGGATTGTCCTATCCGTCCTCCCCGCCTGGAAAGACGTACGCTGACTCCGCACAAAGGTGAGACAGTTCTTGATGTCAACTCTGCTTCTCCACGCCTTACTGTGCCTGTGCGGATATCTTCCTCTACCTTCTCCTTCTCTACTATGGCCTTCTTGGATTCCGGATCTGCAGGAAATTTTATTTTGGCCTCTCTCATCAACAGGTTCAACATCCCGGTGACCAGTCTCGCCAGACCCCTCTACATCAATTGTGTTAACAATGAAAGATTGGACTGTACCGTGCGTTACCGCACGGAACCCCTCCTAATGTGCATCGGACCTCATCACGAAAAAATTTAGTTTTTGGTCCTCTCCAATTGCACTTCCGAAATTCTTCTTGGATTACCGTGGCTTCAACGCCATTCCCCAACCCTTGATTGGTCCACAGGAGAAATCAAGAGCTGGGGTACTTCTTGTTTCAAAGACTGTCTTAAACCGGTTCCCAGTACTCCCTGCCGTGACCCTGTGGTTCCCCCTGTAACCGGTCTTCCTAAGGCTTATATGGACTATGCTGACGTGTTTTGCAAAAAGCAAGCTGAGACTTTACCTCCTCACAGGCCTTATGACTGTCCTATTGACCTCCTCCCGGGTACTACTCCACCCCGGGGCAGAATTTATCCTCTGTCCGCTCCAGAGACTCTTGCTATGTCTGAATACATCCAGGAAAATTTAAAAAAGGGGTTTATCCGCAAATCCTCCTCTCCTGCCGGAGCTGGATTTTTTTTTTGTGTCCAAAAAAGATGGCTCCCTACGTCCTTGCATTGATTACCGCGGACTTAATAAAATCACGGTAAAGAACCGCTACCCCCTACCTCTTATCTCAGAACTCTTTGATCGCCTTCAAGGTGCCCACATCTTTACCAAACTGGACTTAAGAGGTGCTTATAATCTCATCCGCATCAGGGAGGGGGACGAATGGAAGACTGCATTTAACACCAGAGATGGACACTTTGAGTATCTGGTCATGCCCTTTGGCCTGTGCAACGCCCCTGCCGACTTTGTTAATGAAATTTTTCGTGATCTCTTATATTCCTGTGTTGTTGTTTATCTGGACGATATTCTGATTTTTTCTGCCAACTTAGAAGAACACCGCCAGCATGTCCGCATGGTTCTTCAGAGACTTCGAGACAATCAACTTTATGCCAAAATGGAGAAATGTCTGTTTGAATGTCAATCTCTTCCTTTCCTAGGATACTTGGTCTCTGGCCAGGGATTACAAATGGACCCAGATAAACTCTCTGCCGTCTTAGATTGGCCACGCCCCTCCGGACTCCGTGCTATCCAACGTTTTTTGGGGTTCGCCAATTATTACAGACAATTTATTCCACACTTTTCCACTATTGTGGCTCCTATCGTGGCTTTAACCAAGAAAAATGCCAATCCCAAGTCCTGGTCTCCCCAAGCGGAAGACGCATTTAAACGGCTCAAGTCTGCCTTTTCTTCTGCTCCCGTGCTCTCCAGACCTGACCCATCTAAACCCTTCCTATTGGAGGTAGATGCCTCCTCAGTGGGAGCTGGAGCGGTCCTTCTACAAAAAAATTCTTCCGGGCATGCTGTTACTTGTGGGTTTTTTTTCTAGGACCTTCTCTTCGGCGGAGAGAAACTACTCCATCGGGGATCGAGAACTACTGGCCATTAAATTGGCGCTTGAGGAATGGAGGCATCTGCTGGAGGGATCAAAATTTCCAGTTATCATTTACACCGATCACAAGAATCTCTCCTATCTCCAGTCTGCCCAACGGCTGAACCCTCACCAGGCCAGGTGGTCGTTGTTCTTTGCCCGTTTTAACTTTGAAATTCATTTTCGCCCTGCCGACAAGAACATTAGGGCCGATGCCCTCTCTCGTTCCTCGGATGCCTCGGAAGTAGAGGTCTCTCCGCAACACATCATTCCTCCTGACTGTCTGATCTCCACTTCTCCAGCCTCCATCAGGCAAACTCCTCCAGGGAAGACCTTAGTTTCTCCACGCCAACGTCTCGGGATTCTCAAATGGGGACACTCCTCCCACCTCGCAGGCCATGCGGGCATCAAAAAGTCCTTGCAACTCATCTCTCGTTTCTATTGGTGGCCGACTCTGGAGACGGATGTTGTTGATTTTGTGCGGGCCTGTACTGTCTGTGCCCGGGATAAGACTCCTCGCCAGAAGCCTGCTGGTCTCCTTCATCCTCTGCCTGTCCCCGAACAGCCTTGGTCACTGATTGGTATGGACTTTATTACAGACTTACCCCCATCCCGTGGCAACACTGTTGTTTGGGTGGTCGTTGATCGATTTTCCAAGATGGCACATTTTATTCCTCTTCCTGGTCTTCCTTCAGCGCCTCAGTTGGCAAAAAATTTTTTGTACACATTTTTCGTCTTCACGGTTTGCCCACGCAGATCGTCTCGGATAGAGGCGTCCAATTCGTGTCTAAATTCTGGAGGGCCCTCTGTAAACAGCTCAAGATTAAATTAAACTTCTCTTTTTCTTATCATCCCCAATCCAATGGGCAAGTAGAAAGAATTAACCAGGTCCTGGGTGACTATTTACGGCATTTTGTTTCCTCCCGCCAGGATGACTGGGCAGACCTTCTACCATGGGCCGAATTCTCATACAACTTCAGAGTCTCTGAATCTTCTGCTAAGTCCCCATTTTTTGTGGTGTACGGCCGTCACCCTCTTCCCCCCCCTCCCTACTCCCTTGCCCTCTGGTTTGCCCGCTGTGGATGAAGTGACTCGTGATCTTTCCACCATATGGAAAGAGACCCAAAATTCTCTTTTACAGGCTTCATTCCGCATGAAAAGGTTTGCCGATAAGTAAAGAAGAACTCCCCCCATTTTTGCTCCCGGAGACAAGGTATGGCTCTCCGCTAAATATGTCCGCTTTCGTGTCCCCAGTTACAAACTGGGACCACGCTATCTTGGTCCTTTCAAAGTCTTGTGCCAGATTAATCCTGTCTCTTACAAACTCCTTCTTCCTCCTTCTCTTCGTATTCCCAATGCCTTCCATGTCTCTCTCCTTAAACCACTCATCATCAACCGTTTCTCTCCCAAACTTGTTTCTCCCACTCCTGTTTCCGGTTCTTCTGACGTCTTCTCCGTGAAGGAGATACTGGCCTCCAAGACGGTCAGAGGGAAAAATTTTTTTTGGGTGGATTGGGAAGGCTGTGGTCCAGAAGAGAGATCCTGGGAACCTGAGGACAACATCCTAGACAAAAGTCTGGTCCTCAGGTTCTCAGGCTCCAAGAAGAGGGGGAGACCAAGGGGGGGTACTGTTACGCCGAGCGCTCCGGGTCCCCGCTCCTCCCCGGAGCGCTCGCAACATCCTCGCAATTGCAGCGCCCCGGTCAGACCTGCTGACCGGGTGTGCTGCGATACCTCTCCCAGCCGGGATGCGATTCGCGATGCGGGAGGCGCCCGCTCGCGATGCGCACCCCGGCTCCCGTACCTGATTCGCTCTCCGTCGGTCTTGTCCCGGCGCGCGCGGCCCCGCTCCTTAGGGCGCGCGTGCGCCGGGTCTCTGCAATTTAAAGGGCCACTGCGCCACTGATTGGCGCAGTTGGCTTAATTAGTGTGTTCACCTGTGCACTCCCTATTTATACCTCACTTCCCCTGCACTCCCTCGCCGGATCTTGTTGCCTTTGTGCCAGTGAAAGCGTTTCCTTGTGTGTTCCTAGCCTGTGTTCCAGACCTCCTGCCGTTGCCCCTGACTACGATCCTTGCTGCCTGCCCCGACCTTCTGCTACGTCCGACCTTGCTCTTGTCTACTCCCTTGTACTGCGCCTATCTTCAGCAGTCAGAGAGGTTGAGCCGTTGCTGGTGGATACGACCTGGTTGCTACCGCCGCTGCAAGACCATCCCGCTTTGCGGCGGGCTCTGGTGAATACCAGTAGCAACTTAGAACCGGTCCACCAGCACGGTCCACGCCAATCCCTCTCTGGCACAGAGGATCCACCTCCTGCCAGCCGAATCGTGACACATATGTGTATCTATCTATCTCTCTCTCTCTTTGTCTCTCTCTCTCTCTCTCTCTCTCTCTCTCTCTCTCTCTCTCTCTCTCTCTCTCTCTCTCTATATATATATATATATATATATATATAGATATTGTGATGATTCCTCCTTGGGGATTAGCTCTGGGATCGTCCTGGTCACTTGCCACGTGACACGTTCCTCACAATAACACCAGAGACCACAGTTCCGCATACAAGTCTGGCTCCTCGCCAGATTTATTTCCATAGGTTGCAGGTAAAACAAAACATAGACAGGAACAAAATAAAGTCCTAGACAGTCTGGTCACTGACTACACATGTCAGCATGCCCTGACTACGAACTGGTGAGCTTCCCTCAGCCAGTTAAACATGTGTCTCCTGCAACCTGTTACTCACAGTTCACACCACTTCTTGGACCACTCGTAGCGCCTTCAACGTGTTACCTAAACAGGGTCTGTGTGTCTCCCCCTCTAACAGCCAGCATACTGTTTCCAAGGGAGAGCCCCAACTATTCTGATTCCTTTTCTTTTACACACACTTCCCCTTCCTGATACCTCATTAATCAGTCCACAGGTGGAGCATGCTCCAGAGTTAGCGAGGGAAATACAGCCTTTCCCTTGCCACACTGCCACAAATCCCCCCCCCCTCCCCTCTGCTCAGACCACCGGGAAGGAGCTCTTTTATTCAAAAGGCAGAGTCCAACTTCCTTTTCTTTTCCTTGGTCAACTTTTGTCCCTCAGTCTCTGAAGTCCTTGACTTTTTTTTTCCGGATTTTTACCAGCCACCAATTGCAAGTCTCTCGGTCACACCTCTCCAGTACTAGGTTCTTCACCCTGGTGTGGGCAGGGTTCTTGAAATTAAGGAGAGAGAGGACCGATGCTTCTAACCTTTGTCTTCTTCTGGCTTGCCAGACCTCTGCCTCTGCTTCAGAGAATCTTTCGGTCTCAGTGGCTTCACCAACCACTGTCTTGTTCTCTGTAGCTTCAGAGGACCTCTGACACGGGTCCATCTCAGTTTCAACTATAGAGTACTTCCCACCTGGTTTCACCACAGTTTTGACTTCAGTGCATTTCTCACATGGTTTCACCTCATCCCTTCCAGCTTTCTCTTCAGTGGCACCAGCTTCCTCATGTTTGGCTTCAGAGTCTTTGGCTCCTTCAGATTCTTGTCTAGAATCAGCTTCTCCTACTGTTTGGCTCTTCTCTGCAACTTCTTCAGGCTTACTCTTCTCTTCACCTGTAGCTTCAGTTGTGCCATTCTCTTTACTCATAGCTTTTGAGGTTGACTCTGGTTTAGCTTCTGCTTCAGAAGATTTCTCTGTCTCAGCATTACCTTCAGAATTTTTGGTCTGCTCAGGTTCAGAGGATTTCCCGCCTGACTCCTCCTTAGTCTCCACTTCAGAGGATTTCACACCAGGTTTCTGCTCAGTCCTAGCTTCAGGGGACTTCTTACAGGGCTTCACCTCAATCTTAGCATTAGAGGACTTTTTACCAGGCTTCAGAGAAAGCATCCCTGTATCCCGTAACTTCTGCCCCAGAAGCCTTCCTTGAGCCAATTCCCCCATAGCTTGGTCTCTGCTCTCTTTTAGGACTTCCTGGTCCTCTTCCTTTTTCTCACATTTTCGCTGCTTACACTGGAGCTTAGCGGACTTCATCCTCTCACTGTCAAGTAACTCTCTCAAGTCCCTGACAGTATCTTCCGAAGACAGCAATTGTTTCCTCAACTGTTCATTGTCCGCCAGAACAGCCACCTGCTCGTAGAGTGGCGCTCCCAGCAAAATCAAGGCAGCTACGTGGGACCTTCTGCGCATTTCGTTCTGCATTTCCAGGCTCTCTTTTAAGATCTTCATGTCATCTTCCAGCTTTATATATTTCAGCTGCTCACTCTTGAGTTTAGCAGAGTTCATCTTCTCACTGCCCAGCAACTGTTTCTTGGTTTTCTCTAACTCATTGATACATTTTCCACTCTCACCAATCTGTTCAGATAGATCTGAGATCTCCTGTTGCAAGTTCTTGTTTTCATGTTTCAGAGTCTCAACTTGTTTCAGGGCCTCCTCATACTGCTCACGGAGCAAGTCATTGTCATGACGAGCAGATTGAAGAGCATGTGCAAGGGCATTCTTCGCCTTGACTTCCTCCTCAAGTTGTCTCTTAGCTTTAGAGACTTTCTCCAGATTGCTGGCAAGAGCCTCAACTTCCATCTTCATTTCATTCTTCGTTTTTTCTATTTTTTTCATGGCTACCAGCCTAGCCTTGTGATCACTCCACAGAGCCTGATATGCACCATGTAGAAGACTCACTTCTTCTTCCTGGAATGACATCCGCTTGGCCAGACTCTCCACTTCACTCTCCTTGCTGGTCACAAGACCCTGGGAGAGGGACAGTTCATCCTGCAGAGCCACAAACTCACTTCTGTGGTGATCCATGACTTTTTCCAGCTGAAGCCTCGCTTCTTGCTCTTTCTTAAAGTCAGCAAGTGATTTGTCCTTCTCCTCTGTCAAGCAATGTACCTCTTTTTCTTTTTCCATCAACTTCACAGAAACCATCTGCAGGGTTTCTTCCAGATTCTGGATCTGCTCCAGTTTTTTTTCAAGGCCAGCTCGTCTTTTCCGAGACCTTTTACTGACAGCGGTCTCCTCACTCTCGCTGTTAGACCTTGAGACATCCTCTGGTCCTCTGTCAGACACTCGACCCAGCTCTTCTCCATCTCTAGATGAAGTCTCCCCCTTTTTCGGGGTTGTGGCCACTTGTGCCTCATTATTATCATCAACAACAGGTGCCACTGACACCTGGCCCTCTTCCTCTCCCACCACGTTGGCAACTCAGGAGACTCTTGCTAAACACTCCCGTCGGACTGGCAATCCCTTTGTGGTAAGTTTGTTCAATGACTCTGGGCACCAGCGAATCCGGGTGATTCCCAAACAGTTCCTCTGAACTGTCTCTTGGCTCCTTGGCCTTGACTTTTCTTTTGTCTTGTCACAGTCTCTTCATGGCCTGGAAAAAACTAGTAGGGCTCCTGGGTCTGCAACAATATGTGGTCCAGTGGTTCGACCTTCCTGGTTACGACCTCTCTCTAGTTCAGACACCACATCTTTTTCCCCTTAGGACTCTGTCTGTGACCGTAAGTGCAGCCCCCCAGCTCCACCGGTACTCTTTTCCGGAGTTTTGGTTTCTCCACAGCCATCTCTGTAGCTTCTTTTCCAGTCACCTCTTTATCTTGACTCGCGGACTGTTCTTCAGCTCCCCTAGTGGTCTGGCACACTCCCACCTGAGATATACCTAGGGTCTGCTGACACTCCCCGTCCTCAGCCTCTGTGGAGTTACTGTCCCCTGCTATGTGGTGTAAATCAAGTGTTGTGAGCCTATCAGGTGTTCCTGCTCTAGTCACCTGACTATCTTCCCACAGCTGCGGAAAAAATGGAAAATCCTTCCCCAGCACTGCTTCATACTCTTAGGTAGGCTCAATTGCAACCTTATGACTTATGGTACCATAGGGAGTAGAAATACACACATTAACTGTTTTATAACCCCAGATACCGGCTTGTATATACACTACAGCAGGGTCTGGCTTTCTGCCGCTGGTCTTTACCAGAGTTATTACAAATTTTGGATCTAACAAAACCATCATCTTTTTACCTTCTATTTCCAGCTCACAAAGGTTTTCTTTTGTCCTGTGCGAGGTGGCGACAGTACTCTTTACATCGGAACACATTAACATAGGTGCTTCAAGAAAAACATTATCAGCCTGCATGGGTTCACAATATACAGCACCATTCACACAGTCCAGTAGAGACCCCCCCAGTCCTCACTACTTACGGAACCTTTGTGCGTGAACTCTGAGGTGCACTCTCAGCATCCCACAGCTGCCAGAAATATGGAAAGTCTCTGCCCAGTGCAATTTCCACTGTAAGTTCCGCACATACCTCCATCATATGGCTTACCAAAACATGTATCAAAGGTAATTTGAACAGTCTTACTGGGCGCCGGGCGGGACTTCACAAATGGAATTATTTCTGGCATAATCCGAGATACAGTCTGGCAACAATCCAAGTTCACCCACAGTGGGATTCCGCCCACCAACAACTCACGGGACCTCGGCTTCATTCTGGCGACCACCGGTTGTGGCCCACGTCGGTTGCCCCCAGCAACGGCCTGCCGATGTCCTTTTTCCAGGAAAAAAATCTCGATCCGTTGCCCCGAGCAATGCTCCTCCACAGACTCGCTCACTCTCATACTTGGCTCGCTCGCTCGCATATCTGGCTTGCTCGCACGCATATCTGGCTCGCTCGCTTTCATATCTGGCTCGCTCGCATGCTCTCATGTCTCGCTCGCTTGCTCTAACGTCTCGCTCGCTCTCATATCTGGCTCGCTCGCTCACAAATCTGGCTCGCTCGCTCTCATATCTGGCTCGCTCTCATATCTGGCTCGCTCGCTTGCTCTCATATCTGGCTCGCTCGCTCTCATGTCTGGCTCGCTCGCTCTCATATCTGGATTGCTCGCTTGCTCTCATATCTGGCTCGCTCGCTTGCTTCCTTGTCTGGCTCGCTCTCTTATCTGGCTCGCTCGCATATCTGGCTCGCTCGCTCTCACATCTGGCTTGCTAGCTTGCTCTCATATCTGGCTCGCTCGCTTGCTCTCTTGTTTGGTTCGCTCTCTTATCTGGCTCGCTCTCATATCTGGCTTGCTCGCTTGCTCTCATATCTGGCTCGCTCGCTTGCTCTCATATCTGGCTCACTCGCTTGCTCTCTTGTCTGGCTCGCTCTTCTATCTGGCTCGCTCTTCTATCTGGCAAGCTCGCTCTCACATCTGGCTCGCTCGTTTGCTCTCATATCTGGCTCGCTTGCGCTCTTGTCTGGCTCACTCTCTTATCTGGCTGGCTCGCATATCTTGCTCGCTAGCTCTCACATCTGGCTCGCTCTCTTGTTCTCATATCTGGCTCGCTCGCTTGCTCTCTTGTCTGACTCGCTCTCTTGTCTGTCTCGCTCTCACATCTGGCTCGCTCGCTTGCTCTCATATCTGGCTCGGTTGCTCTCTTGTGTGGCTTGCTCTCTTATCTGGCTCGCTCGCTCTCATATCTGGCTCGCTCGCTTGCTCTCATGTCTGCCTCGCTCGCTCTCATATCTGGATCACTCGCTTGCTCTCATGTCTGGCTCGCTCGCTCTCTTATCTTGCTCGCTCGCTTGCTCTCTTGTCTGGTTCGCTCTCTTAACTGGCTCGGTCTCATATCTGGCTTGCTAGCTTGCTCTCATATCTGGCTCGCTCGCTTGCTCTCTTGTCTGTCTCGCTCTCTTTTATGGCTCGCTCGCATATCTGGCTCGCTCGCTCTCACATCTGGCTCACTCGCTTGCTCTCTTGTCTGGCTCGCTCTCTTATCTGGCCCGCTTGAATATATGGCTCACTCGCTCTCACATCTGGCTGGCTCGCTTGCTCTCATATCTGGCTCGCTTGCTTGCTCTCTTGTCTGGCTCGCTCTCTTATCTGGCTCATCTCATATCTGGCTTGCTAGCTTGCTCTCATATCTGGCTCGCTCGCTTGCTCTCTTGTCTGTCTCACTCTCTTTTATGGCTCACTCGCATATCTGGCTCGCTCGCTCTCACATCTGACTCGCTCGCTTGCTCTCTTGTCTGGCTCGCTCTCTTATCTGGCTCGCTCGCATATCTGGCTCGCTCGCTCTCATATCTTGCTCGCTCGCTCTCATATCTGGCTTGCTCACTTACTCTCATGCCTGGCTCGCTCGCTCTCATATCTGGCTCGCTCGCTTGCTCTCATGTCTGGCTCGCTTGCTCTCATATCTGGCTCGCTTGCTCTCTTGTCTGGTTCGCTCTCTTATCTGTCTCGCTCTCATATCTGACTTGCTCGCTTGCTCTCACATCTGGCTCACTCGCTTGCTCTCATATCTGGCTCGCTCGCTCGCTTGCTCTCTTGTCTTGCTCGCTCTCTTATCTGTCTCGCTCTCATATCTGAATTGCTCGCTTGCTCTCACATCTGGCTCACTCGCTTGCTCTCACATCTGGCTCGCTCGCTTGCTCTCATATCTGGCTCGCTCTCTTATCTGGCTTGCTCACTAGCATATCTGGCTCGCTCGCTTGCTCTCTTGTCTGGCTTGTTCTCTTATCTGGCTCGCTCGCTCTCATATCTGGCTCGCTCGCTTGCTCTCATGTCTGGCTCGCTCGCTCTCATATCTGGCTCGCTCGCTTGGGCTCATGTCTGGCTCGCTCACTCTCATATCTGGCTCGCTCGCTTGCTCTCATGTCTGGCTCGCTCGCTCTCATATCTGGCTCGCTCGCTTGCTCTCATGTCTGGCTCGCTCGCTCTCAGATCTGGTTCGCTCGCTTGCTCTCATTTCTTGCTCACTTGCTCTCATATCTGGCTCGCTCGATTGCTCTCTTGTCTGGCTCGCTCTCTTAAATGGCTCGCTCGCTCGCATATCTGGCTCACTCGCTTGCTCTCATAACTAGCTCGCTCGCTTGCACTCTTGTCTGGCTCGCTCTCTTATCTGGCTCGCTCGCTTGCATATCTGGCTAGCTCGCTCTCATATCTGTCTCGCTCGCTTGCTCTCATGTCTGGCTCGCTCGCTCTCATATCTGGATCGCTCGCTCACATATCTGTCTCGCTCGCTTGCTCTCTTGTCTGGTTCGCTCTCTTATCTGGCTCGCTCTCATATCTGGCTTGCTCGCTTGCACTCATATCTGGCTCGCTCGCCTGCTCTCATATCTGGCTCGCTCGCTTGCTCTCTTGTCTGGCTCGCTCTCTTATCTGGCTCGCTCGCATATCTGGCTCGCTCGCATATCTGGCTCGCTTGCTCTCACATCTGGTTTGCTCGCTTGTTCTCATATCTGGCTAGCTCGTTTTCTCTTTTGCCTGGCTCACTCGCATATCTTATGTGGCTCGCTTGCATATTTGGCTAGCTCGCTCTCATATCTGGCTCGCTCGCTTGCTCTCATATCTGTCTAGCTCGCTTGCTCTCATATCTGGCTCGCTCGCTTGCTCTCTTGTCTGGTTCGCTCTCTTATTTGGCTTGCTCGCATATCTGGCTCGCTCGCTCTCACATCTGGCTCGCTCGCTTGCTCTCATATCTGGCTCGCTCGTTTGCTCTCTTGTCTGGCTCGCTCTCTTATTTGCTCGCTCGCATATCTGGCTGGCTCGCTCTCAAATCTGGCTCGCTCGCTTGCTCTCATATCTGGCTTGCTCGCTTGCTCTCATATCCGGCTCGCTCGCTTGCTCTCATATCTTGCTCGCTCGCTTGCTCTCTTGTCTGGCTCGCTCTCTTATCTGGCTCTCTCGCATATCTGGCTCGCTCGCTCTCACATCTAGCTGGCTCGCTTGCTCTCATATCTGGCTCGCTTGCTCTCTTGTCTGGCTCGCTCTCTTATCTGGCTCGCTCTTATATCTGCCTTGCTAGCTCGCTCTCATATCTGGCTCGCTCGCTTGCTCTCTTGTCTGTCTCGCTCTCTTTTATGGCTCGCTCGCATATCTGGCTAGCTTGCTCTCACATCTGGCTCGCTCGCTTGCTCTCTTGTCTGGCTCGCTCTCTTATCTGGCTCGCTCGCTCGCATATCTGGCTCGCTCGCTCTCATGTCTGGCTCGCTCGCTCTCATATCTGGCTTGCTCGCTTGCTCTCATATCTGGCTCGCTCGCTTACTCTCATATCTGGCTCGCTCGCTTGCTCTCTTGTCTGGCTCACTCTCTTATCTGGCTCGCTCGCATATCTGGCTCGCTCGCTCTCAAATCTGGCTCGCTCGCTTGCTCTCATATCTGGCTTGCACGCTTGCTCCCATATCTGGCTCGCTCGCTTGCTCTCATATCTGGCTCGCTCGCTTTTTCTCATATCTGGCTCGCTCGCTTGCTCTCTTGTCTGGCTCGCTCTCTTATCTGGCTCGCTCTCTTATCCGGCTCGCTCGCATATCTGGCTCGCTCGCTCTCAAATCTGGCTCGCTCGCTTTCTCTCTTGTCTTGCTCGCTCTCATATCTGGCTCGCTCGCTCTCATATCTGGCTGGTTCGCTTGCTCTCATATCTGGCTCGCTCGCTTGCTCTCTTGTCTGGCTCACTCTCTTATCTGGCTTGCTCGCTAGCATATCTGGCTCGCACGCTTGCTCTCTTGTCTGGCTTGCTCTCTTATCTGTCTCGCTCTCACATCTGGCTCGCTCGCTTGCTCTCATATCTGGCTCGCTCGCTTGCTCTCTTGTCTGGCTCACTCTCTTATCTGGCTCGCTCGCTAGCATATCTGGCTTGCACGCTTGCTCTTTTGTCTGGCTTGCTCTCTTATCTGGCTCGCTCGCTCTCATATCTGGCTCGCTTGCTTGCTCTCATATCTGGCTTGCTCGCTTTCTCTCTTGTCTGGCTCGCTCTCTTATCTGGCTCGCTCACATATCTGGCTCGCTCGCTCTCACATCTAGCTGGCTCGCTTGCTCTCATATTTGGCTCGCTCGCTTGCTCTCTTGTCTGTCTCGCTCTCTTATCTGGCTCGCTCTCATATCTGGCTTGCTAGCTTGCTCTGATATCTGGCTCCCTCGCTTGCTCTCTTGTCTGTCTCGCTCGCTTGCTCTCATATCTGGCTCGCTCGCTTTTTCTCATATCTGGCTCGCTCGCTTGCTCTCTTGTCTGGCTCGCTCTTTTCTCTGGCTCGCTCGCATATCTGGCTCGCTCGCTCTCTTGTCTGGCACGCTCACTTGCTCTCATATTTGGCTAGCTCGCTTTCTCTCTTGTCTTGCTCACTCTCATATCTGGCTCGCTCGCTCTCATATCTGGCTGGTTCGCCTACTCTCATATCTGGCTCGCTCACTTGCTCTCTTGTCTGGCTCGCTCTCTTATCTGGCTTGCTCGCTAGCATATCTGGCTCGCACGCTTGCTCTCTTGTCTGGCTTGCTCTCTTATCTGTCTCGCTCTCACATCTGGCTCGCTCGCTTGCTCTCATATCTGGCTCGCTCGCTTGCTCTCTTGTCTGGCTCGCTCTCTTATCTGGCTTGCTCGTTAGCATATCTGGCTCGCACGCTTGCTCTCTTGTCTGGCTTGCTCTCTTATCTGGCTCGATCGCTCTCATATCTGGCTCGCTCGCTTGCTCTCATGTCTGGCTCGCTTGCTCTCATATCTGGCTTTCTCACTTGCTCTCTTGTATGGTCGCTCTCTTATCTGGCTCGCTCTCATATCTGGCTCGCTCGCTTGTTCTCATATCTGGCTCGCTCGCTTGCTCTCTTGTCTGGCTCGCTCTCTTATCTGGCTCGCTCGCATATCTGGCTCGCTCGCTCTCATATCTGGCTCGCTCGCTTGCTCTCATATTTGGCTAGCTCTCTTTCTCTCTTGTCTTGCTCGCTCTCTTATCTGGCTCGCTCGCTCTCATATCTGGCTGGTTCGCTTGCTCTCATATCTGGCTCGCTCGCTTGCTCTCTTGTCTGGCTCGCTCTCTTATCTGGCTCGCTCGCTAGCATATCTGGCTTGCACGCTTGCTCTCTTGTCTGGCTTGCTCTCTTATCTGGCTCGCTCGCTCTCATATCTGGCTCGCTTGCTTGCTCTCATATCTGGCTCGCTCGCTTGCTCTCTTGTCTGGCTCGCTCTCTTATCTGGCTCGCTCACATATCTGGCTCGCTCGCTCTCTCATCTAGCTGGCTCGCTTGCTCTCATATTTGGCTCGCTCGCTTGCTCTCTTGTCTGGCTCGCTCTCTTATCTGGCTTGCTCGCTAGCATATCTGGCTCGCACGCTTGCTCTCTTGTCTGGCTTGCTCTCTTATCTGTCTCGCTCTCACATCTGGCTCGCTCGCTTGCTCTCATATCTGGCTCGATCGCTTGCTCTCTTGTCTGGCTCACTCTCTTATCTGGCTCGCTCGCTAGCATATCTGGCTTGCACGCTTGCTCTTTTGTCTGGCTTGCTCTCTTATCTGGCTCGCTCGCTCTCATATCTGGCTCGCTTGCTTGCTCTCATATCTGGCTTGCTCGCTTTCTCTCTTGTCTGGCTCGCTCTCTTATCTGGCTCGCTCACATATCTGGCTCGCTCGCTCTCACATCTAGCTGGCTCGCTTGCTCTCATATTTGGCTCGCTCGCTTGCTCTCTTGTCTGGCTCGCTCTCTTATCTGGCTCGCTCTCATATCTGGCTTGCTAGCTTGCTCTGATATCTGGCTCCCTCGCTTGCTCTCTTGTCTGTCTCGCTCGCTTGCTCTCATATCTGGCTCGCTCGCTTTTTCTCATATCTGGCTCGCTCGCTTGCTCTCTTGTCTGGCTCGCTCTCTTCTCTGGCTCGCTCGCATATCTGGCTCGCTCGCTCTCTTGTCTGGCACGCTCACTTGCTCTCATATTTGGCTAGCTCGCTTTCTCTCTTGTCTTGCTCACTCTCATATCTGGCTCGCTCACTCTCATATCTGGCTGGTTCGCCTACTCTCATATCTGGCTCGCTCACTTGCTCTCTTGTCTGGCTCGCTCTCTTATCTGGCTTGCTCGCTAGCATATCTGGCTCGCACGCTTGCTCTCTTGTCTGGCTTGCTCTCTTATCTGTCTCGCTCTCACATCTGGCTCGCTCGCTTGCTCTCATATCTGGCTCGCTCGCTTGCTCTCTTGTCTGGCTCGCTCTCTTATCTGGCTTGCTCGTTAGCATATCTGGCTCGCACGCTTGCTCTCTTGTCTGGCTTGCTCTCTTATCTGGCTCGATCGCTCTCATATCTGGCTCGCTCGCTTGCTCTCATGTCTGGCTCGCTCGCTCTCATATCTGGCTTTCTCACTTGCTCTCTTGTATGGTCGCTCTCTTATCTGGCTCGCTCTCATATCTGGCTCGCTCGCTTGTTCTCATATCTGGCTCGCTCGCTTGCTCTCTTGTCTGGCTCGCTCTCTTATCTGGCTCGCTCGCATATCTGGCTCGCTCGCTCTCATATCTGGCTCGCTCGCTTGCTCTCATATTTGGCTAGCTCTCTTTCTCTCTTGTCTTGCTCGCTCGCCTATCTGGCTCGCTCGCTCTCACATCTGGCTCGCTCGCTTGCTCTCATATCTGGCTTGCTCGCTTGCTCTCTTGTCTGGCTCGCTCTCTTATCAGGCTCGCTCGCATATCTGGCTCGCTCGCTCTCACATCTGGCTCACTCGCTTGCTCTCATATCTGGCTTGCTCGCTTGCGCTCTTGTCTGGCTCGCTCGCATATCTGGATCACTCGCTTGCTCTCATATCTGGCTCGCTCGCTTGCGCTCATGTCTGGCTCGCTCACTTTCATATCTGGCTCGCTCGCTTGCTCTCATATCTGGCACGCTCGCTTGCTCTCTTGTCTGGCTCGCTCTCTTATCTGGCTCGCTCGCATATCTGGCTCGCTCGCTCTCACATCTGGCTGGCTTGCTTGCTCTCATATCTGGCTCGCTCGCTTGCTCTCATATCTGGCTCGCTTGCTTGCTCACTTGTCTGGTTCGCTCTCATATCTGGCTTGCTAGCTTGCTCTCATATCTGGCTCTCTCGCTTGCTCTCTTGTCTGTCTCGCTCTCTTTTATGACTCGCTTGCATATCTGGCTTGCTTGCTCTAAAATCTGGCTCGCTCGCTTGCTCTCATATCTGGCTTGTCCGCTTGCTCTCATATCCGGCTCGCTCGCTTGCTCTCATATCTGGCTCGCTCGCTTGCTCTCTTGTCTGGCTCGCTCTCTTATCTGGCTCGCTCGCATATCTGGCTCGCTCGCTCTCAAATCTGGCTCGCTCGCTTGCTCTCATATCTGGCTAGCTCGCTTGCTCTCTTGTCTGGCTCGCTCTCTTATCTGGCTCGCTCGCATATCTGGCTCGCTCGCTCTCACATCTGGCTGGCTCGCTTGCTCTCATTTCTGGCTGGCTCGCTTGCTCTCATTTCTGGCTCGCTCGCTTGCTCTCATATCTGGCTCGCTCGCTTGCTCTCATATCTGGCTCGCTCGCTTGCTCTCTTGTCTGGCTCGCTCTCTTATCTGGCTAGCTCGCATACCTGGCTCGCTCGCTCTCACATCTAGCTGGCTCGCTTGCTCTCATATCTGGCTCGCTCACTTGCTCTCTTGTCTGGCTCGCTCTCTTATCTGGCTCGCTCTCATATCTGGCTTGCTAGCTTGCTCTCATATCTGGCTCGCTCGCTTGCTCTCGTCTGTCTTGCTCTCTTTTATGGCTCGCTCGCATATCTGGCTCGCTCGCTCTCACATCTGGCTCGCTCGCTTGCTCTCTTGTCTGGCTCGCTCTCTTATCTGGCTCGCTCGCATATCTGGCTCGCTCGCTCTCATGTCTGGCTCGCTCGCTCTCATATCTGGCTGGCTCGCTCGCTCTCATATCTTGCTTGCTCGCTTGCTCTCATATCTGGCTCGCTCGCTATCTCTCATATCTGGCTCGCTCGCTTGCTCTCTTGTCTGGCTCGCTCTCTTATCTGGCTCGCTCGCATATCTGGCTCGCTCACTTGCTCTCAAATCTGGCTCGCTCGCTTGCTCTCATATGTGGCTTGCTCTCTTGTCTGTCTCGCTCTCTTTTATGGCTCGCTCGCTCTCACATCTGGCTCGCTCGCTTGCTCTCTTGTCTGGCTCGCTCTCTTATATGGCTCGCTCGCTCGCATATCTGGCTTGCTCGCTCTCATGTCTGGCTCGCTCGCTCTCATATCTTGCTTGCTCGCTTGCTCTCATATCTGGCTCGCTCGCTATCTCTCATATCTGGCTCGCTCGCTTGCTCTCTTGTCTGGCTCGCTCTCTTATCTGGCTCGCTCGCATATCTGGCTCGCTCACTTGCTCTCAAATCTGGCTCGCTCGCTTGCTCTCATATGTGGCTTGCTCTCTTGCCTGTCTCGCTCTCTTTTATGGCTCGCTCGCTCTCACATCTGGCTCGCTCGCTTGCTCTCTTGTCTGGCTCGCTCTCTTATATGGCTCGCTCGCTCGCATATCTGGCTTGCTCGCTCTCATGTCTGGCTCGCTCGCTCTCATATCTGGCTTGCTCGCTTGCTCTCATATCTGGCTCGCTCGCTATCTCTCATATCTGGCTCGCTTGTTTGCTTTCTTGTCTGGCTCGCTCTCTTATCTGGCTCGCTCGAATATCTGTCTCGCTCGCTTGCTCTTATATCTGGCTTGCTCCCAAATCTGGCTCGCTCGCTTGCTCTCATATCTGGCTTGCTCTCTTGCTCTCATATCTGGCTCGCTCTCTTATATGGCTTGCTCGCATATCTGGCTCGCTCGCTCTCACATCTGGCTGGCTTGCTTGCTCTCATATCTGGCTCGCTCGCTTGCTCTCATATCTGGCTCGCTCGCTTGCTGTCTTGTCTGGCTCGCTCTCTTTTATGGCTCGCTTGCTTTCAAATCTGTCTCGCTCTCTTGCTCTCATATCTGGCTTGCTCGCTTTCTCTCATATCCGGCTCGCTCGCTTGTTCTCATATCTGGCTCGCTCGCTTGCTCTCTTGTCTGGCTCGCTCTCTTATCTGGCTCGCTCGCATATCTGGCTCGCTCGCTCTCAAATCTGGCTCGCTCGCTTGCTCTCATATCTGGCTAGCTCGCTTGCTCTCTTGTCTTGCTCGCTCTCTTATCTGGCTCGCTCGCTTTCATATCTGGCTGGCTCGCTTGCTCTCATATCTGGCTCGCTCGCTTGCTCTCTTGTCTGGCTCGCTCTCTTATCTGGTTTGCTCGCTAGCATTTCTGGCTCGCACGCTTGCTCTCTTGTCTGGCTTGCTCTCTTATCTGGCTCACTCGCTTTCATATCTGGCTCGCTCACTTGCTCTCATGTCTGGCTCGCTCGCTTGCTCTCATGTCTGGTTCGCTCGCTTTCATATCTGGCTTTCTCGCTTGCTCTCTTGTCTGGCTCCCTCTCTTATCTGGCTCGCTCGCATATCTGGCTCACTCGCATATCTGGAGCGCTCGCTCTCACATCTGGCTGGCTCGCTTGCTCTAATTTCTGGCTGGCTCGCTTGCTCTCATATCTGGCTCGCTCGCTTGCTCTCTTGTCTGTCTCACTCTCTTTAATGGCTCGTTTGCATAACTGGCTCGCTCGCTTGCTCTCATATCTGGCTTGCTAGCTCACTCTCATATCTGGCTTGCTCGCTTGCTCTCATATTCGGCTCGCTCGCTTGCTCTCATATCTGGCTCACTCGCTTGCTCTCTTGTCTGGCTCGCTCTCTTAACTGGCTCGCTCGCATATCTTGCTCGCTCGCTCTCAAATCTGGCTCGCTCGCTTGCTCTCATATCTGGCTAGCTCGCTTGCTCTCTTGTCTTGCTCGCTCTCTTATCTGGCTCGCTCGCTCTCATATCTGGCTGGCTCGCTTGCTCTCATATCTGGCTCGCTCGCTTGCTCTCTTGTCTGGCTCGCTCTCTTATCTGGCTTGCTCGCTAGCATATCTGGCTCGCACGCTTGCTCTCTTGTCTGGCTTGCTCTCTTATCTGGCTCGCTCGCTCTCATATCTGGCTCGCTCGCTTGCTCTCATGTCTGGCTCGCTCTCATATCTGGCTTTCTCGCTTGCTCTCTTGTCTGGCTCGCTCTCTTATCTGGCTCGCTCGCATACCTGGCTCGCTCGCTCTCACATTTAGCTGGCTCGCTTGCTCTCATATCTGGCTCGCTTGCTCTCTTGTCTGGCTTGCTCTCTTATCTGGCTCGCTCTTATATCTGCCTTGCTAGCTCGCTCTCATATCTGGCTCGCTCGCTTGCTCTCTAGTCTGTCTCGCTCTCTTTTATGGCTCGCTCGCATATCTGGCTAGCTTGCTCTCACATCTGGCTCGCTTGCTCTCTTGTCTGGCTCGCTCTCTTATCTGGCTCGCTCGCTCGCATATCTGGCTCGCTCGCTCTCATGTCTGGCTCGCTTCGCTCTCATATCTGGCTTGCTCGCTTGCTCTCATATCTGGCTCGCTCGCTTACTCTCATATCTGGCTCGCTCGCTTGCTCTCTTGTCTGGCTCACTCTCTTATCTGGCTCGCTCGCATATCTGGCTTGCTCGCTCTCAAATCTGGCTTGCTCGCTTGCTCTCATATCTGGCTTGCTCGCTTGCTCTCATATCTGGCTCGCTCGCTTGCTCTCATATCTGGCTCGCTCGCTTTTTCTCATATCTGGCTCGCTCGCTTGCTCTCTTGTCTGGCTCGCTCGCTTGCTCTCTTGTCTGGCTCGCTCTCTTCTCTGGCTCGCTCGCATATCTGGCTCGCTCGCTCTCAAATCTGGCTTGCTCGCTTGCTCTCATATCTGGCTTGCTCGCTTGCTCTCATATCTGGCTCGCTCGCTTGCTCTCATATCTGGCTCGCTCGCTTGCTCTCATATTTGGCTAGCTCGCTTTCTCTCTTGTCTTGCTCGCTCTCATATCTGGCTCGCTCGTTCTCATATCTGGCTGGTTCGATTGCTCTCATATCTGGCTCGCTCGCTTGCTCTCTTGTCTGGCTCGCTCTCTTATCTGGCTTGCTCGCTAGCATATCTGGCTCGCACGCTTGCTCTCTTATCTGGCTCGATCGCTCTCATATCTGGCTCGCTCGCTTGCTCTCATGTCTGGCTCGCTTGCTTGCTCTCATATCTGGCTCGCTCGCTTGCTCTCTTATCTGGCTCGATCGCTCTCATATCTGGCTCGCTCGCTTGCTCTCATATCCGGCTCGCTCGCTTGCTCTCATATCTGGCTCGCTCACTTGCTCTCTTGTCTGGGTCGCTCTCTTATCTGGCTCGCTCTCATATCTGGCTCGCTTGCTCTCCTGTCTGGCTCGCTCTCTTATCTGGCTCGCTCTTATATCTGCCTTGCTAGCTCGCTCTCATATCTGGCTCGCTCGCTTGCTCTCTTGTCTGTCTCGCTCTCTTTTATGGCTCGCTCGCATATCTGGCTAGCTTGCTCTCACATCTGGCTCGCTCGCTTGCTCTCTTGTCTGGCTCGCTCTCTTATCTGGCTCGCTCGCTCGCATATCTGGCTCGCTCGCTCTCATGTCTGGCTTGCTCGCTCTCATATCTGGCTTGCTCGCTTGCTCTCATATCTGGCTCGCTCGCTTACTCTCATATCTGGCTCGCTCGCTTGCTCTCTTGTCTGGCTTGCTCTCTTATCTGTCTCGCTCTCACATCTGGCTCGCTCGCTTGCTCTCATATCTGGCTCGCTCGCTTGCTCTTTTGTCTGGCTCGCTCTCTTATCTGGCTTGCTCGCTAGCATATCTGGCTCGCACGCTTGCTCTCTTATCTGGCTCGATCGCTCTCATATCTGGCTCGCTCGCTTGCTCTCATGTCTGGCTCGCTCGCTCTCATATCTGGCTTTCTCGCTTGCTCTCTTGTCTGGCTCGCTCTCTTATCTGGCTCGCTCTCATACCTGGCTCGCTCGCTCTCACATCTAGCTGTCTCCCTTGCTCTCATATCTGGCTCGCTTGCTCTCCTGTCTGGCTCGCTCTCTTATCTGGCTCGCTCTTATATCTGCCTTGCTAGCTCGCTCTCATATCTGGCTCGCTCGCTTGCTCTCTTGTCTGTCTCGCTCTCTTTTATCGCTCGCACGCATATCTGGCTCCCTTGCTCTCACATCTGGCTCGCTCGCTTGCTCTCTTGTCTGGCTCGCTCTCTTATCTGGCTCGCTCGCTCGCATATCTGGCTCGCTCGCTCTCATGTCTGGCTCGCTCGCTCTCATATCTGGCTTGCTCGCTTGCTCTCATATCTGGCTTGCTCGCTTGCTCTCATATCTGGCTCGCTCGCTTGTTCTCATATCTGGCTCGCTCGCTTGCTCTCTTGTCTGGCTCGCTCTCTTATCTGGCTCGCTCGCATATCTGGCTCGCTCGCTCTCATATCTGGCTGGTTCGCTTGCTCTCATATCTGGCTCGCTCGCTTGCTCTCCTGTCTGGCTCGCTCTCTTATCTGGCTTGCTCGCTAGCATATCTGGCTTGCACGCTTGCTCTTTTGTCTGGCTTGCTCTCTTATCTGGCTCGCTCGCTCTCATATCTGGCTCGCTTGCTTGCTCTCATATCTGGCTCGCTCGCTTGCTCTCTTGTCTGGCTCGCTCTCTTATCTGGCTCGCTCACATATCTGGCTCGCTCGCTCTCACATCTAGCTGGCTCGCTTGCTCTCATATTTGGCTCGCTCGCTTGCTCTCTTGTCTGGCTCGCTCTCTTATCTGGCTCGCTCTCATATCTGGCTTGCTAGCTTGCTCTCATATCTGGCTCGCTCGCTTGCTCTCTTGTCTGTCTCGCTCTCTTTTATGGCTCGCTCGCATATCTGGTTCGCTCGCTCTCATATCTTATTCGCTCCGTCTCATGTCTGGCTCGCTCGCTCTCATATCTGGCTTGCTCGCTTGCTCTCATATCTGGCTCGCTCGCTTGCTCTCTTGTCTGGCTCGCTCTCTTATCTGGCTCGCTCGCATATCTTGCGCGCTCACTCTCAAATCTGGCTCGCTTGCTTGCTCTCATATCTGGCTAGCTCGCTTGCTCTCATATGTGGCTCTCTTGCTCTCATATCTGGCTCGCTTGCTTGCTTAATTGTCTGGCTCGCTCTCTTATCTGGCTAGCTCTCTCTCACATCTGGCTTGCTCGCTGCTCTCTTGTCTGGCTCGCTCTCTTATCTGGCTCGCTCGCATATCTTGCTCGCTCGCTCTCACATCTGGCTCGCTCGCTTGCTCTCAAATGTGGCTAGCTCGCTTGCTCTCTTGTCTTGCTCGCTCTCTTATCTGGCTCGCTCGCTCTTATATCTGGCTGGCTCGCTTGCTCTCATATCTGGCTCGCTCGCTTGCTCTCTTGTCTGGCTCGCTCTCTTATCTGGTTTGCTCGCTAGCATATCTGGCTCGCACGCTTGCTCTCTTGTCTGGCTTGCTCTCTTATCTGGCTTGCTCGCTTTCATATCTGGCTCGCTCGCTTGCTCTCATGTCTGGCTCGCTCGCTCTCATATCTGGCTTTCTCGCTTGCTCTCTTGTCTGGCTCGCTCTCTTATCTGGCTTGCTCGCATATCTGGCTCGCTCTTATATCTGCCTTGCTAGCTCGCTCTCATATCTGGCTCGCTCGCTTGCTCTCTTGTCTGTCTCGCTCTCTTTTATGGCTCGCTCGCATATCTGGCTAGCTTGCTCTCACATCTGGCTCGCTCGCTTGCTCTCTTGTCTGGCTCGCTCTCTTATCTGGCTCGCTCGCTCGCATATCTGGCTCGCTCGCTCTCATGTCTGGCTCGCTTCGCTCTCATATCTGGCTTGCTCGCTTGCTCTCATATCTGGCTCGCTCGCTTACTCTCATATCTGGCTCGCTCGCTTGCTCTCTTGTCTGGCTCACTCTCTTATCTGGCTCGCTCGCATATCTGGCTCGCTCGCTCTCAAATCTGGCTTGCTCGCTTGCTTTCATATCTGGCTTGCTCGCTTGCTCTCATATCTGGCTCGCTCGCTTGCTCTCATATCTGGCTCGCTCGCTTTTTCTCATATCTGGCTCGCTCGCTTGCTCTCTTGTCTGGCTCGCTCTCTTCTCTGGCTCGCTCGCATATCTGGCTCGCTCGCTCTCAAATCTGGCTTGCTCGCTTGCTCTCATATTTGGCTTGCTCGCTTGCTCTCATATCTGGCTCGCTCGCTTGCTCTCATATCTGGCTCGCTCGCTTGCTCTCATATTTGGCTAGCTCGCTTTCTCTCTTGTCTTGCTCGCTCTCATATCTGGCTCGCTCGCTCTCATATCTGGCTGGTTCGATTGCTCTCATATCTGGCTCGCTCGCTTGCTCTCTTGTCTTGCTCGCTCTCTTATCTGGCTTGCTCGCTAGCATATCTGGCTCGCACGCTTGCTCTCTTGTCTGGCTTGCTCTCTTATCTGTCTCGCTCTCACATCTGGCTCGCTCGCTTGCTCTCATATCTGGCTCGCTCACTTGCTCTCTTGTCTGGCTCGCTCTCTTATCTGGCTTGCTCGCTAGCATATCTGGCTCGCACGCTTGCTCTCTTATCTGGCTCGATCGCTCTCATATCTGGCTCGCTCGCTTGCTCTCATGCCTGGCTCGCTCGCTTGCTCTCTTGTCTGGCTCGCTCTCTTCTCTGGCTCGCTCGCATATCTGGCTCGCTCGCTCTCAAATCTGGCTTGCTCGCTTGCTCTCATATTTGGCTTGCTCGCTTGCTCTCATATCTGGCTCGCTCGCTTGCTCTCATATCTGGCTCGCTCGCTTGCTCTCATATTTGGCTAGCTCGCTTTCTCTCTTGTCTTGCTCGCTCTCATATCTGGCTCGCTCGCTCTCATATCTGGCTGGTTCGATTGCTCTCATATCTGGCTCGCTCGCTTGCTCTCTTGTCTGGCTCGCTCTCTTATCTGGCTTGCTCGCTAGCATATCTGGCTCGCACGCTTGCTCTCTTGTCTGGCTTGCTCTCTTATCTGTCTCGCTCTCACATCTGGCTCGCTCGCTTGCTCTCATATCTGGCTCGCTCACTTGCTCTCTTGTCTGGCTCGCTCTCTTATCTGGCTTGCTCGCTAGCATATCTGGCTCGCACGCTTGCTCTCTTATCTGGCTCGATCGCTCTCATATCTGGCTCGCTCGCTTGCTCTCATTTCTGGCTCGCTCGCTTGCTCTCATATCTGGCTCGCTCGCTTGCTCTCTTATCTGGCTCGATCGCTCTCATATCTGGCTCGCTCGCTTGCTCTCATATCCGGCTAGCTCGCTTGCTCTCATATCTGGCTCGGTCGCTTGCTCTCTTGTCTGGCTTGCTCTCTTATCTGGCTTGCTCGCTTTCATATCTGGCTCGCTCGCTTGCTCTCATGTCTGGCTCGCTCGCTCTCATATCTGGCTTTCTCGCTTGCTCTCTTGTCTGGCTCGCTCTCTTATCTGGCTTGCTCGCATATCTGGCTCGCTCTTATATCTGCCTTGCTAGCTCGCTCTCATATCTGGCTCGCTCGCTTGCTCTCTTGTCTGTCTCGCTCTCTTTTATGGCTCGCTCGCATATCTGGCTAGCTTGCTCTCACATCTGGCTCGCTCGCTTGCTCTCTTGTCTGGCTCGCTCTCTTATCTGGCTCGCTCGCTCGCATATCTGGCTCGCTCGCCCTCATGTCTGGCTCGCTTCGCTCTCATATCTGGCTTGCTCGCTTGCTCTCATATCTGGCTCGCTCGCTTACTCTCATATCTGGCTCGCTCGCTTGCTCTCTTGTCTGGCTCACTCTCTTATCTGGCTCGCTCGCATATCTGGCTCGCTCGCTCTCAAATCTGGCTTGCTCGCTTGCTTTCATATCTGGCTTGCTCGCTTGCTCTCATATCTGGCTCGCTCGCTTGCTCTCATATCTGGCTCGCTCGCTTTTTCTCATATCTGGCTCGCTCGCTTGCTCTCTTGTCTGGCTCGCTCTCTTCTCTGGCTCGCTCGCATATCTGGCTCGCTCGCTCTCAAATCTGGCTTGCTCGCTTGCTCTCATATCTGGCTTGCTCGCTTGCTCTCATATCTGGCTCGCTCGCTTGCTCTCATATCTGGCTCGCTCGCTTGCTCTCATATTTGGCTAGCTCGCTTTCTTTCTTGTCTTGCTCGCTCTCATATCTGGCTCGCTCGCTCTCATATCTGGCTGGTTCGATTGCTCTCATATCTGGCTCGCTCGCTTGCTCTCTTGTCTGGCTCGCTCTCTTATCTGGCTTGCTCGCTAGCATATCTGGCTCGCACGCTTGCTCTCTTGTCTGGCTTGCTCTCTTATCTGTCTCGCTCTCACATCTGGCTCGCTTGCTTGCTCTCATATCTGGCTCGCTCACTTGCTCTCTTGTCTGGCTCGCTCTCTTATCTGGCTTGCTCGCTAGCATATCTGGCTCGCACGCTTGCTCTCTTATCTGGCTCGATCGCTCTCATATCTGGCTCGCTCGCTTGCTCTCATGTCTGGCTCGCTCGCTTGCTCTCATATCTGGCTCGCTCGCTTGCTCTCTTATCTGGCTCGATCGCTCTCATATCTGGCTCGCTCGCTTGCTCTCATATCCGGCTCGCTCGCTTGCTCTCATATCTGGCTCGCTCGCTTGCTCTCTTGTCTGGGTCGCTCTCTTATCTGGCTCGCTCTCATATCTGGCTCTCATATCTGGCTCGCTCGCTTGCTCTCTTGTCTGGGTCGCTCTCTTATCTGGCTCGCTCTCATATCTGGCTCGCTTGCTCTCCTGTCTGGCTCGCTCTCTTATCTGGCTCGCTCTTATATCTGCCTTGCTAGCTCGCTCTCATATCTGGCTCGCTCGCTTGCTCTCTTGTCTGTCTCGCTCTCTTTTATGGCTCGCTCGCATATCTGGCTAGCTTGCTCTCACATCTGGCTCGCTCGCTTGCTCTCTTGTCTGGCTCGCTCTCTTATCTGGCTCGCTCGCTCGCATATCTGGCTCGCTCGCTCTCATGTCTGGCTCGCTCGCTCTCATATCTGGCTTGCTCGCTTGCTCTCATATCTGGCTCGCTCGCTTACTCTCATATCTGGCTCGCTCGCTTGCTCTCTTGTCTGGCTTGCTCTCTTATCTGTCTCGCTCTCACATCTGGCTCGCTCGCTTGCTCTCATATCTGGCTCGCTCGCTTGCTCTTTTGTCTGGCTCGCTCTCTTATCTGGCTTGCTCGCTAGCATTTCTGGCTCGCACGCTTGCTCTCTTATCTGGCTCGATCGCTCTCATATCTGGCTCGCTCGCTTGCTCTCATGTCTGGCTCGCTCGCTCTCATATCTGGCTTTCTCGCTTGCTCTCTTGTCTGGCTGGCTCTCTTATCTGGCTCGCTCTCATACCTGGCTCGCTCGCTCTCACATCTAGCTGTCTCCCTTGCTCTCATATCTGGCTCGCTTGCTCTCTTGTCTGGCTCGCTTTCTTATCTGGCTCGCTCTTATATCTGCCTTGCTAGCTCGCTCTCATATCTGGCTCGCTCGCTTGCTCTCTTGTCTGTCTCGCTCTCTTTTATCGCTTGCACGCATATCTGGCTCCCTTGCTCTCACATCTGGCTCGCTCGCTTGCTCTCTTGTCTGGCTCGCTCTCTTATCTGGCTCGCTCGCTCGGATATCTGGCTCGCTCGCTTTCATGTCTGGCTCGCTCGCTCTCATATCTGGCTTGCTCGCTTGCTCTCATATCTGGCTTGCTCGCTTGCTCTCATATCTGGCTCGCTCGCTTGTTCTCATATCTGGCTCGCTCGCTTGCTCTCTTGTCTGGGTCGCTCTCTTATCTGGCTCGCTCGCATATCTGGCTCGCTCGCTCTCATATCTGGCTGGTTCGCTTGCTCTCATATCTGGCTCGCTCGCTTGCTCTCCTGTCTGGCTCGCTCTCTTATCTGGCTTGCTCGCTAGCATATCTGGCTTGCACGCTTGCTCTTTTGTCTGGCTTGCTCTCTTATCTGGCTCGCTCGCTCTCATATCTGGCTCGCTCGCTTGCTCTCATATCTGGCTCGCTCGCTTGCTCTCTTGTCTGGCTCGCTCTCTTATCTGGCTCGCTCACATATCTGGCTCGCTCGCTCTCACATCTAGCTGGCTCGCTTGCTCTCATATTTGGCTCGCTCGCTTGCTCTCTTGTCTGGCTCGCTCTCTTATCTGGCTCGCTCTCATATCTGGCTTGCTAGCTTGCTCTCATATCTGGCTCGCTCGCTTGCTCTCTTGTCTGTCTCGCTCTCTTTTATGGCTCGCTCGCATATCTGGTTCGCTCGCTCTCATATCTTATTCGCTCCGTCTCATGTCTGGCTCGCTCGCTCTCATATCTGGCTTGCTCGCTTGCTCTCATATCTGGCTCGCTCGCTTGCTCTCTTGTCTGGCTCGCTCTCTTATCTGGCTCGCTCGCATATCTTGCGCGCTCACTCTCAAATCTGGCTCGCTTGCTTGCTCTTATATCTGGCTAGCTCGCTTGCTCTCATATGTGGCTCTCTTGCTCTCATATCTGGCTCGCTTGCTTGCTTAATTGTCTGGCTCGCTCTCTTATCTGGCTAGCTCTCTCTCACATCTGGCTTGCTCGCTGCTCTCTTGTCTGGCTCGCTCTCTTATCTGGCTCGCTCGCATATCTTGCTCGCTCGCTCTCACATCTGGCTCGCTCGCTTGCTCTCAAATGTGGCTAGCTCGCTTGCTCTCTTGTCTTGCTCGCTCTCTTATCTGGCTCGCTCGCTCTTATATCTGGCTGGCTCGCTTGCTCTCATATCTGGCTCGCTCGCTTGCTCTCTTGTCTGGCTCGCTCTCTTATCTGGTTTGCTCGCTAGCATATCTGGCTCGCACGCTTGCTCTCTTGTCTGGCTTGCTCTCTTATCTGGCTTGCTCGCTTTCATATCTGGCTCGCTCGCTTGCTCTCATGTCTGGCTCGCTCGCTCTCATATCTGGCTTTCTCGCTTGCTCTCTTGTCTGGCTCGCTCTCTTATCTGGCTTGCTCGCATATCTGGCTCGCTCGCATATCTGGCTCGCTCGCACTCACATCTGGCTGGCTTGCTTGCTCTCATTTCTGGCTGGCTCGCTTGCTCTCATATCTGGCTCACTCGCTTGCTCTCTTGTCTGGCTCGCTCTCTTATCTGGCTCGCTCGCATATCTGGCTCGCTCGCTCTCAAATCTGGCACGCTCGCTTGCTCTCATATCTGGCTAGCTCGCTTGCTCTCTTGTCTTGCTCGCTCTCTTATCTGGCTCGCTCGCTCTCATATCTGGCTCGCTCGCTTGCTCTCATGTCTGGCTCGCTCTCATATCTGGCTTTCCCGCTTGCTCTCTTGTCTGGCTCGCTCTCTTATCTGGCTCGCTCGCATACCTGGCTCGCTCGCTTTCACATTTAGCTGGCACGCTTGCTCTCATGTCTGGCTCGCTTGCTCTCTTGTCTGGCTCGCTCTCTTATCTGGCTCGCTCTTATATCTGCCTTGCTAGCTCGCTCTCATATCTGGCTCGCTCGCTTGCTCTCTTGTCTGTCTCGCTCTCTTTTATGGCTCGCTCGCATATCTGGCTAGCTTGCTCTCACATCTGGCTCGCTCGCTTGCTCTCTTGTCTGGCTCGCTCTCTTATCTGGCTCGCTCGCATATCTGGTTCGCTCGCTCTCATGTCTGGCTCGCTTCGCTCTCATATCTGGCTTGCTCGCTTGCTCTCATATCTGGCTCGCTCGCTTACTCTCATATCTGGCTCGCTCGCTTGCTCTCTTGTCTGGCTCACTCTCTTATCTGGCTCGCTCACATATCTGGCTCGCTCGCTCTCAAATCTGGCTCGCTCGCTTGCTCTCATATCTGGCTTGCTCGCTTGCTCTCATATCTGGCTCGCTCGCTTGCTCTCATATCTGGCTCGCTCGCTTTTTCTCATATCTGGCTCGCTCGCTTGCTCTCTTGTCTGGCTCGCTCGCTTGCTCTCTTGTCTGGCTCGCTCTCTTATCTGTCTCGCTCGCATATCTGGCTCGCTCGCTTTCAAATCTGGCTCGCTCGCTTGCTCTCATATCTGGCTAGCTCGCTTGCTCTCTTGTCTTGCTCGATCTCTTATCTGGCTCGCTCGCTCTCACATCTGGCTGGCTCGCTTGCTCTCATGTCTGGCTGGCTCGCTTGCTCTCATATCTGGCTCGCTCGCTTGCTTTCTTGTCTGTCTCACTCTCTTTTATGGCTCGTTTGCATATCTGGCTCACTCGCTTGCTCTCATATCTGGCTTGCTCGCTCAGTCTCATATCTGGCTTGCTCGCTTGCTCTCATATTCGGCTCGCTCGCTTGCTCTCATATCTGGCTCGCTCGCTTGCTCTCTTGTCTGGCTCGCTCTCTTATCTGGCTCGCTCGCATATCTGGCTTGCTCGCTCTCAAATCTGGCTCGCTCGCTTGCACTCATATCTGGCTAGCTCGCTTGCTCTCTTGCCTTGCTCGCTCTCTTATCTGGCTCGCTCTCTCTCATATCTGGCTGGCTCGCTTGCTCTCATATCTGGCTCGCTCGCTTGCTTTCTTGTCTGGCTCGCTCTCTTATCTGGCTTGCTCGCTAGCATATCTGGCTCGCACGCTTGCTCTCTTGTCTGGCTTGCTCTCTTATCTGGCTCGCTCGCTCTCATATCTGGCTCGCTCGCTTGCTCTCATGTCTGGCTCGCTCTCATATCTGGCTTTCTCGCTTGCTCTCTTGTCTGGCTCGCTCTCTTATCTGGCTCGCTCGCATACCTGGCTCGCTCGCTCTCACATCTAGCTGGCTCGCTTGCTCTCATATCTGGCTCGCTTGCTCTCTTGTCTGGCTCGCTCTCTTATCTGGCTCGCTCTTATATCTGCCTTGCTAGCTCGCTCTCATATCTGGCTCGCTCGCTTGCTCTCTTGTCTGTCTCGCTCTCTTTTATGGCTCGCTCGCATATCTGGCTAGCTTGCTCTCACATCTGGCTCGCTCGCTTGCTCTCTTGTCTGGTTCGCTCTCTTATCTGGCTCGCTCGCATATCTGGCTCGCTCGCTCTCATGTCTGGCTCGCTTCGCTCTCATATCTGGCTTGCTCGCTTGCTCTCATATCTGGCTCGCTCGCTTACTCTCATATCTGGCTCGCTCGCTTGCTCTCTTGTCTGGCTCACTCTCTTATCTGGCTCGCTCGCATATCTAGCTCGCTCGCTCTCAAATCTGGCTCGCTCGCTTGCTCTCATATCTGGCTTGCTCGCTTGCTCTCATATCTGGCTCGCTCGCTTGCTCTCATATCTGGCTCGCTCACTTTTTCTCATATCTGGCTCGCTCGCTTGCTCTCTTGTCTGGCTCGCTCTCTTATCTGGCTCGCTCGCATATCTGGCTCGCTGCTCTCAAATCTGGCTCGCTCGCTTGCTCTCATATCTGGCTAGCTCGCTTGCTCTCTTGTCTTGCTCGCTCTCATATCTGGCTCGCTCGCTCTCATATCTGGCTGGTTTGCTTGCTCTCATATCTGGCTCGCTCGCTTGCTCTCTTGTCTGGCTCGCTCTCTTTTATCGCTCGCACGCATATCTGGCTCCCATGCTCTCACATCTGGCTCGCTCGCTTGCTCTCTTGTCTGGCTCGCTCTCTTATCTGGCTCGCTCGCTCGCATATCTGGCTCGCTCGCTCTCATGTCTGGCTCGCTCGCTCTCATATCTGGCTTGCTCGCTTGCTCTCATATCTGGCTTGCTCGCTTGCTCTCATATCTGGCTCGCTCGCTTGTTCTCATATCTGGCTCGCTCGCTTGCTCTCTTGTCTGGCTCGCTCTCTTATCTGGCTCGCTCGCATATCTGGCTCGCTCGCTCTCATATCTGGCTGGTTCGCTTGCTCTCATATCTGGCTCGCTCGCTTGCTCTCCTGTCTGGCTCGCTCTCTTATCTGGCTTGCTCGCTAGCATATCTGGCTTGCACGCTTGCTCTTTTGTCTGGCTTGCTCTCTTATCTGGCTCGCTCGCTCTCATATCTGGCTCGCTCGCTTGCTCTCATATCTGGCTCGCTCGCTTGCTCTCTTGTCTGGCTCGCTCTCTTATCTGGCTCGCTCACATATCTGGCTCGCTCGCTCTCACATCTAGCTGGCTCGCTTGCTCTCATATTTGGCTCGCTCGGTTGCTCTCTTGTCTGGCTCGCTCTCTTATCTGGCTCGCTCTCATATCTGGCTTGCTAGCTTGCTCTCATATCTGGCTCGCTCGCTTGCTCTCTTGTCTGTCTCGCTCTCTTTTATGGCTCGCTCGCATATCTGGTTCGCTCGCTCTCATATCTTACTCGCTCCGTCTCATGTCTGGCTCGCTCGCTCTCATATCTGGCTTGCTCGCTTGCTCTCATATCTGGCTCGCTCGCTTGCTCTCTTGTCTGGCTCGCTCTCTTATCTGGCTCGCTCGCATATCTTGCGCGCTCACTCTCAAATCTGGCTCGCTTGCTTGCTCTCACATCTGGCTCGCTCGCTTGCTCTCAAATGTGGCTAGCTCGCTTGCTCTCTTGTCTTGCTCGCTCTCTTATCTGGCTCGCTCGCTCTTATATCTGGCTGGCTCGCTTGCTCTCATATCTGGCTCGCTCGCTTGCTCTCTTGTCTGTCTCGCTCTCTTATCTGGTTTGCTCGCTAGCATATCTGGCTCGCACGCTTGCTCTCTTGTCTGGCTTGCTCTCTTATCTGGCTTGCTCGCTTTCATATCTGGCTCGCTCGCTTGCTCTCATGTCTGGCTCGCTCGCTTGCTCTCATGTCTGGCTCGCTCGCTCTCATATCTGGCTTTCTCGCTTGTTCTCATATCTGGCTCGCTCGCTTGCTCTCTTGTCTGGCTCGCTCTCTTATCTGGCTCGCTCTTATATCTGCCTTGCTAGCTCGCTCTCATATCTGGCTCGCTCGCTTCCTCTCTTGTCTGGCTCGCTCTCTTATCTGGCTCGCTCGCTCACATATCTGGCTCGCTCGCTCTCATGTCTGGCTCGCTTGCTCTCATATCTGGCTCGCTCGCTTGCTCTCATATCTAGCTCGCCCGCTTATTCTCATATCTGGCTCGCTCGCTTGCTCTCTTGTCTGGCTCGCTCTCTTATCTGGCTCGCTCGCATATCTGGCTCGCTCGCTCTCAAATTTGGCTCGCTCACTTGCTCTCACATCTGGCTTGCTCGCTTGCTCTCATATCTGGCTCGCTCGCTTGCTCTCATATCTGGCTCGCTCGCTTTTTCTCATATCTGGCTCGCTCGCTTGCTCTCTTGTCTGGCTCGCTCTCTTATCTGGCTCGCTCGCATATCTGGCTCGCTCGCTCTCAAATCTGGCTCGCTCGCTTGCTCTCATATTTGGCTAGCTCGCTTTCTCTCTTGTCTTGCTCGCTCTCATATCTGGCTCGCTCGCTCTCATATCTGGCTGGTTCGCTTGCTCTCATATCTGGCTCGCTCGCTTGCTCTCTTGTCTGGCTCACTCTCTTATCTGGCTTGCTCGCTAGCATATCTGGCTCGCACGCTTGCTCTCTTGTCTGGCTTGCTCTCTTATCTGTCTCGCTCTCACATCTGGCTCGCTCGCTTGCTCTCATATCTGGCTCGCTCGCTTGCTCTTTTGTCTGGCTCGCTCTCTTATCTGGCTTGCTCGCTAGCATATCTGGCTCGCACGCTTGCTCTCTTATTTTGCTCGATCGCTCTCATATATGGCTCGCTTGCTCTCATGTCTGGCTCGCTCGCTTTCATATCTGGCTTTCTCGCTTGCTCTCTTGTCTGGCTCGCTCTCTTATCTGGCTTGCTCGCATATCTGGCTCGCTCGCTCTCACATCTGGCTGGCTCGCTTGCTCTCATTTCTGGCTGGCTCGCTTGCTCTCATATCTGGCTCGCTCGCTTGCTCTCTTGTCTGTCTCGCTCTCTTTTATGGCTCGCTCGCATATCTGGCTCGCTCGCTCTCAAATCTGGCTCGCTCGCTTTCTCTCATATCTGGCTTGCTCGCTTGCTCTCATATCCGGCTCGCTCGCTTGCTCTCATATCTGGCTCGCTCGCTTGCTCTCTTGTCTGGCTCGCTCTCTTATCTGGCTCGCTCGCATATCTGGCTCGCTCGCTCTCAAATCTGGCTCGCTCGCTTGCTCTCATATCTGGCTAGCTCGCTTGCTCTCTTGTCTTGCTCGCTCACTTATCTGGCTCGCTCGCTCTCATATCTGGCTGGCTCGCTTGCTCTCATATCTGGCTGGCTCGCTTGCTCTCTTGTCTGGCTCGCTCTCTTATCTGGCTAGCTCGCTAGCATATCTGGCTCGCACGCTTGCTCTCTTGTCTGGCTTGCTCTCTTATCTTGCTCGCTCGCTCTCATATCTGGCTCGCACGCTTGCTCTCTTGTCTGGCTTGCTCTCTTATCCGGCTTGCTCGCTCTCATATCTGGCTCGCTCGCTTGCTCTCATGTCTGGCTCGCTCGCTCTCATATCTGGCTTTCTCGCTTGCTCTCTTGTCTGGCTCGCTCTTTTATCTGGCTCGCTCTCATACCTGGCTCGCTCTCACATCTAGCTGGCTCCCTTGCTCTCTTATCTGGCTCGCTCTTATATCTGCCTTGCTAGCTCGCTCTCATATCTGGCTCGCTCGCTTGCTCTCTTGTCTGTCTCGCTCTCTTTTATGGCTCGCTCGCATATCTGGCTCCCTTGCTCTCACATCTGGCTCGCTCGCTTGCTCTCTTGTCTGGCTCGCTCTCTTATCTGGCTCGCTCGCTCGCATATCTGGCTCGCTCGCTCTCATGTCTGGCTCGCTCGCTCTCATCTGGCTTGCTCGCTTGCTCTCATATCTGGCTTGCTCGCTTGCTCTCATATCTGGCTCGCTCGCTTGCTCTCATATCTGGCTCGCTCGCTTGTTCTCATATCTGGCTGGCTCGCTTGCTCTCTTGTCTGGCTCGCTCTCTTATCTGGCTCGCTCGCATATCTGGCTCGCTTGCTTGCTCTCTTGTCTGGCTCGCTCTCTTATCTGGCTCGCTCGCATATCTGGCTCGCTCGCTCTCATATCTGGCTCGCTCGCTTGCTCTCATATTTGGCTAGCTCTCTTTCTCTCTTGTCTTGCTCGCTCTCTTATCTGGCTCGCTCGCTCTCATATCTGGCTGGTTCGCTTGCTCTCATATCTGGCTCGCTCGCTTGCTCTCTTGTCTGGCTCACTCTCTTATCTGGCTCGCTCGCTAGCATATCTGGCTTGCACGCTTGCTCTTTTGTCTGGCTTGCTCTCTTATCTGGCTCGCTCGCTCTCATATCTGGCTCGCTTGCTTGCTCTCATATCTGGCTCGCTCGCTTGCTCTCTTGTCTGGCTCGCTCTCTTATCTGGCTCGCTCACATATCTGGCTCGCTCGCTCTCACATCTAGCTGGCTCGCTTGCTCTCATATTTGGCTCGCTCGCTTGCTCTCTTGTCTGGCTCGCTCTCTTATCTGGCTCGCTCTCATATCTGGCTTGCTAGCTTGCTCTCATATCTGGCTCCCTCGCTTGCTCTCTTGTCTGTCTCGCTCGCTTGCTCTCATATCTGGCTCGCTCACTTTTTCTCATATCAGGCTCGCTCGCTTGCTCTCTTGTCTGGCTCGCTCTCTTCTCTGGCTCGCTCGCATATCTGGCTCGCTCGCTCTCTTGTCTGGCACGCTCACTTGCTCTCATATTTGGCTAGCTCGCTTTCTCTCTTGTGTTGCTCACTCTCATATCTGGCTCGCTCGCTCTCATATCTGGCTGGTTCGCCTACTCTCATATCTGGCTCGCTCGCTTGCTCTCTTGTCTGGCTCGCTCTCTTATCTGGCTTGCTCGCTAGCATATCTGGCTCGCACGCTTGCTCTCTTGTCTGGCTTGCTCTCTTATCTGTCTCGCTCTCACATCTGGCTCGCTCGCTTGCTCTCATATCTGGCTCGCTCGCTTGCTCTCTTGTCTGGCTCGCTCTCTTATCTGGCTTGCTCGTTAGCATATCTGGCTCGCACGCTTGCTCTCTTGTCTGGCTTGCTCTCTTATCTGGCTCGATCGCTCTCATATCTGGCTCGCTCGCTTGCTCTCATGTCTGGCTCGCTCGCTCTCATATCTGGCTTTCTCACTTGCTCTCTTGTATGGTCGCTCTCTTATCTGGCTCTCTCTCATATCTGGCTTGCTCGCTTGTTCTCATATCTGGCTCGCTCGCTTGTTCACTTGTCTGGCTCGCTCTCTTATCTGGCTCGCTCGCATATCTGGCTCGCTAGCTCTCAAATCTGGCTCGCTCGCTTGCTCTCATATTTGGCTAGCTCGCTTTCTCTATTGTCTTGCTCGCTCTCTTATCTGGCTCGCTCGCTCTCATATCTGGCTGGTTCGCTTGCTCTCATATCTGGCTCGCTCGCTTGCTCTCAAGTCTGGCTCGCTCTCTTATCTGGCTTGCTCGCTAGCATATCTGGCTCGCACGCTTGCTCTCTTGTCTGGCTTGGTCTCTTATCTGGCTCGCTCGCTCTCATATCTGGCTCGCTCGCTTGCTCTCATGTCTGGCTCGCTCGCTCTCATATCTGGCTTTCTCGCTTGCTCTCTTGTCTGGTTCGCTCTCTTATCTGGCTCTCTCTCATATCTGGCTTGCTCGCTTGCTCTCATATCTGGCTCACTCGCTTGCTCTCTTGTCTGGCTCGCTCTCTTATCTGGCTCGATCGCTCTCATATCTGGCTCGCTCGCTTGCTCTCATGTCTGGCTCGCTCGCTCTCATATCTGGCTTTCTAGCTTGCTCTCTTGTCTGGCTCGCTCTCTTATCTGGCTTGCTCGCATATCTGGCTCGCTCGCTTGCTCTCATTTCTGGCTGGCTCGCTTGCTCTCATATCTGACTCGCTCGCTTGCTCTCTTGTCTGTCTCGCTCTCTTTTATGCTCGCTCGCATATCTGGCTCACTCGCTCTCAAATCTGGCTCGCTCGCTTGCTCTCATATCTGGCTAGCTCGCTTGCTCTCTTGTCTTGCTCGCTCTCTTATCTGGCTCGCTCGCTCTCATATCTGGCTGGCTCGCTTGCTCTCATATCTGGCTCGCTCGCTTGCTCTCTTGTCTGGCTCGCTCTCTTATCTGGCTAGCTCGCTAGCATATCTGGCTCGCACGCTTGCTCTCTTGTCTGGCTTGCTCTCTTATCTGGCTCGCTCGCTCTCACATCTGGCTCGCTCGCTTGCTCTCATATCTGGCTTGCTCGCTCTCATATCTGGCTTTCTCGCTTGCTCTCTTGTCTGGCTCGCTCTCTTATCTGGCTTGCTCGCATATCTGGCTCGCTCGCTCTCACATCTGGCTGGCTCGCTTGCTCTCATTTCTGGCTGGCTCGCTTGCTCTCATATCTGGCTCGCTCGCTTGCTCTCTTGTCTGTCTCGCTCTCTTTTATGGCTCGCTCGCATATCTGGCTCGCTCGCTCTCAAATCTGGCTCGCTCGCTTGCTCTCATATCTGGCTTGCTCGCTTGCTCTCATATCCGGCTCGCTCGCTTGCTCTCATATCTGGCTCGCTCGCTTGCTCTCTTGTCTGGCTCGCTCTCTTATCTGGCTCGCTCGCATATCTGGCTCGCTCGCTCTCACATCTAGCTGGCTCGCTTGCTCTCATATCTGGCTCGCTTGCTCTCTTGTCTGGCTCGCTCTCTTATCTGGCTCGCTCTTATATCTTCCTTGCTAGCTCGCTCTCATATCTGGCTCACTTGCTTGCTCTCTTGTCTGTCTCGCTCTCTTCTATGGCTCGCTCGCCTATCTGGCTAGCTTGCTCTCACATCTGGCTCGCTCGCTTGCTCTCTTGTCTGGCTCGCTCTCTTATCTGGCTCGCTCGCATATCTGGCTCGCTCGCTCTCATGTCTGGCTCGCTCGCTCTCATATCTGGCTTGCTCGCTTGCTCTCATATCTGGCTCGCTCGCTTACTCTCATATCTGGCTCGCTCGCTTGCTCTCTTGTCTGGCTCGCTCTCTTATCTGGCTCGCTCGCATATCTGGCTAGCTTGCTCTCACATCTGGCTCGCTCGCTTGCTCTCTTGTCTGGCTCACTCTCTTATCTGGCTCGCTCGCATATCTGGCTCGCTCGCTCTCAAATCTGGCTCGCTCGCTTGCTCTCATATCTGGCTTGCTCGCTTGCTCTCATATCTGGCTCGCTCGCTTGCTCTCATATCTGGCTCGCTCGCTTTTTCTCATATCTGGCTCGCTCGCTTGCTCTCTTGTCTGGCTCGCTCTCTTATCTGGCTCGCTCGCATATCTGGCTCGCTCGCTCTCACATCTAGCTGGCTCGCTTGCTCTCATATCTGGCTCGCTTGCTCTCTTGTCTGGCTCGCTCTCTTATCTGGCTCGCTCTTATATCTTCCTTGCTAGCTCGCTCTCATATCTGGCTCACTTGCTTGCTCTCTTGTCTGTCTCGCTCTCTTCTATGGCTCGCTCGCCTATCTGGCTAGCTTGCTCTCACATCTGGCTCGCTCGCTTGCTCTCTTGTCTGGCTCGCTCTCTTATCTGGCTCGCTCGCATATCTGGCTCGCTCGCTCTCATGTCTGGCTCGCTCGCTCTCATATCTGGCTTGCTCGCTTGCTCTCATATCTGGCTCGCTCGCTTACTCTCATATCTGGCTCGCTCGCTTGCTCTCTTGTCTGGCTCGCTCTCTTATCTGGCTCGCTCGCATATCTGGCTAGCTTGCTCTCACATCTGGCTCGCTCGCTTGCTCTCTTGTCTGGCTCACTCTCTTATCTGGCTCGCTCGCATATCTGGCTCGCTCGCTCTCAAATCTGGCTCGCTCGCTTGCTCTCATATCTGGCTTGCTCGCTTGCTCTCATATCTGGCTCGCTCGCTTGCTCTCATATCTGGCTCGCTCGCTTTTTCTCATATCTGGCTCGCTCGCTTGCTCTCTTGTCTGGCTCGCTTTCTTATCTGGCTCGCTCGCATATCTGGCTCGCTCGCTCTCAAATCTGGCTTGCTCTTTTGCTCTCATATTTGGTTAGCTCGCTTTCTCTCTTGTCTTGCTCGCTCTCATATCTGGCTCGCTCGCTCTCATATCTGGCTGGTTCGCTTGCTCTCATATCTGGCTCGCTCGCTTGCTCTCTTGTCTGGCTCGCTCTCTTATCTGGCTTGCTCGCTAGCATATCTGGCTCGCACGCTTGCTCTCTTGTCTGGCTTGCTCTCTTATCTGTCTCGCTCTAACATCTGGCTCGCTCGCTTGCTCTCATATCTGGTTCGTTCGCTTGCTCTTTTGTCTGGCTCGCTCTCTTATCTGGCTTGCTCGCTAGCATATCTGGCTCGCACGCTTGCTCTCTTATCTTGCTCGATCGCTCTCATATCTGGCTCGCTCGCTTGCTCTCATGTCTGGCTCGCTCGCTCTCATATCTGGCTTTCTCGCTTGCTCTCTTGTCTGGCTCGCTCTCTTATCTGGCTTGCTCGCATATCTGGCTCGCTCGCTCTCACATCTGGCTGGCTCGCTTGCTCTCATTTCTGGCTGGCTCGCTTGCTCTCATATCTGGCTCGCTCGTTTGCTCTCTTGTCTGTCTCGCTCTCTTTTATGGCTCGCTCGCATATCTGGCTCGCTCGCTCTCAAATCTGGCTCGCTCGCTTGCTCTCATATCTGGCTTGCTCGCTTGCTCTCATATCTGGCTCGCTCGCTTGCTCTCTTGTCTGGCTCGCTCTCTTATCTGGCTCGCTCGCATATCTGGCTCGCTCGCTCTCAAATCTGGCTCGCTCGCTTGCTCTCATATCTGGCTAGCTCGCTCGCTCTCTTGTCTTGCTCGCTCTCTTATCTGGCTCGCTCGCTCTCATATCTGGCTGGCTCGCTTGCTCTCAAATCTGGTTCGCTCGCTTGCTCTCTTGTCTGGCTCGCTCTCTTATCTGGCTAGCTCGCTAGCATATCTGGCTCGCACGCTTGCTCTCTTGTCTGGCTTGGTCTCTTATCTGGCTCGCTCGCTCTCATATCTGGCTCGCTCGCTTGCTCTCATGTCTGGCTCGCTCGCTCTCATATCTGGCTTTCTCGCTTGCTCTCTTGTCTGGCTCGCTCTCTTATCTGGCTCGCTCTCATACCTGGCTCGCTCGCTCTCACATCTAGCTGGCTCCCTTGCTCTCATATCTGGCTCGCTTGCTCTCTTGTCTGGCTCGCTTTCTTATCTGGCTCGCTCTTATATCTGCCTTGCTAGCTCGCTCTCATATCTGGCTCGCTCGCTTGCTCTCTTGTCTGGCTCGCTTTCTTATCTGGCTCGCTCGCTCGCATATCTGGCTCCCTTGCTCTCACATCTGGCTCGCTCGCTTGCTCTCTTGTCTGGCTCGCTCTCTTATCTGGCTCGCTCGCTCGCATATCTGTCTCGCTCGCTCTCATGTCTGGCTCGCTCGCTCTCATATCTGGCTTGCTCGCTTGCTCTCATATCTGGCTTGCTCGCTTGCTCTCATATCTGGCTCGCTCACTTGCTCTCATATCTGGCTCGCTCGCTTGTTCTCATATCTGGCTCGCTCGCTTGCTCTCTTGTCTGGCTCGCTCTCTTATCTGGCTCGCTCGCATATCTGGCTCGCTCGCTCTCATATCTGGCTCACTCGCTTGCTCTCATATTTGGCTAGCTCGCTTTCTCTCTTGTCTTGCTCGCTCTCTTATCTGGCTTGCTCGCTCTCATATCTGGCTGGTTCGCTTGCTCTCATATCTGGCTCGCTCGCTTGCTCTCTTGTCTGGCTCGCTCTCTTATCTGGCTTGCTCGCTAGCATATCTGGCTTGCACGCTTGCTCTCTTGTCTGGCTTGCTCTCTTATCTGGCTCGCTCGCTCTCATATCTGGCTCGCTCGCTTGCTCTCATATCTGGCTCGCTCGCTTGCTCTCTTGTCTGGCTCGCTCTCTTATCTGGCTCGCTCATATATCTGGCTCGCTCGCTCTCACATCTAGCTGGCTCGCTTGCTCTCATATTTGGCTCGCTCGCTTGCTCTCTTGTCTGGCTCGCTCTCTTATTTGGCTCGCTCTCATATCTGGCTTGCTAGCTTGCTCTCATATCTGGTTCGCTCGTTTGCTCTCTTTTCTGTCTCGTTCTCTTTTATTGCTCGCTCGCATATCTGGTTTGCTCGCTCTCACATCTGGCTCGCTCGCTTGCTCACACGCATATCTGGTTCGCTCGCTCTCATATCTTACTCGCTCCGTCTCATGTCTGGCTCGCTCTCATATCTGGCTTTCTCGCTTGCTCTCTTGTCTGGCTCGCTCTCTTATCTGGCTTGCTCGCATATCTGGCTCGCTCGCTCTCACATCTGGATGGCTCGCTTGCTCTCATTTCTGGCTGGCTCGCTTGCTCTCATATCTGGCTCGCTCGCTTGCTCTCTTGTCTGTCTCGCTCTCTTTTATGGCTCGCTCGCATATCTGGCTCGCTCGCTCTCAAATCTGGCTCGCTCGCTTGCTCTCATATCTGGCTTGCTCGCTTGCTCTCATATCTGGCTCGCTCGCTTGCTCTCTTGTCTGGCTCGCTCTCTTATCTGGCTCGCTCGCATATCTGGCTCGCTCGCTCTCAAATCTGGCTTGCTCGCTTGCTCTCATATCTGGCTAGCTCGCTCGCTCTCTTGTCTTGCTCGCTCTCTTATCTGGCTCGCTCGCTCTCATATCTGGCTGGCTCGCTTGCTCTCATATCTGGTTCGCTCGCTTGCTCTCTTGTCTGGCTCGCTCTCTTATCTGGCTAGCTCGCTAGCATATCTGGCTCGCACGCTTGCTCTCTTGTCTGGCTTGGTCTCTTATCTGGCTCGCTCGCTCTCATATCTGGCTTTCTCGCTTGCTCTCATGTCTGGCTCGCTCGCTCTCATATCTGGCTTTCTCGCTTGCTCTCTTGTCTGGCTCGCTCTCTTATCTGGCTCGCTCTCATACCTGGCTCGCTCGCTCTCACATCTAGCTGGCTCCCTTGCTCTCATATCTGGCTCGCTTGCTCTCTTGTCTGGCTCGCTTTCTTATCTGGCTCGCTCTTATATCTGCCTTGCTAGCTCGCTCTCATATCTGGCTCGCTCGCTTGCTCTCTTGTCTGGCTCGCTCTCTTATCTGGCTCGCTCTCATACCTGGCTCGCTCGCTCTCACATCTAGCTGGCTCCCTTGCTCTCATATCTGGCTCGCTTGCTCTCTTGTCTGGCTCGCTTTCTTATCTGGCTCGCTCTTATATCTGCCTTGCTAGCTCGCTCTCTTATCTGGCTCGCTCGCATATCTTGCGCGCTCACTCTCAAATCTGGCTCGCTTGCTTGCTCTCACATCTGGCTCGCTCGCTTGCTCTCTTGTCTGGCTCGCTCTCTTATCTGGCTCGCTCGCTCGCATATCTGGCTCGCTCGCTCTCATGTCTGGCTCGCTCGCTCTCATATTTGGCTTGCTCGTTTGCTCTCATATCTGGCTTGCTCGCTTGCTCTCATATCTGGCTCGCTCACTTGCTCTCATATCTGGCTCGCTCGCTTGTTCTCATATCTGGCTCGCTCGCTTGCTCTCTTGTCTGGCTCGCTCTCTTATCTGGCTCGCTCGCATATCTGGCTCGCTCGCTCTCATATCTGGCTCGCTCGCTTGCTCTCATATTTGGCTAGCTCGCTTTCTCTCTTGTCTTGCTCGCTCTCTTATCTGGCTTGCTCGCTCTCATATCTGGCTGGTTCGCTTGCTCTCATATCTGGCTCGCTCGCTTGCTCTCTTGTCTGGCTCGCTCTCTTATCTGGCTTGCTCGCTAGCATATCTGGCTTGCACGCTTGCTCTCTTGTCTGGCTTGCTCTCTTATCTGGCTCGCTCGCTCTCATATCTGGCTCGCTCGCTTGCTCTCATATCTGGCTCGCTCGCTTGCTCTCTTGTCTGGCTGGCTCTCTTATCTGGCTCGATCGCTCTCATATCTGGCTCGCTCGCTTGCTCTCATGTCTGGCTCGCTCGCTCTCATATCTGGCTTTCTAGCTTGCTCTCTTGTCTGGCTCGCTCTCTTATCTGGCTTGCTCGCATATCTGTCTCGCTCGCTTGCTCTCATTTCTGGCTGGCTCGCTTGCTCTCATATCTGACTCGCTCGCTTGCTCTCTTGTCTGTCTCGCTCTCTTTTATGCTCGCTCGCATATCTGGCTCACTCGCTCTCAAATCTGGCTCGCTCGCTTGCTCTCATATCTGGCTAGCTCGCTTGCTCTCTTGTCTTGCTCGCTCTCTTATCTGGCTCGCTCGCTCTCATATCTGGCTGGCTCGCTTGCTCTCATATCTGGCTCGCTCGCTTGCTCTCTTGTCTGGCTCGCTCTCTTATCTGGCTAGCTCGCTAGCATATCTGGCTCGCACGCTTGCTCTCTTGTCTGGCTTGCTCTCTTATCTGGCTCGCTCGCTCTCACATCTGGCTCGCTCGCTTGCTCTCATATCTGGCTCGCTCGCTCTCATATCTGGCTTTCTCGCTTGCTCTCTTGTCTGGCTCGCTCTCTTATCTGGCTTGCTCGCATATCTGGCTCGCTCGCTCTCACATCTGGCTGGCTCGCTTGCTCTCATTTCTGGCTGGCTCGCTTGCTCTCATATCTGGCTCGCTCGCTTGCTCTCTTGTCTGTCTCGCTCTCTTTTATGGCTCGCTCGCATATCTGGCTCGCTCGCTCTCAAATCTGGCTCGCTCGCTTGCTCTCATATCTGGCTTGCTCGCTTGCTCTCATATCCGGCTCGCTCGCTTGCTCTCATATCTGGCTCGCTCGCTTGCTCTCTTGTCTGGCTCGCTCTCTTATCTGGCTCGCTCGCTCTCACATCTAGCTGGCTCGCTTGCTCTCATATCTGGCTCGCTTGCTCTCTTGTCTGGCTCGCTCTCTTATCTGGCTCGCTCTTATATCTGCCTTGCTAGCTCGCTCTCATATCTGGCTCACTTGCTTGCTCTCTTGTCTGTCTCGCTCTCTTCTATGGCTCGCTCGCATATCTGGCTAGCTTGCTCTCACATCTGGCTCGCTCGCTTGCTCTCTTGTCTGGCTCGCTCTCTTATCTGGCTCGCTCGCATATCTGGCTCGCTCGCTCTCATGTCTGGCTCGCTCGCTCTCATATCTGGCTTGCTCGCTTGCTCTCATATCTGGCTCGCTCGCTTACTCTCATATCTGGCTCGCTCGCTTGCTCTCTTGTCTGGCTCGCTCTCTTATCTGGCTCGCTCGCATATCTGGCTAGCTTGCTCTCACATCTGGCTCGCTCGCTTGCTCTCTTGTCTGGCTCACTCTCTTATCTGGCTCGCTCGCATATCTGGCTCGCTCGCTCTCAAATCTGGCTCGCTCGCTTGCTCTCATATTTGGCTTGCTCGCTTGCTCTCATATCTGGCTCGCTCGCTTGCTCTCATATCTGGCTCGCTCGCTTTTTCTCATATCTGGCTCGCTCGCTTGCTCTCTTGTCTGGCTCGCTCTCTTATCTGGCTCGCTCGCATATCTGGCTCGCTAGCTCTCAAATCTGGCTCGCTCGCTTGCTCTCATATCTGGCTCGCTCGCTTGCTCTCTTGTCTGGCTGGCTCTCTTATCTGGCTCGATCGCTCTCATATCTGGCTCGCTCGCTTGCTCTCATGTCTGGCTCGCTCGCTCTCATATCTGGCTTTCTAGCTTGCTCTCTTGTCTGGCTCGCTCTCTTATCTGGCTTGCTCGCATATCTGTCTCGCTCGCTTGCTCTCATTTCTGGCTGGCTCGCTTGCTCTCATATCTGACTCGCTCGCTTGCTCTCTTGTCTGTCTCGCTCTCTTTTATGCTCGCTCGCATATCTGGCTCACTCGCTCTCAAATCTGGCTCGCTCGCTTGCTCTCATATCTGGCTAGCTCGCTTGCTCTCTTGTCTTGCTCGCTCTCTTATCTGGCTCGCTCGCTCTCATATCTGGCTGGCTCGCTTGCTCTCATATCTGGCTCGCTCGCTTGCTCTCTTGTCTGGCTCGCTCTCTTATCTGGCTAGCTCGCTAGCATATCTGGCTCGCACGCTTGCTCTCTTGTCTGGCTTGCTCTCTTATCTGGCTCGCTCGCTCTCACATCTGGCTCGCTCGCTTGCTCTCATATCTGGCTCGCTCGCTCTCATATCTGGCTTTCTCGCTTGCTCTCTTGTCTGGCTCGCTCTCTTATCTGGCTTGCTCGCATATCTGGCTCGCTCGCTCTCACATCTGGCTGGCTCGCTTGCTCTCATTTCTGGCTGGCTCGCTTGCTCTCATATCTGGCTCGCTCGCTTGCTCTCTTGTCTGTCTCGCTCTCTTTTATGGCTCGCTCGCATATCTGGCTCGCTCGCTCTCAAATCTGGCTCGCTCGCTTGCTCTCATATCTGGCTTGCTCGCTTGCTCTCATATCCGGCTCGCTCGCTTGCTCTCATATCTGGCTCGCTCGCTTGCTCTCTTGTCTGGCTCGCTCTCTTATCTGGCTCGCTCGCTCTCACATCTAGCTGGCTCGCTTGCTCTCATATCTGGCTCGCTTGCTCTCTTGTCTGGCTCGCTCTCTTATCTGGCTCGCTCTTATATCTGCCTTGCTAGCTCGCTCTCATATCTGGCTCACTTGCTTGCTCTCTTGTCTGTCTCGCTCTCTTCTATGGCTCGCTCGCATATCTGGCTAGCTTGCTCTCACATCTGGCTCGCTCGCTTGCTCTCTTGTCTGGCTCGCTCTCTTATCTGGCTCGCTCGCATATCTGGCTCGCTCGCTCTCATGTCTGGCTCGCTCGCTCTCATATCTGGCTTGCTCGCTTGCTCTCATATCTGGCTCGCTCGCTTACTCTCATATCTGGCTCGCTCGCTTGCTCTCTTGTCTGGCTCGCTCTCTTATCTGGCTCGCTCGCATATCTGGCTAGCTTGCTCTCACATCTGGCTCGCTCGCTTGCTCTCTTGTCTGGCTCACTCTCTTATCTGGCTCGCTCGCATATCTGGCTCGCTCGCTCTCAAATCTGGCTCGCTCGCTTGCTCTCATATTTGGCTTGCTCGCTTGCTCTCATATCTGGCTCGCTCGCTTGCTCTCATATCTGGCTCGCTCGCTTTTTCTCATATCTGGCTCGCTCGCTTGCTCTCTTGTCTGGCTCGCTCTCTTATCTGGCTCGCTCGCATATCTGGCTCGCTCGCTCTCAAATCTGGCTCGCTCTTTTGCTCTCATATTTGGCTAGCTCGCTTTCTCTCTTGTCTTGCTCGCTCTCATATCTGGCTCGCTCGCTCTCATATCTGGCTGGTTCGCTTGCTCTCATATCTGGCTCGCTCGCTTGCTCTCTTGTCTGGCTCGCTCTCTTATCTGGCTTGCTCGCTAGCATATCTGGCTCGCACGCTTGCTCTCTTGTCTGGCTTGCTCTCTTATCTGTCTCGCTCTAACATCTGGCTCGCTCGCTTGCTCTCATATCTGGTTTGTTCGCTTGCTCTTTTGTCTGGCTCGCTCTCTTATCTGGCTTGCTCGCTAGCATATCTGGCTCGCACGCTTGCTCTCTTATCTTGCTCGATCGCTCTCATATCTGGCTCGCTCGCTTGCTCTCATGTCTGGCTCGCTCGCTCTCATATCTGGCTTTCTCGCTTGCTCTCTTGTCTGGCTCGCTCTCTTATCTGGCTTGCTCGCATATCTGGCTCGCTCGCTCTCACATCTGGCTGGCTCGCTTGCTCTCATTTCTGGCTGGCTCGCTTGCTCTCATATCTGGCTCGCTCGCTTGCTCTCTTGTCTGTCTCGCTCTCTTTTATGGCTCGCTCGCATATCTGGCTCGCTCGCTCTCAAATCTGGCTCGCTCGCTTGCTCTCATATCTGGCTTGCTCGCTTGCTCTCATATCTGGCTCGCTCGCTTGCTCTCTTGTCTGGCTCGCTCTCTTATCTGGCTCGCTCGCATATCTGGCTCGCTCGCTCTCAAATCTGGCTCGCTCGCTTGCTCTCATATCTGACTAGCTCGCTCGCTCTCTTGTCTTGCTCGCTCTCTTATCTGGCTCGCTCGCTCTCATATCTGGCTGGCTCGCTTGCTCTCATATCTGGTTCGCTCGCTTGCTCTCTTGTCTGGCTCGCTCTCTTATCTGGCTAGCTCGCTAGCATATCTGGCTCGCACGCTTGCTCTCTTGTCTGGCTTGGTCTCTTATCTGGCTCGCTCGCTCTCATATCTGGCTCGCTCGCTTGCTCTCATGTCTGGCTCGCTCGCTCTCATATCTGGCTTTCTCGCTTGCTCTCTTGTCTGGCTCGCTCTCTTATCTGGCTCGCTCTCATACCTGGCTCGCTCGCTCTCACATCTAGCTGGCTCCCTTGCTCTCATATCTGGCTCGCTTGCTCTCTTGTCTGGCTCGCTTTCTTATCTGGCTCGCTCTTATATCTGCCTTGCTAGCTCGCTCTCATATCTGGCTCGCTCGCTTGCTCTCTTGTCTGGCTCGCTCTCTTATCTGGCTCGCTCGCTCGCATATCTGGCTCCCTTGCTCTCACATCTGGCTCGCTCGCTTGCTCTCTTGTCTGGCTCGCTCTCTTATCTGGCTCGCTCGCTCGCATATCTGTCTCGCTCGCTCTCATGTCTGGCTCGCTCGCTCTCATATCTGGCTGGCTCGCTTGCTCTCATATCTGGTTCGCTCGCTTGCTCTCTTGTCTGGCTCGCTCTCTTATCTGGCTAGCTCGCTAGCATATCTGGCTCGCACGCTTGCTCTCTTGTCTGGCTTGGTCTCTTATCTGGCTCGCTCGCTCTCATATCTGGCTCGCTCGCTTGCTCTCATGTCTGGCTCGCTCGCTCTCATATCTGGCTTTCTCGCTTGCTCTCTTGTCTGGCTCGCTCTCTTATCTGGCTCGCTCTCATACCTGGCTCGCTCGCTCTCACATCTAGCTGGCTCCCTTGCTCTCATATCTGGCTCGCTTGCTCTCTTGTCTGGCTCGCTTTCTTATCTGGCTCGCTCTTATATCTGCCTTGCTAGCTCGCTCTCATATCTGGCTCGCTCGCTTGATCTCTTGTCTGGCTCGCTCTCTTATCTGGCTCGCTCGCTCGCATATCTGGCTCCCTTGCTCTCACATCTGGCTCGCTCGCTTGCTCTCTTGTCTGGCTCGCTCTCTTATCTGGCTCGCTCGCTCGCATATCTGTCTCGCTCGCTCTCATGTCTGGCTCGCTCGCTCTCATATCTGGCTTGCTCGCTTGCTCTCATATCTGGCTTGCTCGCTTGCTCTCATATCTGGCTCGCTCACTTGCTCTCATATCTGGCTCGCTCGCTTGTTCTCATATCTGGCTCGCTCGCTTGCTCTCTTGTCTGGCTCGCTCTCTTATCTGGCTCGCTCGCATATCTGGCTCGCTCGCTCTCATATCTGGCTCACTCGCTTGCTCTCATATTTGGCTAGCTCGCTTTCTCTCTTGTCTTGCTCGCTCTCTTATCTGGCTTGCTCGCTCTCATATCTGGCTGGTTCGCTTGCTCTCATATCTGGCTCGCTCGCTTGCTCTCTTGTCTGGCTCGCTCTCTTATCTGGCTTGCTCGCTAGCATATCTGGCTTGCACGCTTGCTCTCTTGTCTGGCTTGCTCTCTTATCTGGCTCGCTCGCTCTCATATCTGGCTCGCTCGCTTGCTCTCATATCTGGCTCGCTCGCTTGCTCTCTTGTCTGGCTCGCTCTCTTATCTGGCTCGCTCATATATCTGGCTCGCTCGCTCTCACATCTAGCTGGCTCATATTTGGCTCGCTCGCTTGCTCTCTTGTCTGACTCGCTCTCTTATTTGGCTCGCTCTCATATCTGGCTTGCTAGCTTGCTCTCATATCTGGTTCGCTCGTTTGCTCTCTTTTCTGTCTCGTTCTCTTTTATTGCTCGCTCGCATATCTGGTTTGCTCGCTCTCACATCTGGCTCGCTCGCTTGCTCACACGCATATCTGGTTCGCTCGCTCTCATATCTTACTCGCTCCGTCTCATGTCTGGCTCGCTCTCATATCTGGCTTTCTCGCTTGCTCTCTTGTCTGGCTCGCTCTCTTATCTGGCTTGCTCGCATATCTGGCTCGCTCGCTCTCACATCTGGCTGGCTCGCTTGCTCTCATTTCTGGCTGGCTCGCTTGCTCTCATATCTGGCTCGCTCGCTTGCTCTCTTGTCTGTCTCGCTCTCTTTTATGGCTCGCTCGCATATCTGGCTCGCTCGCTCTCAAATCTGGCTCGCTCGCTTGCTCTCATATCTGGCTTGCTCGCTTGCTCTCATATCTGGCTCGCTCGCTTGCTCTCTTGTCTGGCTCGCTCTCTTATCTGGCTCGCTCACATATCTGGCTCGCTCGCTCTCAAATCTGGCTCGCTCGCTTGCTCTCATATCTGGCTAGCTCGCTCGCTCTCTTGTCTTGCTCGCTCTCTTATCTGGCTCGCTCGCTCTCATATCTGGCTGGCTCGCTTGCTCTCATATCTGGTTCGCTCGCTTGCTCTCTTGTCTGGCTCGCTCTCTTATCTGGCTAGCTCGCTAGCATATCTGGCTCGCACGCTTGCTCTCTTGTCTGGCTTGGTCTCTTATCTGGCTCGCTCGCTCTCATATCTGGCTCGCTCGCTTGCTCTCATGTCTGGCTCGCTCGCTCTCATATCTGGCTTTCTCGCTTGCTCTCTTGTCTGGCTCGCTCTCTTATCTGGCTTGCTCGCATATCTGGCTCGCTCGCTCTCACATCTGGCTGGCTCGCTTGCTCTCATTTCTGGCTGGCTCGCTTGCTCTCATATCTGGCTCACTCGCTTGCTCTCTTGTCTGTCTCGCTCTCTTTTATGGCTCGCTCGCATATCTGGCTCGCTCGCTCTCAAATCTGGCTCGCTCGCTTGCTCTCATATCTGGCTTGCTCACTTGCTCTCATATCTGGCTCGCTCGCTTGCTCTCTTGTCTGGCTCGCTCTCTTATCTGGCTCGCTCGCATATCTGGCTCGCTCGCACTCAAATCTGGCTCGCTCGCTTGCTCTCATATCTGGCTAGCTCGCTCGCTCTCTTGTCTTGCTCGCTCTCTTATCTGGCTCGCTCGCTCTCATATCTGGCTGGCTCGCTTGCTCTCATATCTGGTTCGCTCGCTTGCTCTCTTGTCTGGCTCGCTCTCTTATCTGGCTTGCTCGCTAGCATATCTGGCTTGCACGCTTGCTCTCTTGTCTGGCTTGCTCTCTTATCTGGCTCGCTCGCTCTCATATCTGGCTCGCTCGCTTGCTCTCATATCTGGCTCGCTCGCTTGCTCTCTTGTCTGGCTCGCTCTCTTATCTGGCTCGCTCATATATCTGGCTCGCTCGCTCTCACATCTAGCTGGCTCGCTTGCTCTCATATTTGGCTCGCTCGCTTGCTCTCTTGTCTGGCTCGCTCTCTTTTCTGTCTCGCTCTCTTTTATAGCTCGCTCGCATATCTGGCTTGCTCGCTCTCACATCTGGCTCGCTCGCTTGCTCGCACGCATATCTGGTTCGCTCGCTCTCATATCTTACTCGCTCCGTCTCATGTCTGGCTCGCTCGCTCTCATATCTAGCTTGCTCGCTTGCTCTCATATCTGGCTCGCACGCTTGCTCTCTTGTCTGGCTTGCTCTCTTATCTGGCTCGCTCGCTCTCACATCTGGCTCGCTCGCTTGCTCTCATATCTGGCTTGCTCGCTCTCATATCTGGCTTTCTCGCTTGCTCTCTTGTCTGGCTCGCTCTCTTATCTGGCTTGCTCGCATATCTGGCTCGCTCGCTCTCACATCTGGCTGGCTCGCTTGCTCTCATTTCTGGCTGGCTCACTTGCTCTCATATCTGGCTCGCTCGCTTGCACTCTTGTCTGTCTCGCTCTCTTTTATGGCTCGCTCGCATATCTGGCTCGCTCGCTCTCAAATCTGGCTCGCTCGCTTGCTCTCATATCTGGCTTGCTCGCTTGCTCTCATATCTGGCTCGCTCGCTTGCTCTCTTGTCTGGCTCGCTCTCTTATCTGGCTCGCTCGCATATCTGGCTCGCTCGCTCTCAAATCTGGCTCGCTCGCTTGCTCTCATATCTGACTAGCTCGCTCGCTCTCTTGTCTTGCTCGCTCTCTTATCTGGCTCGCTCGCTCTCATATCTGGCTGGCTCGCTTGCTCTCATATCTGGTTCGCTCGCTTGCTCTCTTGTCTGGCTCGCTCTCTTATCTGGCTAGCTCGCTAGCATATCTGGCTCGCACGCTTGCTCTCTTGTCTGGCTTGGTCTCTTATCTGGCTCGCTCGCTCTCATATCTGGCTCGCTCGCTTGCTCTCATGTCTGGCTCGCTCGCTCTCATATCTGGCTTTCTCGCTTGCTCTCTTGTCTGGCTCGCTCTCTTATCTGGCTCGCTCTCATACCTGGCTCGCTCGCTCTCACATCTAGCTGGCTCCCTTGCTCTCATATCTGGCTCGCTTGCTCTCTTGTCTGGCTCGCTTTCTTATCTGGCTCGCTCTTATATCTGCCTTGCTAGCTCGCTCTCATATCTGGCTCGCTCGCTTGCTCTCTTGTCTGGCTCGCTCTCTTATCTGGCTCGCTCGCTCGCATATCTGGCTCCCTTGCTCTCACATCTGGCTCGCTCGCTTGCTCTCTTGTCTGGCTCGCTCTCTTATCTGGCTCGCTCGCTCGCATATCTGTCTCGCTCGCTCTCATGTCTGGCTCGCTCGCTCTCATATCTGGCTTGCTCGCTTGCTCTCATATCTGGCTTGCTCGCTTGCTCTCATATCTGGCTCGCTCACTTGCTCTCATATCTGGCTCGCTCGCTTGTTCTCATATCTGGCTCGCTCGCTTGCTCTCTTGTCTGGCTCGCTCTCTTATCTGGCTCGCTCGCATATCTGGCTCGCTCGCTCTCATATCTGGCTCACTCGCTTGCTCTCATATTTGGCTAGCTCGCTTTCTCTCTTGTCTTGCTCGCTCTCTTATCTGGCTTGCTCGCTCTCATATCTGGCTGGTTCGCTTGCTCTCATATCTGGCTCGCTCGCTTGCTCTCTTGTCTGGCTCGCTCTCTTATCTGGCTTGCTCGCTAGCATATCTGGCTTGCACGCTTGCTCTCTTGTCTGGCTTGCTCTCTTATCTGGCTCGCTCGCTCTCATATCTGGCTCGCTCGCTTGCTCTCATATCTGGCTCGCTCGCTTGCTCTCTTGTCTGGCTCGCTCTCTTATCTGGCTCGCTCATATATCTGGCTCGCTCGCTCTCACATCTAGCTGGTTCATATTTGGCTCGCTCGCTTGCTCTCTTGTCTGACTCGCTCTCTTATTTGGCTCGCTCTCATATCTGGCTTGCTAGCTTGCTCTCATATCTGGTTCGCTCGTTTGCTCTCTTTTCTGTCTCGTTCTCTTTTATTGCTCGCTCGCATATCTGGTTTGCTCGCTCTCACATCTGGCTCGCTCGCTTGCTCACACGCATATCTGGTTCGCTCGCTCTCATATCTTACTCGCTCCGTCTCATGTCTGGCTCACTCTCATATCTGGCTTTCTCGCTTGCTCTCTTGTCTGGCTCGCTCTCTTATCTGGCTTGCTCGCATATCTGGCTCGCTCGCTCTCACATCTGGCTGGCTCGCTTGCTCTCATTTCTGGCTGGCTCGCTTGCTCTCATATCTGGCTCGCTCGCTTGCTCTCTTGTCTGTCTCGCTCTCTTTTATGGCTCGCTCGCATATCTGGCTCGCTCTCAAATCTGGCTCGCTCGCTTGCTCTCATATCTGGCTTGCTCGCTTGCTCTCATATCTGGCTCGCTCGCTTGCTCTCTTGTCTGGCTCGCTCTCTTATCTGGCTCGCTCGCATATCTGGCTCGCTCGCTCTCAAATCTGGCTCGCTCGCTTGCTCTCATATCTGGCTAGCTCGCTCGCTCTCTTGTCTTGCTCGCTCTCTTATCTGGCTCGCTCGCTCTCATATCTGGCTGGCTCGCTTGCTCTCATATCTGGTTCGCTCGCTTGCTCTCTTGTCTGGCTCGCTCTCTTATCTGGCTAGCTCGCTAGCATATCTGGCTCGCACGCTTGCTCTCTTGTCTGGCTTGGTCTCTTATCTGGCTCGCTCGCTCTCATATCTGGCTCGCTCGCTTGCTCTCATGTCTGGCTCGCTCGCTCTCATATCTGGCTTTCTCGCTTGCTCTCTTGTCTGGCTCGCTCTCTTATTTGGCTTGCTCGCATATCTGGCTCGCTCGCTCTCACATCTGGCTGGCTCGCTTGCTCTCATTTCTGGCTGGCTCGCTTGCTCTCATATCTGGCTCGCTCGCTTGCTCTCTTGTCTGTCTCGCTCTCTTTTATGGCTCGCTCGCATATCTGGCTCGCTCGCTCTCAAATCTGGCTCGCTCGCTTGCTCTCATATCTGGCTTGCTCGCTTGCTCTCATATCTGGCTCGCTCGCTTGCTCTCTTGTCTGGCTCGCTCTCTTATCTGGCTCGCTCGCATATCTGGCTCGCTCGCTCTCAAATCTGGCTCGCTCGCTTGCTCTCATATCTGGCTAGCTCGCTCGCTCTCTTGTCTTGCTCGCTCTCTTATCTGGCTCGCTCGCTCTCATATCTGGCTGGCTCGCTTGCTCTCATATCTGGTTCGCTCGCTTGCTCTCTTGTCTGGCTCGCTCTCTTATCTGGATTGCTCGCTAGCATATCTGGCTTGCACGCTTGCTCTCTTGTCTGGCTTGCTCTCTTATCTGGCTCGCTCGCTCTCATATCTGGCTCGCTCGCTTGCTCTCATATCTGGCTCGCTCGCTTGCTCTCTTGTCTGGCTCGCTCTCTTATCTGGCTCGCTCATATATCTGGCTCGCTCGCTCTCACATCTAGCTGGCTCGCTTGCTCTCATATTTGGCTCGCTCGCTTGCTCTCTTGTCTGGCTCGCTCTCTTTTCTGTCTCGCTCTCTTTTATAGCTCGCTCGCATATCTGGCTTGCTCGCTCTCACATCTGGCTCGCTCGCTTGCTCGCACGCATATCTGGTTCGCTCGCTCTCATATCTTACTCGCTCCGTCTCATGTCTGGCTCGTTCGCTCTCATATCCAGCTTGCTCGCTTGCTCTCATATCTGGCTCGCACGCTTGCTCTCTTGTCTGGCTTGCTCTCTTATCTGGCTCGCTCGCTCTCACATCTGGCTCGCTCGCTTGCTCTCATATCTGGCTTGCTCGCTCTCATATCTGGCTTTCTCGCTTGCTCTCTTGTCTGGCTCGCTCTCTTATCTGGCTTGCTCGCATATCTGGCTCGCTCGCTCTCACATCTGGCTGGCTCGCTTGCTCTCATTTCTGGCTGGCTCACTTGCTCTCATATCTGGCTCGCTCGCTTGCTCTCTTGTCTGTCTCGCTCTCTTTTATGGCTCGCTCGCATATCTGGCTCGCTCGCTCTCAAATCTGGCTCGCTCGCTTGCTCTCATATCTGGCTTGCTCGCTTGCTCTCATATCTGGCTCGCTCGCTTGCTCTCTTGTCTGGCTCGCTCTCTTATCTGGCTCGCTCGCATATCTGGCTCGCTCGCTCTCAAATCTGGCTCGCTCGCTTGCTCTCATATCTGACTAGCTCGCTCGCTCTCTTGTCTTGCTCGCTCTCTTATCTGGCTCGCTCGCTCTCATATCTGGCTGGCTCGCTTGCTCTCATATCTGGTTCGCTCGCTTGCTCTCTTGTCTGGCTCGCTCTCTTATCTGGCTAGCTCGCTAGCATATCTGGCTCGCACGCTTGCTCTCTTGTCTGGCTTGGTCTCTTATCTGGCTCGCTCGCTCTCATATCTGGCTCGCTCGCTTGCTCTCATGTCTGGCTCGCTCGCTCTCATATCTGGCTTTCTCGCTTGCTCTCTTGTCTGGCTCGCTCTCTTATCTGGCTCGCTCTCATACCTGGCTCGCTCGCTCTCACATCTAGCTGGCTCCCTTGCTCTCATATCTGGCTCGCTTGCTCTCTTGTCTGGCTCGCTTTCTTATCTGGCTCGCTCTTATATCTGCCTTGCTAGCTCGCTCTCATATCTGGCTCGCTCGCTTGCTCTCTTGTCTGGCTCGCTCTCTTATCTGGCTCGCTCGCTCGCATATCTGGCTCCCTTGCTCTCACATCTGGCTCGCTCGCTTGCTCTCTTGTCTGGCTCGCTCTCTTATCTGGCTCGCTCGCTCGCATATCTGTCTCGCTCGCTCTCATGTCTGGCTCGCTCGCTCTCATATCTGGCTGGCTCGCTTGCTCTCATATCTGGTTCGCTCGCTTGCTCTCTTGTCTGGCTCGCTCTCTTATCTGGCTAGCTCGCTAGCATATCTGGCTCGCACGCTTGCTCTCTTGTCTGGCTTGGTCTCTTATCTGGCTCGCTCGCTCTCATATCTGGCTCGCTCGCTTGCTCTCATGTCTGGCTCGCTCGCTCTCATATCTGGCTTTCTCGCTTGCTCTCTTGTCTGGCTCGCTCTCTTATCTGGCTCGCTCTCATACCTGGCTCGCTCGCTCTCACATCTAGCTGGCTCCCTTGCTCTCATATCTGGCTCGCTTGCTCTCTTGTCTGGCTCGCTTTCTTATCTGGCTCGCTCTTATATCTGCCTTGCTAGCTCGCTCTCATATCTGGCTCGCTCGCTTGCTCTCTTGTCTGGCTCGCTCTCTTATCTGGCTCGCTCGCTCGCATATCTGGCTCCCTTGCTCTCACATCTGGCTCGCTCGCTTGCTCTCTTGTCTGGCTCGCTCTCTTATCTGGCTCGCTCGCTCGCATATCTGTCTCGCTCGCTCTCATGTCTGGCTCGCTCGCTCTCATATCTGGCTTGCTCGCTTGCTCTCATATCTGGCTTGCTCGCTTGCTCTCATATCTGGCTCGCTCACTTGCTCTCATATCTGGCTCGCTCGCTTGTTCTCATATCTGGCTCGCTCGCTTGCTCTCTTGTCTGGCTCGCTCTCTTATCTGGCTCGCTCGCATATCTGGCTCGCTCGCTCTCATATCTGGCTCACTCGCTTGCTCTCATATTTGGCTAGCTCGCTTTCTCTCTTGTCTTGCTCGCTCTCTTATCTGGCTTGCTCGCTCTCATATCTGGCTGGTTCGCTTGCTCTCATATCTGGCTCGCTCGCTTGCTCTCTTGTCTGGCTCGCTCTCTTATCTGGCTTGCTCGCTAGCATATCTGGCTTGCACGCTTGCTCTCTTGTCTGGCTTGCTCTCTTATCTGGCTCGCTCGCTCTCATATCTGGCTCGCTCGCTTGCTCTCATATCTGGCTCGCTCGCTTGCTCTCTTGTCTGGCTCGCTCTCTTATCTGGCTCGCTCATATATCTGGCTCGCTCGCTCTCACATCTAGCTGGCTCATATTTGGCTCGCTCGCTTGCTCTCTTGTCTGACTCGCTCTCTTATTTGGCTCGCTCTCATATCTGGCTTGCTAGCTTGCTCTCATATCTGGTTCGCTCGTTTGCTCTCTTTTCTGTCTCGTTCTCTTTTATTGCTCGCTCGCATATCTGGTTTGCTCGCTCTCACATCTGGCTCGCTCGCTTGCTCACACGCATATCTGGTTCGCTCGCTCTCATATCTTACTCGCTCCGTCTCATGTCTGGCTCGCTCTCATATCTGGCTTTCTCGCTTGCTCTCTTGTCTGGCTCGCTCTCTTATCTGGCTTGCTCGCATATCTGGCTCGCTCGCTCTCACATCTGGCTGGCTCGCTTGCTCTCATTTCTGGCTGGCTCGCTTGCTCTCATATCTGGCTCGCTCGCTTGCTCTCTTGTCTGTCTCGCTCTCTTTTATGGCTCGCTCGCATATCTGGCTCGCTCGCTCTCAAATCTGGCTCGCTCGCTTGCTCTCATATCTGGCTTGCTCGCTTGCTCTCATATCTGGCTCGCTCGCTTGCTCTCTTGTCTGGCTCGCTCTCTTATCTGGCTCGCTCGCATATCTGGCTCGCTCGCTCTCAAATCTGGCTCGCTCGCTTGTTCTCATATCTGGCTAGCTCGCTCGCTCTCTTGTCTTGCTCGCTCTCTTATCTGGCTCGCTCGCTCTCATATCTGGCTGGCTCGCTTGCTCTCATATCTGGTTCGCTCGCTTGCTCTCTTGTCTGGCTCGCTCTCTTATCTGGCTAGCTCGCTAGCATATCTGGCTCGCACGCTTGCTCTCTTGTCTGGCTTGGTCTCTTATCTGGCTCGCTCGCTCTCATATCTGGCTCGCTCGCTTGCTCTCATGTCTGGCTCGCTCGCTCTCATATCTGGCTTTCTCGCTTGCTCTCTTGTCTGGCTCGCTCTCTTATCTGGCTTGCTCGCATATCTGGCTCGCTCGCTCTCACATCTGGCTGGCTCGCTTGCTCTCATTTCTGGCTGGCTCGCTTGCTCTCATATCTGGCTCGCTCGCTTGCTCTCTTGTCTGTCTCGCTCTCTTTTATGGCTCGCTCGCATATCTGGCTCGCTCGCTCTCAAATCTGGCTCGCTCGCTTGCTCTCATATCTGGCTTGCTCGCTTGCTCTCATATCTGGCTCGCTCGCTTGTTCTCTTGTCTGGCTTGCTCTCTTATCTGGCTCGCTCGCATATCTGGCTCGCTCGCTCTCAAATCTGGCTCGCTCGCTTGCTCTCATATCTGGCTAGCTCGCTCGCTCTCTTGTCTTGCTCGCTCTCTTATCTGGCTCGCTCGCTCTCATATCTGGCTGGCTCGCTTGCTCTCATATCTGGTTCGCTCGCTTGCTCTCTTGTCTGGCTCGCTCTCTTATCTGGATTGCTCGCTAGCATATCTGGCTTGCACGCTTGCTCTCTTGTCTGGCTTGCTCTCTTATCTGGCTCGCTCGCTCTCATATCTGGCTCGCTCGCTTGCTCTCATATCTGGCTCGCTCGCTTGCTCTCTTGTCTGGCTCGCTCTCTTATCTGGCTCGCTCATATATCTGGCTCGCTCGCTCTCACATCTAGCTGGCTCGCTTGCTCTCATATTTGGCTCGCTCGCTTGCTCTCTTGTCTGGCTCGCTCTCTTTTCTGTCTCGCTCTCTTTTATAGCTCGCTCGCATATCTGGCTTGCTCGCTCTCACATCTGGCTCGCTCGCTTGCTCGCACGCATATCTGGTTCGCTCGCTCTCATATCTTACTCGCTCCGTCTCATGTCTGGCTCGCTCGCTCTCATATCTAGCTTGCTCGCTTGCTCTCATATCTGGCTCGCTCGCTTGCTCTCTTGTCTGGCTCGCTCTCTTATCTGGCTCGCTCGCATATCTTGCGCGCTCATTCTCAAATCTGGCTCGCTTGCTTGCTCTCATATCTGGCTAGCTCGCTTGCTCTCATATCTGGCTAGCTCGTTTGCTCTCTTGTCTTGCTTGCTCTCTTATCTGGCTCGCTCGCTCTCATATCTGGCTGGCTCGCTTGCTCTCATATCTGGCTCGCTCGCTTGCTCTCATATCTGGCCCTCTTGCTCTCATATCTGGCTCGCTCGCTTGCTTAATTGTCTGGCTCGCTCTCTTATCTGGCTCGCTCGCTCTCATATCTGGCTGGCTCGCTTGCTCTCATATCTGGCTCTCTTGCTCTCATATCTGGCTCGCTCGCTTGCTTAATTGTCTGGCTCGCTCTCTTATCTGGCTCGCTCGCATATCTTGCTCGCTCGCTCTCACATCTGGCTCGCTCGCTCGTTCTCATATCTGGCTTGCTCGCTTGCTCTCATATCTGGCTAGCTCGCTTGCTCTCATATCTGGCTAGCTCGTTTGCTCTCTTGTCTTGCTCGCTCTCTTATCTGGCTAGCTCGCTCTCATATCTGGCTGGCTCGCTTGCTCTCATATCTGGCTCGCTCGCTTGCTCTCATATCTGGCTCTCTTGTTCTCATATCTGGCTCGCTCGCTTGCTTAATTGTCTGGCTCGCTCTCTTATCTGGCTCGCTCGCTCGCTCTCACATCTGGCTCGCTCGCTTGCTCTCAAATGTGGCTCGCTCGCTTGCTCTCATGTCTGGCTCGTTTGCTCTCATATCTGGCTCGCTCGCTTTCATATCTTACTCGCTCGCTCTCATGTCTGGCTACCTCGCTCTCATATCTGGCTTGCTCTCATATCTGGCTCGCTCGCTTGCTCTCTTGTCTGGCTCGCTCTCTTATCTGACTTGCTCGCATATCTGGCTCGCTCGCTCTCAAATCTGGCTCGCTCGCTTGCTCTCATATCTGGCTAGCTCGCTTGCTCTCTTGTCTTGCTCGCTCTCTTACCTGGCTCGCTCGCTCTCATATCTGGCTGGCTCGCTTGCTCTCATATCTGGCTCGCTCGCTTGCTCTCATATCTGGCTCTCTTGCTCTCATATCTGGCTCGCTCGCTTGCTTAATTGTCTGGCTCACTCTCTTATCTGGCTTGCTCTCTCTCACATCTGGCTTGCTCGCTGCTCTCTTGTCTGGCTCACTCTCTTATCTGGCTCGCTCGCATATCTTGCTCGCTCGCTCTCACATCTGGCTCGCTCGCTTGCTCTCAAATGTGGCTAGCTCGCTTGCTCTCTTGTCTTGCTCGCTCTCTTATCTGGCTCGCTCGCTCTCATATCTGGCTGGCTCGCTTGCTCTCATATCTGGCTCGCTCGCTTGCTCTCTTGTCTGGCTCGCTCTCTTATCTGGTTTGCTCGCTAGCATATCTGGCTCGCACGCTTGGTCTCTTGTCTGGCTTGCTCTCTTATCTGGCTCGCTCGCTTTCATATCTGGCTCGCTCGCTTGCTCTCATGTCTGGCTCGCTCGCTTGCTCTCATGTCTGGCTCGCTCTCATATCTGGCTTTCTCGCTTGCTCTCTTGTCTGGCTCGCTCTCTTATCTGGCTCGCTCGCATATCTGGCTCGCTCGCATATCTGGCTTGCTCGCTCTCACATCTGGCTGGCTTGCTTGCTCTCATTTCTGGCTGGCTCGCTTGCTCTCATATCTGGCTCACTCGCTTCCTCTCTTGTCTGTCTCACTCTCTTTTATGGCTCGTTTGCATATCTGGCTCGCTCGCTTGCTCTCATATCTGGCATGCTCGCTCACTCTCATATCTGGCTTGCTCGCTTGCTCTCATATTCGGCTCGCTCGCTTGCATATCTGGCTTGCTCGCTTGCTCTCTTGTCTGGCTCGCTCTCTTATCTGGCTCGCTCGCATATCTGGCTCGCTCGCTCTCAAATCTGGCTCGCTCGCTTGCTCTCATATCTGGCTAGCTCGCTTGCTCTCTTGTCTTGCTCGCTCTCATATCTGGCTCGCTCGCTTGCTCTCATATCTGGCTCGCTCGCTCTCATATCTGGCTTTCTCGCTTGCTCTCTTGTCTGGCTCGCTCTCTTATCTGGCTTGCTCGCATATCTGGCTCACTCGCTCTCACATCTGGCTTGCTCGCTTGCTCTCATATCTGGCTCGCTCGCTTGCTCTCTTGTCTGTCTCGCTCTCTATTATGGCTCGCTCGCATATCTGGCTCTCTCGCTCTCAAATCTGGCTCGCTCGCTTGCTCTCATATCTGGCTTGCTCGCTTGCTCTCATATCTGGCTCGCTCGCTCTCAAATCTGGCTCGCTCAGCTTGCTCTCATATCTGGCTAGCTCGCTCGCTCTCTTGTCTTGCTCGCTCTCTTATCTGGCTCGCTCGCTCTCATATCTGGCTGGCTCGCTTGCTCTCATATCTGGTTCGCTCGCTTGCTCTCTTGTCTGGCTCGCTCTCTTATCTGGCTAGCTCGCTAGCATATCTGGCTCGCACGCTTGCTCTCTTGTCTGGCTTGGTCTCTTATCTGGCTCGCTCGCTCTCATATCTGGCTCGCTCGCTTGCTCTCATGTCTGGCTCGCTCGCTCTCATATCTGGCTTTCTCGCTTGCTCTCTTGTCTGGCTCGCTCTCTTATCTGGCTCGCTCTCATACCTGGCTCGCTCGCTCTCACATCTAGCTGGCTCCCTTGCTCTCATATCTGGCTCGCTTTGCTCTCTTGTCTGGCTCGCTTTCTTATCTGGCTCGCTCTTATATCTGCCTTGCTAGCTCGCTCTCATATATGGCTCGCTCGCTTGCTCTCTTGTCTGGCTCGCTCTCTTATCTGGCTTGCTCGCATATCTGGCTCGCTCGCTCTCACATCTGGCTGGCTCGCTTGCTCTCATTTCTGGCTGGCTCGCTTGCTCTCATATCTGGCTCGCTCGCTTGCTCTCTTGTCTGTCTCGCTCTCTTTTATGGCTCGCTCGCATATCTGGCTCTCTCGCTCTCAAATCTGGCTCGCTCGCTTGCTCTCATATCTGGCTTGCTCGCTTGCTCTCATATCTGGCTCGCTCGCTTGCTCTCTTGTCTGGCTCGCTCTCTTATCTGGCTCGCTCGCATATCTGGCTCGCTCGCTCTCAAATCTGGCTCGCTCGCTTGCTCTCATATCTGGCTAGCTGGCTCGCTCTCTTGTCTTGCTCGCTCTCTTATCTGGCTCGCTCGCTCTCATATCTGGCTGGCTCGCTTGCTCTCATATCTGGTTCGCTCGCTTGCTCTCTTGTCTGGCTCGCTCTCTTATCTGGCTAGCTCGCTAGCATATCTGGCTCGCACGCTTGCTCTCTTGTCTGGCTTGGTCTCTTATCTGGCTCGCTCGCTCTCATATCTGGCTCGCTCGCTTGCTCTCATGTCTGGCTCGCTCGCTCTCATATCTGGCTTCTCGCTTGCTCTCTTGTCTGGCTCGCTCTCTTATCTGGCTCGCTCTCATACCTGGCTCGCTCGCTCTCACATCTAGCTGGCTCCCTTGCTCTCATATCTGGCTCGCTTGCTCTCTTGTCTGGCTCGCTTTCTTATCTGGCTCGCTCTTATATCTGCCTTGCTAGCTCGCTCTCATATCTGGCTCGCTCGCTTGCTCTCTTGTTTGGCTCGCTCTCTTATCTGGCTCGCTCGCTCGCATATCTGGCTCCCTTGCTCTCACATCTGGCTCGCTCGCTTGCTCTCTTGTCTGGCTCGCTCTCTTATCTGGCTCGCTCGCATATCTGGCTCGCTCGCTCTCATGTCTGGCTCGCTCGCTCTCATATCTGGCTTGCTCGCTTGCTCTCATATCTGGCTTGCTCGCTTGCTCTCATATCTGGCTCGCTCACTTGCTCTCATATCTGGCTCGCTCGCTTGTTCTCATATCTGGCTCGCTCGCTTGCTCTCTTGTCTGGCTCGCTCTCTTATCTGGCTCGCTCGCATATCTGGCTCACTCGCTCTCATATCTGGCTCGCTCGCTTGCTCTCAATATTTGGCTAGCTCGCTTTCTCTCTTGTCTTGCTCGCTCTCTTATCTGGCTTGCTCGCTCTCGTATCTGGCTGGTTCGCTTGCTCTCATATCTGGCTCGCTCGCTTGCTCTCTTGTCTGGCTCGCTCTCTTATCTGGCTTGCTCGCTAGCATATCTGGCTTGCACGCTTGCTCTCTTGTCTGGCTTGCTCTCTTATCTGGCTCGCTCGCTCTCATATCTGGCTCGCTCGCTTGCTCTCATATCTGGCTCGCTCGCTTGCTCTCTTGTCTGGCTCGCTCTCTTATCTGGCTCGCTCATATATCTGGCTCGCTCGCTCTCACATCTAGCTGGCTCGCTTGCTCTCATATTTGGCTCGCTCGCTTGCTCTCTTGTCTGGCTCGCTCTCTTATCTGGCTCGCTCTCATATCTTGCTTGCTAGCTTGCTCTCATATCTGGTTCGCTTGTTTGCTCTCTTTTCTGTCTCGCTCTCTTTTATAGCTCGCTCGCATATCTGGCTTGCTCGCTCTCACATCTGGCTCGCTCGCTTGCTCGCACGCATATCTGGTTCGCTCGCTCTCATATCTTACTCGCTCCGTCTCATGTCTGGCTCGCTCGCTCTCATATCTAGCTTGCTCGCTTGCTCTCATATCTGGCTCGCTCGCTTGCTCTCTTGTCTGGCTCGCTCTCTTATCTGGCTCGCTCGCATATCTTGCGCGCTCACTCTCAAATCTGGCTCGCTTGCTTGCTCTCATATCTGGCTAGCTCGCTTGCTCTCATATCTGGCTAGCTCGTTTGCTCTCTTGTCTTGCTTGCTCTCTTATCTGGCTCGCTCGCTCTCATATCTGGCTGGCTCGCTTGCTCTCATATCTGGCCCTCTTGCTCTCATATCTGGCTCGCTCGCTTGCTTAATTGTCTGGCTCGCTCTCTTATCTGCTCGCTCGCTCTCATATCTGGCTGGCTCGCTTGCTCTCATATCTGGCTCTCTTGCTCTCATATCTGGCTCGCTCGCTTGCTTAATTGTCTTGCTCGCTCTCTTATCTGGCTCGCTCGCATATCTTGCTCGCTCGCTCTCACATCTGGCTCGCTCGCTCGCTCTCATATCTGGCTTCCTCGCTTGCTCTCATATCTGGCTAGCTCGCTTGCTCTCATATCTGGCTAGCTCGTTTGCTCTCTTGTCTTGCTCGCTCTCTTATCTGGCTAGCTCGCTCTCATATCTGGCTGGCTCGCTTGCTCTCATATCTGGCTCGCTCGCTTGCTCTCATATCTGGCTCTCTTGTTCTCATATCTGGCTCGCTCGCTTGCTTAATTGTCTGGCTCGCTCTCTTATCTGGCTCGCTCGCTCCGCTCGCTCTCACATCTGGCTCGCTCGCTTGCTCTCAAATGTGGCTCGCTCGCTTGCTCTCATGTCTGGCTCGTTCGCTCTCATATCTGGCTCGCTCGCTTTCATATCTTACTCGCTCGCTCTCATGTCTGGCTACCTCGCTCTCATATCTGGCTTGCTCTCATATCTGGCTCGCTCGCTTGCTCTCTTGTCTGGCTCGCTCTCTTATCTGACTTGCTCGCATATCTGGCTCGCTCGCTCTCAATCTGGCTCGCTCGCTTGCTCTCATATCTGGCTAGCTCGCTTGCTCTCTTGTCTTGCTCGCTCTCTTACCTGGCTCGCTCGCTCTCATATCTGGCTGGCTCGCTTGCTCTCATATCTGGCTCGCTCGCTTGCTCTCATATCTGGCTCTCTTGCTCTCATATCTGGCTCGCTCGTTGCTTAATTGTCTGGCTCGCTCTCTTATCTGGCTTGCTCTCTCTCACATCTGGCTTGCTCGCTGCTCTCTTGTCTGGCTCGCTCTCTTATCTGGCTCGCTCGCATATCTTGCTCGCTCGCTCTCACATCTGGCTCGCTCGCTTGCTCTCAAATGTGGCTAGCTCGCTTGCTCTCTTGTCTTGCTCGCTCTCTTATCTGGCTCGCTCGCTTTCATATCTGGCTCGCTCGCTTGCTCTCATGTCTGGCTCGCTCGCTTGCTCTCATGTCTGGCTCGCTCTCATATCTGGCTTTCTCGCTTGCTCTCTTGTCTGGCTCGCTCTCTTATCTGGCTGGCTCGCATATCTGGCTCGCTCGCATATCTGGCTTGCTCGCTCTCACATCTGGCTGGCTTGCTTGCTCTCATTTCTGGCTGGCTCGCTTGCTCTCATATCTGGCTCACTCGCTTCCTCTCTTGTCTGTCTCACTCTCTTTTATGGCTCGTTTGCATATCTGGCTCGCTCGCTTTGCTCTCATATCTGGCATGCTCGCTCACTCTCATATCTGGCTTGCTCGCTTGCTCTCATATTCGGCTCGCTCGCTTGCATATCTGGCTTGCTCGCTTGCTCTCTTGTCTGGCTCGCTCTCTTATCTGGCTCGCTCGCATATCTGGCTCGCTCGCTCTCAAATCTGGCTCGCTCGCTTGCTCTCATATCTGGCTAGCTCGCTTGCTCTCTTGTCTTGCTCGCTCTCATATCTGGCTCGCTCGCTTGCTCTCATATCTGGCTCGCTCGCTCTCATATCTGGCTTTCTCGCTTGCTCTCTTGTCTGGCTCGCTCTCTTATCTGGCTTGCTCGCATATCTGGCTCGCTCGCTCTCACATCTGGCTGGCTCGCTTGCTCTCATTTCTGGCTGGCTCGCTTGCTCTCATATCTGGCTCGCTCGCTTGCTCTCTTGTCTGTCTCGCTCTCTTTTATGGCTCGCTCGCATATCTGGCTCTCTCGCTCTCAAATCTAGCTCGCTCGCTTGCTCTCATATCTGGCTTGCTCGCTTGCTCTCATATCTGGCTCGCTTGCTCTCTTGTCTGGCTCGCTCTCTTATCTGGCTCGCTCGCATATCTGGCTCGCTCGCTCTCAAATCTGGCTCGCTCGCTTGCTCTCATATCTGGCTAGCTCGCTCGCTCTCTTGTCTTGCTCGCTCGCTTATCTGGCTCGCTCGCTCTCATATCTGGCTGGCTCGCTTGCTCTCATATCTGGTTCGCTCGCTTGCTCTCTTGTCTGGCTCGCTCTCTTATCTGGCTAGCTCGCTAGCATATCTGGCTCGCACGCTTGCTCTCTTGTCTGGCTTGGTCTCTTATCTGGCTCGCTCGCTCTCATATCTGGCTCGCTCGCTTGCTCTCATGTCTGGCTTGCTCGCTCTCATATCTGGCTTTCTCGCTTGCTCTCTTGTCTGGCTCGCTCTCTTATCTGGCTCGCTCTCATACCTGGCTCGCTCGCTCTCACATCTAGCTGGCTCCCTTGCTCTCATATCTGGCTCGCTTGCTCTCTTGTCTGGCTCGCTTTCTTATCTGGCTCGCTCTTATATCTGCCTTGCTAGCTCGCTCTCATATCTGGCTCGCTCGCTTGCTCTCTTGTCTGGCTCGCTCTCTTATCTGGCTTGCTCGCATATCTGGCTCGCTCGCTCTCACATCTGGCTGGCTCGCTTGCTCTCATTTCTGGCTGGCTCGCTTGCTCTCATATCTGGCTCGCTCGCTTGCTCTCTTGTCTGTCTCGCTCTCTTTTATGGCTCGCTCGCATATCTGGCTCTCTCGCTCTCAAATCTGGCTCGCTCGCTTGCTCTCATATCTGGCTTGCTCGCTTGCTCTCATATCTGGCTCGCTCGCTTGCTCTCTTGTCTGGCTCGCTCTCTTATCTGGCTCGCTCGCATATCTGGCTCGCTCGCTCTCAAATCTGGCTCGCTCGCTTGCTCTCATATCTGGCTAGCTGGCTCGCTCTCTTGTCTTGCTCGCTCTCTTATCTGGCTCGCTCGCTCTCATATCTGGCTGGCTCGCTTGCTCTCATATCTGGTTCGCTCGCTTGCTCTCTTGTCTGGCTCGCTCTCTTATCTGGCTAGCTCGCTAGCATATCTGGCTCGCACGCTTGCTCTCTTGTCTGGCTTGGTCTCTTATCTGGCTCGCTCGCTCTCATATCTGGCTCGCTCGCTTGCTCTCATGTCTGGCTCGCTCGCTCTCATATCTGGCTTTCTCGCTTGCTCTCTTGTCTGGCTCGCTCTCTTATCTGGCTCGCTCTCATACCTGGCTCGCTCGCTCTCACATCTAGCTGGCTCCCTTGCTCTCATATCTGGCTCGCTTGCTCTCTTGTCTGGCTCGCTTTCTTATCTGGCTCGCTCTTATATCTGCCTTGCTAGCTCGCTCTCATATCTGGCTCGCTCGCTTGCTCTCTTGTCTGGCTCGCTCTCTTATCTGGCTCGCTCGCTCGCATATCTGGCTCCCTTGCTCTCACATCTGGCTCGCTCGCTTGCTCTCTTGTCTGGCTCGCTCTCTTATCTGGCTCGCTCGCATATCTGGCTCGCTCGCTCTCATGTCTGGCTCGCTCGCTCTCATATCTGGCTTGCTCGCTTGCTCTCATATCTGGCTTGCTCGCTTGCTCTCATATCTGGCTGGCTCGCTTGCTCTCATATCTGGCTCGCTCGCTTGCTCTCTTGTCTGTCTCGCTCTCTTTTATGGCTCGCTCGCATATCTGGCTCTCTCGCTCTCAAATCTGGCTCGCTCGCTTGCTCTCATATCTGGCTTGCTCGCTTGCTCTCATATCTGGCTCGCTCGCTTGCTCTCTTGTCTGGCTCGCTCTCTTATCTGGCTCGCTCGCATATCTGGCTCGCTCGCTCTCATATCTGGCTCGCTCGCTTGCTCTCATATTTGGCTAGCTCGCTTTCTCTCTTGTCTTGCTCGCTCTCTTATCTGGCTTGCTCGCTCTCGTATCTGGCTGGTTCGCTTGCTCTCATATCTGGCTCGCTCGCTTGCTCTCTTGTCTGGCTCGCTCTCTTATCTGGCTTGCTCGCTAGCATATCTGGCTTGCACGCTTGCTCTCTTGTCTGGCTTGCTCTCTTATCTGGCTCGCTCGCTCTCATATCTGGCTCGCTCGCTTGCTCTCATATCTGGCTCGCTCGCTTGCTCTCTTGTCTGGCTCGCTCTCTTATCTGGCTCGCTCATATATCTGGCTCGCTCGCTCTCACATCTAGCTGGCTCGCTTGCTCTCATATTTGGCTCGCTCGCTTGCTCTCTTGTCTGCTCGCTCTCTTATCTGGCTCGCTCTCATATCTGGCTTGCTAGCTTGCTCTCATATCTGGTTCGCTCGTTTGCTCTCTTTTCTGTCTCGCTCTCTTTTATAGCTCGCTCGCATATCTGGCTTGCTCGCTCTCACATCTGGCTCACTCGCTTGCTCGCACGCATATCTGGTTCGCTCGCTCTCATATCTTACTCGCTCCGTCTCATGTCTGGCTCGCTCGCTCTCATATCTAGCTTGCTCGCTTGCTCTCATATCTGGCTCGCTCGCTTGCTCTCTTGTCTGGCTCGCTCTCTTATCTGGCTCGCTCGCATATCTTGCGCGCTCACTCTCAAATCTGGCTCGCTTGCTTGCTCTCATATCTGGCTAGCTCGCTTGCTCTCATATCTGGCTAGCTCGTTTGCTCTCTTGTCTTGCTTGCTCTCTTATCTGCTCGCTCGCTCTCATATCTGGCTGGCTCGCTTGCTCTCATATCTGGCTCGCTCGCTTGCTCTCATATCTGGCCCTCTTGCTCTCATATCTGGCTCGCTCGCTTGCTTAATTGTCTGGCTCGCTCTCTTATCTGGCTCGCTCGCATATCTTGCTCGCTCGCTCTCACATCTGGCTCGCTCGCTCGCTCTCATATCTGGCTTGCTCGCTTGCTCTCATATCTGGCTAGCTCGCTTGCTCTCATATCTGGCTAGCTCGTTTGCTCTCTTGTCTTGCTCGCTCTCTTATCTGGCTAGCTCGCTCTCATATCTGGCTGGCTCGCTTGCTCTCATATCTGGCTCGCTCGCTTGCTCTCATATCTGGCTCTCTTGTTCTCATATCTGGCTCGCTCGCTTGCTTAATTGTCTGGCTCGCTCTCTTATCTGGCTCGCTCGCTCGCTCTCACATCTGGCTCGCTCGCTTGCTCTCAAATGTGGCTCGCTCGCTTGCTCTTATGTCTGGCTCGTTCGCTCTCATATCTGGCTCGCTCGCTTTCATATCTTACTCGCTCGCTCTCATGTCTGGCTACCTCGCTCTCATATCTGGCTTGCTTTCATATCTGGCTCGCTCGCTTGCTCTCTTGTCTGGCTCGCTCTCTTATCTGACTTGCTCGCATATCTGGCTCGCTCGCTCTCACATCTGGCTCGCTCGCTTGCTCTCAAATGTGGCTAGCTCGCTTGCTCTCTTGTCTGGCTCGCTCTCTTATCTGGTTTGCTCGCTAGCATATCTGGCTCGCACGCTTGCTCTCTTGTGTGGCTTGCTCTCTTATCTGGCTCGCTCGCTTTCATATCTGGCTCGCTCGCTTGCTCTCATGTCTGGCTCGCTCGCTTGCTCTCATGTCTGGCTCGCTCTCATATCTGGCTTTCTCGCTTGCTCTCTTGTCTGGCTCGCTCTCTTATCTGGCTCGCTCGCATATCTGGCTCTCTCGCATATCTGGCTTGCTCGCTCTCACATCTGGCTGGCTTGCTTGCTCTCATTTCTGGCTGGCTCGCTTGCTCTCATATCTGGCTCACTCGCTTCCTCTCTTGTCTGTCTCACTCTCTTTTATGGCTCGTTTGCATATCTGGCTCGCTCGCTTGCTCTCATATCTGGCATGCTCGCTCACTCTCATATCTGGCTTGCTCGCTTGCTCTCATATTCGGCTCGCTCGCTTGCATATCTGGCTTGCTCGCTTGCTCTCTTGTCTGGCTCGCTCTCTTATCTGGCTCGCTCGCATATCTGGCTCGCTCGCTCTCAAATCTGGCTCGCTCGCTTGCTCTCATATCTGGCTAGCTCGCTTGCTCTCTTGTCTTGCTCGCTCTCTTATCTGGCTCGCTCGCTCGCATATCTGGCTCGCTCGCTCTCAAATCTGGCTCGCTCGCTTGCTCTCATATCTGGCTAGCTCGCTTGCTCTCTTGTCTTGCTCGCTCTCTTATCTGGCTCGCTTGCTCTCATATCTGGCTCGCTCGCTTGCTCTCTTGTCTGGCTCGCTCTCTTATCTATCTTGGTCGCTAGCATATCTGGCTCGCACGCTTGCTCTCTTGTCTGGCTTGCTCTCTTATCTGGCTCGCTCGCTCTCATATCTGGCTCGCTCGCTTGCTCTCCTGTCTGGATCGCTCTCATATCTGGCTTTCTCGCATGCTCTCTTGTCTGGCTCGCTCTCTTATCTGACTCGCTCGCATACCTGGCTCGCTCGCTCTCTCATCTAGCTTGCTCGCTTGCTCTCATATCTGGCTCGCTTGCTCTCTTGTCTGGCTCGCTCTCTTATCTGGCTCGCTCTTATATCTGCCTTGCTAGCTCGCTCTCATATCTGGCTCGCTCGCTTGCTCTCTTGTCTGTCTCGCTCTCTTTTATGGCTCGCTCGCATATCTGGCTAGCTTGCTCTCACATCTGGCTCGCTCGCTTGCTCTCTTGTCTGGCTCGCTCTCTTTTCTGGCTCGCTCGCTCGCATATCTGGCTCGCTCGCTCTCATGTCTGGCTCGCTTCGCTCTCATATCTGGCTTGCTCGCTTGCTCTCATATCTGGCTCGCTCGCTTGCTCTCTTGTCTGGCTTGCTCTCTTATCTGTCTCGCTCTCACATCTGGCTCGCTCGCTTGCTCTCATATCTGGCTCGCTCGCTAGCTCTTTTGTCTGGCTCGCTCTCTTATCTGGCTTGCTCGCTAGCATATCTGGCTCGCACGCTTGCTCTCTTATCTGGCTCGATCGCTCTCAAATCTGGCTCGCTCGCTTGCTCTCATATCTGGCTCGCTCGCTTGCTTAATTGTCTGGCTCGCTCTCTTATCTGGCTCGCTCGCTCGCTCGCTCTCACATCTGGCTCGCTCGCTTGCTCTCAAATGTGGCTCGCTCGCTTGCTCTCATGTCTGGCTCGTTCGCTCTCATATCTGGCTCGATCGCTTTCATATCTTACTCGCTCGCTCTCATATCTGGCTACCTCGCTCTCATATCTGGCTTGCTCTCATATCTGGCTCGCTCGCTTGCTCTCTTGTCTGGCTCGCTCTCTTATCTGACTTGCTCGCATATCTGGCTCGCTCGCTCTCAAATCTGGCTCGCTCGCTTGCTCTCATATCTGGCTAGCTCGCTTGCTCTCTTGTCTTGCTCGCTCTCTTATCTGGCTCGCTCGCTCTCATATCTGGCTCGCTCGCTCTCATATCTGGCTGGTTCGCTTGCTCTCATATCTGGCTCACTCGCTTGCTCTCTTGTCTGGCTTGCTCTCTTATCTGTCTCGCTCTCACATCTGGCTCGCTCGCTTGCTCTCATATCTGGCTCGCTCGCTAGCTCTTTTGTCTGGCTCGCTCTCTTATCTGGCTTGCTCGCTAGCATATCTGGCTCGCACGCTTGCTCTCTTATCTGGCTCGATCGCTCTCAAATCTGGCTCGCTCGCTTGCTCTCATATCTGGCTCGCTCGCTTGCTTAATTGTCTGGCTCGCTCTCTTATCTGGCTCGCTCGCTCGCTCGCTCTCACATCTGGCTCGCTCGCTTGCTCTCAAATGTAGCTCGCTCGCTTGCTCTCATGTCTGGCTCGTTCGCTCTCATATCTGGCTCGATTGCTTTCATATCTTACTCGCTCGCTCTCATGTCTGGCTACCTCGCTCTCATATCTGGCTTGCTCTCATATCTGGCTCGCTCGCTTGCTCTCTTGTCTGGCTCGCTCTCTTATCTGACTTGCTCGCATATCTGGCTCGCTCGCTCTCAAATCTGGCTCGCTCGCTTGCTCTCATATCTGGCTAGCTCGCTTGCTCTCTTGTCTTGCTCGCTCTCTTATCTGGCTCGCTCGCTCTCATATCTGGCTGGCTCGCTTGCTCTCATATCTGGCTCGCTCGCTTGCTCTCATATCTGGCTCTCTTGCTCTCATATCTGGCTCGCTCGCTTGCTTAATTGTCTGGCTCGCTCTCTTATCTGGCTTGCTCTCTCTCACATCTGGCTTGCTCGCTGCTCTCTTGTCTGGCTCGCTCTCTTATCTGGCTCGCTCGCATATCTTGCTCGCTCGCTCTCACATCTGGCTCGCTCGCTTGCTCTCAAATGTGGCTAGCTCGCTTGCTCTCTTGTCTTGCTCGCTCTCTTATCTGGCTCGCTCGCTCTCATATCTGGCTGGCTCGCTTGCTCTCATATCTGGCTCGCTCGCTTGCTCTCTTGTCTGGCTCGCTCTCTTATCTGGTTTGCTCGCTAGCATATCTGGCTCGCACGCTTGCTCTCTTGTCTGGCTTGCTCTCTTATCTGGCTCGCTCGCTTTCATATCTGGCTCGCTCGCTTGCTCTCATGTCTGGCTCGCTCGCTTGCTCTCATGTCTGGCTCGTTCTCATATCTGGCTTTCTCGCTTGCTCTCTTGTCTGGCTCGCTCTCTTATCTGGCTCGCTCGCATATCTGGCTCTCTCGCATATCTGGCTTGCTCGCTCTCACATCTGGCTGGCTTGCTTGCTCTCATTTCTGGCTGGCTCGCTTGCTCTCATATCTGGCTCACTCGCTTCCTCTCTTGTCTGTCTCACTCTCTTTTATGGCTCGTTTGCATATCTGGCTCGCTCGCTTGCTCTCATATCTGGCATGCTCGCTCACTCTCATATCTGGCTTGCTCGCTTGCTCTCATATTCGGCTCGCTCGCTTGCATATCTGGCTTGCTCGCTTGCTCTCTTGTCTGGCTCGCTCTCTTATCTGGCTCGCTCGCATATCTGGCTCGCTCGCTCTCAAATCTGGCTCGCTCGCTTGCTCTCATATCTGGCTAGCTCGCTTGCTCTCTTGTCTTGCTCGCTCTCTTATCTGGCTCGCTCGCTCTCATATCTGGCTGGCTCGCTTGCTCTCATATCTGGCTCGCTCGCTTGCTCTCTTGTCTGGCTCGCTCTCTTATCTATCTTGGTCGCTAGCATATCTGGCTCGCACGCTTGCTCTCTTGTCTGGCTTGCTCTCTTATCTGGCTCGCTCGCTCTCATATCTGGCTCGCTCGCTTGCTCTCATGTCTGGCTCGCTCTCATATCTGGCTTTCTCGCATGCTCTCTTGTCTGGCTCGCTCTCTTATCTGGCTCGCTCGCATACCTGGCTCGCTCGCTCTCTCATCTAGCTTGCTCGCTTGCTCTCATATCTGGCTCGCTTGCTCTCTTGTCTGGCTCGCTCTCTTATCTGGCTCGCTCTTATATCTGCCTTGCTAGCTCGCTCTCATATCTGGCTCGCTCGCTTGCTCTCTTGTCTGTCTCGCTCTCTTTTATGGCTCGCTCGCATATCTGGCTAGCTTGCTCTCACATCTGGCTCGCTCGCTTGCTCTCTTGTCTGGCTCGCTCTCTTTTCTGGCTCGCTCGCTCGCATATCTGGCTCGCTCGCTCTCATTTCTGGCTCGCTTCGCTCTCATATCTGGCTTGCTCGCCTGCTCTCATATCTGGCTCGCTCGCTTACTCTCATATCTGGCTCGCTCGCTTGCTCTCTTGTCTGGCTCACTCTCTTATCTGGCTCACTCGCATATCTGGCTCGCTCGCTCTCAAATCTGGCTCGCTCGCTTGCTCTCATATCTGGCTCGCTCGCTTGCTCTCATATCTGGCTCGCTCGCTTGCTCTCATATCTGGCTCGCTCGCTTTTTCTCATATCTGGCTCGCTCGCTTGCTCTCTTGTCTGGCTCGCTCTCTTCTCTGGCTCGCTCGCATATCTGGCTCGCTCGCTCTGAAATCTGGCTCGCTCGCTTGCTCTCATATTTGGCTAGCTCGCTTTCTCTCTTGTCTTGCTCGCTCTCATATCTGGCTCGCTCGCTCTCATATCTGGCTGGTTCGCTTGCTCTCATATCTGGCTCGCTCGCTTGCTCTCTTGTCTGGCTCGCTCTCTTATCTGGCTTGCTCGCTAGCATATCTGGCTCGCACGCTTGCTCTCTTGTCTGACTTGCTCTCTTATCTGTCTCGCTCTCACATCTGGCTCGCTCGCTTGCTCTCTTGTCTGGCTCGCTCTCTTATCTGGCTTGCTCGCTAGCATATCTGGCTCGCTCGCTTGCTCTCTTGTCTGGCTCGCTCTCTTATCTGGCTTGCTCGCTAGCATATCTGGCTCGCACGCTTGCTCTCTTATCTGGCTCGATCGCTCTCATATCTGGCTCGCTCGCTTGCTCTCATGTCTGGCTCGCTCACTTTCATATCTGGCTCGCTCGCTTGCTCTCTTGTCTGGCTCGCTCTCTTATCTGGCTTGCTCGCATATCTGGCTCGCTCGCTCTCACATCTGGCTGGCTCGCTTGCTCTCATTTCTGGCTGGCTCGCTTGCTCTCATATCTGGCTCGCTTGCTCTCTTGTCTGTCTCGCTCTCTTTTATGGCTCGCTCGCATATCTGGCTGGCTCGCTCTCAAATCTGGCTCGCTCGCTTGCTCTCATATCTGGCTTGCTCGCTTGCTCTCATATCCGGCTCGCTCGCTTGCTCTCATATCTGGCTCGCTCGCTTGCTCTCTTGTCTGGCTCGCTCTCTTATCTGGCTCGCTCGCATATCTGGCTCGCTCGCTCTCACATCTAGCTGGCTCGCTTGCTCTCATATCAGGCTCGCTTGCTCTCTTGTCTGGCTCGCTCTCTTATCTGGCTCGCTCTTATATCTGCCTTGCTGGCTCGCTCTCATATCTGGCTCGCTCTCTTGCTCTCTTGTCTGTCTCGCTCTCTTTTATGGCTCGCTCGCATATCTGGCTCCCTTGCTCTCACATCTGGCTCGCTCGCTTGCTCTCTTGTCTGGCTCGCTCTCTTATCTGGCTCGCTCGCTCGCATATCTGGCTCGCTCGCTCTCATGTCTGGCTCGCTCGCTCTCATATCTGGCTTGCTCGCTTGCTCTCATATCTGGCTTGCTCGCTTGCTCTCATATCTGGCTCGCTCACTTGCTCTCATATCTGGCTCGCTCGCTTGTTCTCATATCTGGCTCGCTCGCTTGCTCTCTTGTCTGGCTCGCTCTCTTATCTGGCTCGCTCGCATATCTGGCTCGCTTGCTCTCATATCTGGCTCGCTCGCTTGCTCTCATATTTGGCTAGCTCGCTTTCTCTCTTGTCTTGCTCGCTCTCTTATCTGGCTTGCTCGCTCTCATAACTGGCTGGTTCGCTTGCTCTCATATCTGGCTCGCTCGCTTGCTCTCTTGTCTGGCTTGCTCTCTTATCTGGCTTGCTCGCTAGCATATCTGGCTTGCACGCTTGCTCTCTTGTCTGGCTTGCTCTCTTATCTGGCTCGCTCGCTCTCATATCTGGCTCGCTCGCTTGCTCTCATATCTGGCTCGCTCGCTTGCTCTCTTGTCTGGCTCGCTCTCTTATCTGGCTCGCTCATATATCTGGCTCGCTCGCTCTCACATCTAGCTGGCTCGCTTGCTCTCATATTTGGCTCGTTCGCTTGCTCTCTTGTCTGGCTCGCTCTCTTATCTGGCTCGCTCTCATATCTGACTTGCTAGCTTGCTCTCATATCTGGTTCGCTCGTTTGCTCTCTTTTCTGTCTCGCTCTCTTTTATAGCTCGCTCGCATATCTGGCTTGCTCGCTCTCACATCTGGCTCGCTCGCTTGCTCGCACGCATATCTGGTTCGCTCGCTCTCATATCTTACTCGCTCCGTCTCATGTCTGGCTCGCTCGCTCTCATATCTAGCTTGCTCGCTTGCTCTCATATCTGGCTCGCTCGCTTGCTCTCTTGTCTGGCTCGCTCTCTTATCTGGCTCGCTCGCATATCTTGCGCGCTCACTCTCAAATCTGGCTCGCTTGCTTGCTCTCATATCTGGCTAGCTCGCTTGCTCTCATATCTGGCTAGCTCGTTTGCTCTCTTGTCTTGCTCGCTCTCTTATCTGGCTCGCTCGCTCTCATATCTGGCTGGCTCGCTTGCTCTCATATCTGGCTCGCTCGCTTGCTCTCATATCTGGCCCTCTTGCTCTCATATCTGGCTCGCTCGCTTGCTTAATTGTCTGGCTCGCTCTCTTATCTGGCTCGCTCGCTCTCATATCTGGCTGGCTCGCTTGCTCTCATATCTTGCTCGCTCGCTCTCACATCTGGCTCGCTCGCTTGCTCGCACGCATATCTGGTTCGCTCGCTCTCATATCTTACTCGCTCCGTCTCATGTCTGGCTCGCTCGCTCTCATATCTGGCTTTCTCGCTTGCTCTCTTGTCTGGCTCGCTCTCTTATCTGGCTTGCTCGCATATCTGGCTGGCTCGCTCTCACATATGGCTGGCTCGCTTGCTCTCATTTCTGGCTGGCTCGCTTGCTCTCATATCTGGCTCGGTCGCTTGCTCTCTTGTCTGTCTCGCTCTCTTTTATGGCTCGCTCGCATATCTGGCTCGCTCGCTCTCAAATCTGGCTCGCTCGCTTGCTCTCATATCTGGCTTGCTCGCTTGCTCTCATATCTGGCTCGCTTGCTTGCTCTCTTGTCTGGCTCGCTCTCTTATCTGGCTCGCTCGCATATCTGGCTCGCTCGCTCTCAAATCTGGCTCGCTCGCTTGCTCTCATATCTGGCTAGCTCGCTCGCTCTCTTGTCTTGCTCGCTCTCTTATCTGGCTCGCTCGCTCTCATATCTGGCTGGCTCGCTTGCTCTCATATCTGGTTCGCTCGCTTGCTCTCTTGTCTGGCTCGCTCTCTTATCTGGCTAGCTCGCTAGCATATCTGGCTCGCACGCTTGCTCTCTTGTCTGGCTTGGTCTCTTATCTGGCTCGCTCGCTCTCATATCTGGCTCGCTCGCTTGCTCTCATGTCTGGCTCGCTCGCTCTCATATCTGGCTTTCTCGCTTGCTCTCTTGTCTGGCTCGCTCTCTTATCTGGCTCGCTCTCATACCTGGCTCGCTCGCTCTCCCATCTAGCTGGCTCCCTTGCTCTCATATCTGGCTCGCTTGCTCTCTTGTCTGGCTCGCTTTCTTATCTGGCTCGCTCTTATATCTGCCTTGCTAGCTCGCTCTCATATCTGGCTCACTTGCTTGCTCTCTTGTCTGGATCGCTCTCTTATCTGGCTCGCTCGCTCACATATCTGGCTCCCTTGCTCTCACATCTGGCTCGCTCGCTTGCTCTCTTGTTTGGCTCGCTCTCTTATCTGGCTCGCTCGCTCGCATATCTGCCTCGCTCGCTCTCATGTCTGGCTCGCTCGCTCTCATATCTGGCTTGCTCGCTTGCTCTCATATCTGGCTTGCTCGCTTGCTCTCATATCTGGCTCGCTCACTTGCTCTCATATCTGGCTCGCTTGCTTGTTCTCATATCTGGCTCGCTCGCTTGCTCTCTTGTCTGGCTCGCTCTCTTATCTGGCTCGCTCGCATATCTGGCTCGCTCGCTCTCATATCTGGCTCGCTCGCTTGCTCTCATATTTGGCTAGCTCGCTTTCTCTCTTGTCTTGCTCGCTCTCTTATCTGGCTTGCTCGCTCTCATATCTGGCTGGTTCGCTTGCTCTCATATCTGGCTCGCTCGCTTGCTCTCTTGTCTGGCTCGCTCTCTTATCTGGCTTGCTCGCTAGCATATCTGGCTTGCACGCTTGCTCTCTTGTCTGGCTTGCTCTCTTATCTGGCTCGCTCGCTCTCATATCTGGCTCGCTCGCTTGCTCTCATATCTGGCTCGCTCGCTTGCTCTCTTGTCTGGCTCGCTCTCTTATCTGGCTCGCTCATATATCTGGCTCGCTCGCTCTCACATCTAGCTGGCTCGCTTGCTCTCATATTTGGCTCGCTCGCTTGCTCTCTTGTCTGTCTCGCTCTCTTATCTGGCTCGCTCTCATATCTGACTTGCTAGCTTGCTCTCATATCTGGTTCGCTCGTTTGCTCTCTTTTCTGTCTCGCTCTCTTTTATAGCTCGCTCGCATATCTGGCTTGCTCGCTCTCACATCTGGCTCGCTCGCTTGCTCGCTCGCATATCTGGTTCGCTCGCTCTCATATCTTACTCGCTCCGTCTCATGTCTGGCTCGCTCGCTCTCATATCTAGCTTGCTCGCTTGCTCTCATATCTGGCTCGCTCGCTTGCTCTCTTGTCTGGCTCGCTCTCTTATCTGGCTCGCTCGCATATCTTGCGCGCTCACTCTCAAATCTGGCTCGCTTGCTTGCTCTCATATCTGGCTAGCTCGCTTGCTCTCATATCTGGCTAGCTCGTTTGCTCTCTTGTCTTGCTCGCTCTCTTATCTGGCTCGCCCGCTCTCATATCTGGCTGGCTCGCTTGCTCTCATATCTGGCTCGCTCGCTTGCTCTCATATCTGGCCCTCTTGCTCTCATATCTGGCTCGCTCGCTTGCTTAATTGTCTGGCTCGCTCTCATATCTGGCTGGCTCGCTTGCTCTCATATCTTGCTCGCTCGCTCTCACATCTGGCTCGCTCGCTTGCTCTCAAATGTGGCTAGCTCGCTTGCTCTCTTGTCTTGCTCGCTCTCTTATCTGGCTCGCTCGCTCTCATATCTGGCTGGCTCGCTTGCTCTCATATCTGGCTCGCTCGCTTGCTCTCTTGTCTGGCTCGCTCTCTTATCTGGTTTGCTCGCTAGCATATCTGGCTCGCACGCTTGCTCTCTTGTCTGGCTTGCTCTCTTATCTGGCTCGCTCGCTTTCATATCTGGCTCGCTCGCTTGCTCTCATGTCTGGCTCGCTCGCTTGCTCTCATGTCTGGCTCGCTCTCATATCTGGCTTTCTCGCTTGCTCTCTTGTCTGGCTCGCTCTCTTATCTTGCTAGCTCGCATATCTGGCTCGCTCGCATATCTGGCTTGCTCGCTCTCACATCTGGCTGGCTTGCTTGCTCTCATTTCTGGCTGGCTCGCTTGCTCTCATATCTGGCTCACTCGCTTCCTCTCTTGTCTGTCTCACTCTCTTTTATGGCTCGTTTGCATATCTGGCTCGCTCGCTTGCTCTCATATCTGGCATGCTCGCTCACTCTCATATCTGGCTTGCTCGCTTGCTCTCATATTCGGCTCGCTCGCTTGCATATCTGGCTTGCTCGCTTGCTCTCTTGTCTGGCTCGCTCTCTTATCTGGCTCGCTCGAATATCTGGCTCGCTCGCTCTCAATTCTGGCTCGCTCGCTTGCTCTCATATCTGGCTAGCTCGCTTGCTCTCTTGTCTTGCTCGCTCTCTTATCTGGCTCGCTCGCTCTCATATCTGGCTGGCTCGCTTGCTCTCATATCTGGCTCGCTCGCTTGCTCTCTTGTCTGGCTCGCTCTCTTATCTGTCTTGGTAGCTAGCATATCTGGCTCGCATGCTTGCTCTCTTGTCTGGCTTGCTCTCTTATCTGGCTCGCTCGCTCTCATATCTGGCTCGCTCGCTTGCTCTCATGTCTGGCTCGCTCTCATATCTGGCTTTCTCGCATGCTCTCTTGTCTGGCTCGTTCTCTTATCTGGCTCGCTCGCATACCTGGCTCGCTCGCTCTCACATCTAGCTGGCTCGCTTGCTCTCATATCTGGCTCGCTTGCTCTCTTGTCTGGCTCGCTCTCTTATCTGGCTCGCTCTTATATCTGCCTTGCTAGCTCGCTCTCATATCTGGCTCGCTCGCTTGCTCTCTTGTCTGTCTCGCTCTCTTTTATGGCTCGCTCGCATATCTGGCTAGCTTGCTCTCACATCTGGCTCGCTCGCTTGCTCTCTTGTCTGGCTCGCTCTCTTTTCTGGCTCGCTCGCTCGCATATCTGGCTCGCTCGCTCTCATGTCTGGCTCGCTTCGCTCTCATATCTGGCTTGCTCGCTTGCTCTCATATCTGGCTCGCTCGCTTACTCTCATATCTGGCTCGCTCGCTTGCTCTCTTGTCTGGCTCACTCTCTTATCTGGCTCGCTCGCTCTCAAATCTGGCTCGCTCGCTTGCTCGCATATCTGGCTTGCTCGCTTGCTCTCATATCTGGCTCGCTCGCTTGCTCTCATATCTGGCTCGCTCGCTTTTACTCATATCTGGCTCGCTCGCTTGCTCTCTTGTCTGGCTCGCTCTCTTCTCTGGCTCGCTCGCATATCTGGCTCGCTCGCTCTCAAATCTGGCTCGCTCGCTTGCTCTCATATTTGGCTAGCTCGCTTTCTCTCTTGTCTTGCTCGCTCTCATATCTGGCTCGCTCGCTCTCATATCTGGCTGGTTCGCTTGCTCTCATATCTGGCTCGCTCGCTTGCTCTCTTGTCTGGCTCGCTCTCTTATCTGTCTCGCTCTCACATCTGGCTCGCTCGCTTGCTCTCTTGTCTGGCTCGCTCTCTTATCTGGCTTGCTCGCTAGCATATCTGGCTCGCTCGCTTGCTCTCTTGTCTGGCTCGCTCTCTTATCTGGCTTGCTCGCTAGCATATCTGGCTCGCACGCTTGCTCTCTTATCTGGCTCGATCGCTCTCATATCTGGCTCGCTCGCTTGCTCTCATGTCTGGCTCGCTTGCTTTCATATCTGGCTTTCTCGCTTGCTCTCTTGTCTGGCTCGCTCTCTTATCTGGCTTGCTCGCATATCTGGCTCGCTCGCTCTCACATCTGGCTGGCTCGCTTGCTCTCATTTCTGGCTGGCTCGCTTGCTCTCATATCTGGCTCGCTTGCTCTCTTGTCTGTCTCGCTCTCTTTTATGGCTCGCTCGCATATCTGGCTGGCTCGCTCTCAAATCTGGCTCGCTCGCTTGCTCTCATATCTGGCTTGCTCGCTTGCTCTCATATCCGGCTCGCTCGCTTGCTCTCATATCTGGCTCGCTCGCTTGCTCTCTTGTCTGGCTCGCTCTCTTATCTGGCTCGCTCGCATATCTGGCTCGCTCGCTCTCACATCTAGCTGGCTCGCTTGCTCTCATATCAGGCTCGCTTGCTCTCTTGTCTGGCTCGCTCTCTTATCTGGCTCGCTCTTATATCTGCCTTGCTAGCTCGCTCTCATATCTGGCTCGCTCTCTTGCTCTCTTGTCTGTCTCGCTCTCTTTTATGGCTCGCTCGCATATCTGGCTAGCTTGCTCTCACATCTGGCTCGCTCGCTTGCTCTCTTGTCTGGCTCGCTCTCTTATCTGGCTAGCTTGCTAGCATATCTGGCTCGCACGCTTGCTCTCTTGTCTGGCTTGATCTCTTATCTGGCTCGCTTGCTCTCATATCTGGCTCGCTCGCTTGCTCTCATGTCTGGCTCGCTCGCTCTCATATCTGGCTTTCTCGCTTGCTCTCGTCTGGCTCGCTCTCTTATCTGGCTTGCTCGCATATCTGGCTCGCTCGCTCTCACATCTGGCTGGCTCGCTTGCTCTCATTTCTGGCTCGTTCGCTCTCATATCTGGCTCGCTCGCTTTCATATCTTACTCGCTCGCTCTCATGTCTGGCTCGCTCTCTCCCATATCTGGCTTGCTCTCATATCTGGCTCGCTCGCTTGCTCTCTTGTCTGGCTCGCTCTCTTATCTGACTCGCTCGCATATCTGGCTCGCTCGCTCTCAAATCTGGCTCGCTCGCTTGCTCTCATATCTGGCTCGCTCGCTTGCTCTCTTGTCTGGCTCGCTCTCTTATCTGGCTCGCTCGCATATCTGGCTCGCTCGCTCTCACATCTAGCTGGCTCGCTTGCTCTCATATCAGGCTCGCTTGCTCTCTTGTCTGGCTCGCTCTCTTATCTGGCTCGCTCTTATATCTGCCTTGCTAGCTCGCTCTCATATCTGGCTCGCTCTCTTGCTCTCTTGTCTGTCTCGCTCTCTATTATGGCTCGCTCGCATATCTGGCTAGCTTGCTCTCACATCTGGCTCGCTCGCTTGCTCTCTTGTCTGGCTCGCTCTCTTATCTGGCTAGCTCGCTAGCATATCTGGCTCGCACGCTTGCTCTCTTGTCTGGCTTGATCTCTTATCTGGCTCGCTCGCTCTCATATCTGGCTCGCTCGCTTGCTCTCATGTCTGGCTCGCTCGCTCTCATATCTGGCTTTCTCGCTTGCTCTCGTCTGGCTCGCTCTCTTATCTGGCTTGCTCGCATATCTGGCTCGCTCGCTCTCACATCTGGCTGGCTCGCTTGCTCTCATTTCTGGCTCGTTCGCTCTCATATCTGGCTCGCTCGCTTTCATATCTTACTCGCTCGCTCTCATGTCTGGCTCGCTCTCTCCCATATCTGGCTTGCTCTCATATCTGGCTCGCTCGCTTGCTGTCTTGTCTGGCTCGCTCTCTTATCTGACTCGCTCGCATATCTGGCTCGCTCGCTCTCAAATCTGGCTCGCTCGCTTGCTCTCATATCTGGCTAGCTCGCTTGCTCTCATATCTGGCTAGCTCGCTTGCTCTTTTGTCTTGCTCGCTCTCTCATCTGGCTCGCTCGCTCTCATATCTGGCTGGCTCGCTTGCTCTCATATCTGGCTCGCTCGCTTGCTCTCATATCTGGCTCGCTCGTTCTCATGTCTGGCTCGCTCACTCTCATGTCTGGCTCGCTCTCATATCTGGATCGCTCGCTTGCTCTCATATCTGGCTCGCTCGCTTGCTTAATTGTCTGGCTCACTCTCTTATCTGCCTCGCTCTCTCTCATATCTGGCTTGCTCGCTTGCTCTAATATCTGGCTCGCTCGCTGCTCTCTTGTCTGGCTCGCTCTCTTATCTGGCTCGCTCGCATATCTTGCTCGCTCGCTCTCACATTTGGCTCACTTGCTCTCTTGTCTGGCTCACTCTCTTATCTGGCTTGCTCGCTAGCATATCTGGCTCGCTCGCTTGCTCTCTTGTCTGGCTTGCTCTCTTATCTGTCTCGCTCTCACATCTGGCTCGCTCGCTGGCTCTCATATCTGGCTCGCACGCTTGCTCTCTTGTCTGGCTTGCTCTCTTATCTGGCTCGATCGCTCTCATATCTGGCTCGCTCGCTTGCTCTCATGTCTGGCTCGCTCGATCTCATATCTGGCTTTCTCACTTGCTCTCTTGTCTGGTCGCTCTCTTATCTGGCTTGTTCTCATATCTGGCTTGCTCGCTTGCTCTCTTGTCTGGCTCGCTCTCTTATCTGGCTCGCTCGCATAGCTGGCTCGCTAGCTCTCAAATCTGGCTCGCTCGCTTGCTCTCATATTTGGCTAGCTCGCTTTCTCTCTTGTCTTGCTCGCTCTCTTATCTGGCTCGCTCGCTCTCATATCTGGCCGGTTCGCTTGCTCTCATATCTGGCTCGCTCGCTTGCTCTCTTGTCTGGCTCGCTCTCTTATCTGGCTTGCTCGCTAGCATATCTGGCTCGCACGCTTGCTCTCTTGTCTGGCTCGCTCGCTCTCATATCTGGCTCGCTCGCTCTCATATCTGGCTCGCTCGCTTGCTCTCATGTCTGGCTCGCTCGCTCTCATATCTGGCTCGCTCGCTTGCTCTCATGTCTGGCTCGCTCGCTCTCATATCTGGCTTTCTCGCTTGCTCTCTTGTCTAGTTCGCTCTCTTATCTGGCTCTCTCTCATATCTGGCTTGCTCGCTTGCTCTCATATCTGGCTCGCTCGCTTGCTCTCTTGTCTGGCTCGCTCTCTTATCTGGCTCGATCGCTCTCATATCTGGCTCGCTCGCTTGCTCTCATGTCTGGCTCTCTCGCTCTCATATCTGGCTTTCTCGCTTGCTCTCTTGTCTGGCTCGCTCTCTTATCTGGCTTGCTCGCATATCTGGCTCGCTCGCTCTCACATCTGGCTGGCTCGCTTGCTCTCATTTCTGGCTGGCTCGCTTGCTCTCATATCTGGCTCACTCGCTTGCTCTCGTCTGTCTCGCTCTCTTTTATGGCTCGCTCGCATATCTGGCTTGCTCGCTCTCAAATCTGGCTCGCTCGCTTGCTCTCATATCTTGCTTGCTCGCTTGCTCTCATATCCGGCTCGCTCGCTCGCTCTCATATCTGGCTCGTTCGCTTGCTCTCTTGTCTGGCTCGCTCTCTTATCTGGCTCGCTCGCATATCTGGCTCGCTCGCTCTCACATCTAGCTGGCTCGCTTGCTCTCATATCTGGCTCGCTTGCTCTCTTGTCTGGCTCGCTCTCTTATCTGGCTCGCTCTTATATCTGCCTTGCTAGCTCGCTCACATGTCTGGCTCGCTCGCTTGCTCTCTTGTCTGTCTCGCTCTCTTTTATGGCTCGCTCGCATATCTGGCTAGCTTGCTCTCACATCTGGCTCGCTCGCTTGCTCTCTTGTCTGGGTCATTCTCTTATCTGGCTCGCTCGCTCGCATATCTGGCTCGCTCGCTCTCATGTCTGGCTCGCTCGCTCTCATATCTGGCTTGCTCGCTTGCTCACATATCTGGCTCGCTCGCTTACTGTCATATCTGGCTCGCTTGCTTGCTCTCTTGTCTGGCTCACTCTCTTATCTGGCTCGCTCGCATATCTGGCTCGCTCGCTCTCAAATCGGGCTCGCTCGCTTGCTCTCATATCTGGCTTGCTCGCTTGCTCTCATATCTGGCTCGCTCGCTTGCTCTCATATCTGGCTCGCTCGCTTGCTCTCATATCTGGCTCGCTCGCTTTTTCTCATATCTGGATCGCTCGCTTGCTCTCTTGTCTGGCTCGCTCTCTTATCTGGCTCGCTCGCATATCTGGCTCGCTCGCTCTCAAATCTGGCTCGCTCGCTTGCTCTCATATCTGGCTCGCTCGCTTGCTCTCTTGTCTGGCTTGCTCTCTTATCTGGCTCGCTCGTATATCTGGCTCGCTCGCTCTCAAATCTGGCTAGCTCGCTTTCTCTCTTGTCTTGCTCGCTCTCATATCTGGCTCGCTCGCTCTCATATCTGGCTGGTTCGCTCGCTCTCATATCTGGCTCACTCGCTTGCTCTCTTGTCTGGCTTGCTCTCTTATCTGTCTCGCTCTCACATCTGGCTCGCTCGCTTGCTCTCATATCTGGCTCGCTCGCTTGCTCTTTTGTCTGGCTCGCTCTCTTATCTGGCTTGCTCGCTAGCATATCTGGCTCGCACGCTTGCTCTCTTATCTGGCTCGATCGCTCTCAAATCTGGCTCGCTCGCTTGCTCTCATATCTGGCTAGCTCGCTTGCTCTCATATCTGGCTAGCTCGCTTGCTCTCTTGTCTTGTTCGCTCTCTTATCTGGCTCGCTCGCTCTCACATCTGGCTGGCTCGCTTGCTCTCATATCTGGCTCGCTCGCTTGCTCTCATATCTGGCTCGCTCGTTCTCATGTCTGGCTCGCTCACTCTCATGTCTGGCTCGCTCTCATATCTGGATCGCTCGCTTGCTCTCATATCTGGCTCGCTCGCTTGCTTAATTGTCTGGCTCACTCTCTTATCTGCCTCGCTCTCTCTCACATCTGGCTTGCTCGCTTGCTCTAATATCTGGCTCGCTCGCTGCTCTCTTGTCTGGCTCGCTCTCTTATCTGGCTCGCTCGCATATCTTGTTCGCTCGCTCTCACATTTGGCTCACTTGCTCTTTTGTCTGGCTCACTCTCTTATCTGGCTTGCTCGCTAGCATATCTGGCTCGCTCGCTTGCTCTCTTGTCTGGCTTGCTCTCTTATCTGTCTCGCTCTCACATCTGGCTCGCTCGCTTGCTCTCATATCTGGCTCGCACGCTTGCTCTCTTGTCTGGCTTGCTCTCTTATCTGGCTCGATCGCTCTCATATCTGGCTCGCTCGATTGCTCTCATGTCTGGCTCGCTCGCTCTCATATCTGGCTTTCTCACTTCCTCTCTTGTCTGGTCGCTCTCTTATCTGGCTCGCTCTCATATCTGGCTTGCTCGCTTGTTCTCATATCTGGCTTGCTCGCTTGCTCTCTTGTCTGGCTCGCTCTCTTATCTGGCTCGCTCGCATAGCTGGCTCGCTAGCTCTCAAATCTGGCTCGCTCGCTTGCTCTCATATTTGGCTAGCTCGCTTTCTCTCTTGTCTTGCTCGCTCTCTTATCTGGCTCGCTCGCTCTCATATCTGGCCGGTTCGCTTGCTCTCATATCTGGCTCGCTCGCTTGCTCTCTTGTCTGGCTCGCTCTCTTATCTGGCTTGCTCGCTAGCATATCTGGCTCGCACGATTGCTCTCTTGTCTGACTTGCTCTCATGTCTGGCTCGCTCGCTCTCATATCTGGCTCGCTCGCTTGCTCTCATGTCTGGCTCGCTCGCTCTCATATCTGGCTTTCTCGCTTGCTCTCTTGTCTGGTTCGCTCTCTTATCTGGCTCTCTCATATCTGGCTTGCTCGCTTGCTCTCATATCTGGCTCGCTCGCTTGCTCTCTTGACTGGCTCGCTCTCTTATCTGGCTCGATCGCTCTCATATCTGGCTCGCTCGCTTGCTCTCATGTCTGGCTCTCTCGCTCTCATATCTGGCTTTCTCGCTTGCTCTCTTGTCTGGCTCGCTCTCTTATCTGGCTTGCTCGCATATCTGGCTCGCTCGCTCTCACATCTGGCTGGCTCGCTTGCTCTCATTTCTGGCTGGCTCGCTTGCTCTCATATCTGGCTCGCTCGCTTGCTCTCTTGTCTGTCTCGCTCTCTTTTATGGCTCGCTCGCATATCTGGCTCACTCGCTCTCAAATCTGGCTCGCTCGCTTGCTCTCATATCTGGCTTGCTCGCTTGCTCTCATATCCGGCTCGCTCGCTTGCTCTCATATCTGGCTCGCTCGCTTGCTCTCTTGTCTGGCTCGCTCTCTTATCTGGCTCGTTCGCATATCTGGCTCGCTCGCTCTCAAATCTGGCTCGCTCGCTTGCTCTCATATCTGGCTAGCTCGCTTGCTCTCTTGTCTTGCTCGCTCTCTTATCTGGCTCGCTTGCTCTCATATCTGTCTGGCTCGCTTGCTCTCATATCTGGCTCGCTCGCTTGCTCTCTTTTCTGGCTCGCTCTCTTATCTGGCTAGCTCGCTAGCATATCTGGCTCGCACGCTTGCTCTCTTGTCTGGCTTGCTTTCTTATCTGGCTTGCTCGCTCTCATATCTGGCTTTCTCGCTTGCTCTCTTGTCTGGCTTGCTCTCTTATCTGGCTTGCTCGCATATCTGGCTGGCTCGCTTGCTCTCATTTCTGGCTGGCTCGCTTGCTCTCATATCTGGCTCGCTCGCTTGCTCTCGTCTGTCTCGCTCTCTTTTATGGCTCGCTCGCATATCTGGCTCGCTCGCTCTCAAATCTGGCGCGCTCGCTTGCTCTCATATCTTGCTTGCTCGCTTGCTCTCATATCCGGCTCGCTCGCTCTCATATCTGGCTTGCTCGCTTGCTCTCTTGTCTGGCTCGCTCTCTTATCTGGCTCGCTCGCATATCTGGCTCGATCGCTCTCACATCTAGCTGGCTCGCTTGCTCTCTTATCTGGCTCGCTTGCTCTCTTGTCTGGCTCGCTCTCTTATCTGGCTCGCTCTTATATCTGCCTTGCTAGCTCGCTCTCATATCTGGCTCGCTCGCTTGCTCTCTTGTCTGTCTCGCTCTCTTTTATGGCTCGCTCCCATATCTGGCTAGCTTGCTCTCACATCTGGCTCGCTCGCTTGCTCTCTTGTCTGGGTCGCTCTCTTATCTGGCTCGCTCGCTCGCATATCTGGCTCGCTCGCTCTCATGTCTGGCTCGCTCGCTCTCATATCTGGCTTGCTCGCTTGCTCTCATATCTGGCTCGCTCGCTTACTCTCATATCTGGCTCGCTTGCTCTCTTGTCTGGCTCACTCTCTTATCTGGCTCGCTCGCATATCTGGCTCGCTCGTTATCAAATCGGGCTCGCTCGCTTGCTCTCATATCTGGCTTGCTCGCTTGCTCTCATATCTGGCTCGCTTGCTCTCATATCTGGCTGGCTCGCTTGCTCTCATATCTGGCTCGCTCGCTTGCTCTCGTCTGTCTCGCTCTCTTTTATGGCTCGCTCGCATATCTGGCTCGCTCGCTCTCAAATCTGGCTCGCTCGCTTGCTCTCATATCTTGCTTGCTCGCTTGCTCTCATATCCGGCTCGCTCGCTTGGTCTCATATCTGGCTTGCTCGCTTGCTCTCTTGTCTGGCTCGCTCTCTTATCTGGCTCGCTCGCATATCTGGCTCGCTCGCTCTCACATCTAGCTGGCTCGCTTGCTCTCATATCTGGCTCGCTTGCTCTCTTGTCTGGCTCGCTCTCTTATCTGGCTCGCTCTTTTATCTGCCTTGCTAGCTCGCTCTCATATCTGGCTCGCTCGCTTGCTCTCTTGTCTGTCTCGCTCTCTTTTATGGCTCGCTCCCATATCTGGCTAGCTTGCTCTCACATCTGGCTCGCTCGCTTGCTCTCTTGTCTGGGTCGCTCTCTTATCTGGCTCGCTCGCTCGCTTATCTGGCTCGCTCGCTCTCATGTCTGGCTCGCTCGCTCTCATATCTGGCTTGCTCGCTTGCTCATATCTGGCTCGCTCGCTTACTCTCATATCTGGCTCGCTTGCTCTCTTGTCTGGCTCACTCTCTTATCTGGCTCGCTCGCATATCTGGCTCGCTCGCTCTCAAATCGGGCTCGCTCGCTTGCTCTCATATCTGGCTTGCTCGCTTGCTCTCATATCTGGCTCGCTCGCTTGCTCTCATATCCGGCTCGCTCGCTTGCTCTCATATCTGGCTCGCTCGCTTGCTCTCTTGTCTGGCTCGCTCTCTTATCTGGCTCGCTCGCATATCTGGCTCGCTCGCTCTCAAATGTGGCTCGCTCGCTTGCTCTCATATTTGGTTAGCTCGCTTTCTCTCTTGTCTTGCTCGCTCTCATATCTGGCTCGCTCGCTCTCATATCTGGCTGGTTCGCTTGCTCTCATATCTGGATCGCTCGCTTGCTTTCTTGTCTGGCTTGCTCTCTTATCTGTCTCGCTCTCACATCTGGCTCGCTCGCTTGCTCTCATATCTGCTTGCTCTTTTGTCTGGCTCGCTCTCTTATCTGGCTTGCTCGCTAGCATATCTGGCTCGCACGCTTGCTCTCTTATCTGGCTCGATCGCTCTCATATCTGGCTCGCTCGCTTGCTCTCATGTCTGGCTCGCTCTCATATCTGGCTTTCTCGCTTGCTCTCTTGTCTGGCTCGCTCTCTTATCTGGCTTGCTTGCATATCTGGCTCGCTCGCTCTCACATCTGGCTGGCTCGCTTGCTCTCATTTCTGGCTGGCTCGCTTGCTCTCATATCTGGCTCGCTCGCTTGCTCTCTTGTCTGTCTCGCTCTCTTTTATGGCTTGCTCGCATATCTGGCTCGCTCGCTCTCAAATCTGGCTCGCTCGCTTGCTCTCATATCTGGCTCGCTCGCTTGCTCTCTTGTCTGGCTCGCTCTCTTATCTGGCTCGCTCGCTTGCTCTCATATCTGGCTAGCTCGCTTGCTCTCTTGTCTTGCTCGCTCTCTTATCTGGCTCGCTCGCTCTCATATCTGGCTGGCTTGCTTGCTCTCATATCTGGCTCGCTCGCTTGCTCTCTTGTCTGTCTCGCTCTCTTATCTGGCTAGCTCGCTAGCATATCTGGCTCGCACGCTTGCTCTCTTGTCTGGCTTGCTCTCTTATCTGGCTCGCTCGCTCTCATATCTGGCTCGCTCGCTTGCTCTCATGTCTGGCTCGCTCGCTCTCATATCTGGCTTTCTCGCTTGCTCTCTTGTCTGGCTCGCTCTCTTATCTGGCTCGCTCTCATACCTGGCTCGCTCGCTCTCACATCTAGCTGGCTCCCTTGCTCTCATATCTGGCTCGCTTGTTCTCTTGTCTGGCTCGCTTTCTTATCTGGCTCGCTCTTATATCTGCCTTGCTAGCTTGCTCTCATATCTGGCTCGCTCGCTTGCTCTCTTGTCTGTCTCGCTCTCTTTTATGGCTCGCTCGCATATCTGGCTCCCTTGCTCTCACATCTGGCTCGCTCGCTTGCTCTCTTTTCTGGCTCGCTCTCTTATCTGGCTCGCTCGCTCGCTCGCATATCTGGCTCGCTCGCTCTCATGTCTGGCTCGCTTGCTCTCATATCTGGCTTGCTCGCTTGCTCTCATATCTGGCTTGCTCGCTTGCTCTCATATCTGGCTCGCTCGCTTGCTCTCATATCTGGCTCGCTCGCTTGTTCTCATATCTGGCTCGCTCGCTTGCTCTCTTGTCTGGCTCGCTCTCTTATCTGGCTCGCTCGCATATCTGGCCCCGCTCGCTCTCATATCTGGCTTGCTCTCATATTTGGCTAGCTCGCTTTCTCTCTTGTCTTGCTCGCTCTCTTATCTGGCTCGCTCGCTCTCATATCTGGCTGGTTCGCTTGCTCTCATATCTGGCTAGCTCGCTTGCTCTCTTGTCTTGCTCGCTCTCTTATCTGGCTCGCTCGCTCTCATATCTGGCTGGCTCGCTTGCTCTCATATCTGGCTCGCTCGCTTGCTCTCTTGTCTGGCTCGCTCTCTTATCTGGCTAGCTCGCTAGCATATCTGGCTCGCACACTTGCTCTCTTGTCTGGCTTGCTCTCTTATCTGGCTCGCTCGCTCTCATATCTGGCTCGCTCGCTTGCTCTCATGTCTGGCTCGCTCGCTCTCATATCTGGCTTTCTCGCTTGCTCTCTTGTCTGGCTCGCTCTCTTATCTGGCTCGCTCTCATACCTGGCTCGCTCGCTCTCACATCTAGCTGGCTCCCTTGCTCTCATATCTGGCTCGCTTGTTCTCTTGTCTGGCTCGCTTTCTTATCTGGCTCGCTCTTATATCTGCCTTGCTAGCTTGCTCTCATATCTGGCTCGCTCGCTTACTCTCTTGTCTGTCTCGCTCTCTTTTATGGCTCGCTCGCATATCTGGCTCCCTTGCTCTCACATCTGGCTCGCTCGCTTGCTCTCTTTTCTGGCTCGCTCTCTTATCTGGCTCGCTCGCTCGCATATCTGGCTCGCTCGCTCTCATGTCTGGCTCGCTCGCTCTCATATCTGGCTTGCTCGCTTGCTCTCATATCTGGCTTGCTCGCTTGCTCTCATATCTGGCTCGCTCGCTTGCTCTCATATCTGGCTCGCTCGCTTGTTCTCATATCTGGCTCGCTCGCTTGCTCTCTTGTCTGGCTCGCTCTCTTATCTGGCTCGCTCGCATATCTGGCCCCGCTCGCTCTCATATCTGGCTTGCTCTCATATTTGGCTAGCTCGCTTTCTCTCTTGTCTTGCTCGCTCTCTTATCTGGCTCGCTCGCTCTCATATCTGGCTGGTTCGCTTGCTCTCATATCTGGCTCGCTCGCTTGCTCTCTTGTCTGGCTCGCTCTCTTATCTGGCTTGCTCGCTAGCATATCTGGCTTGCACGCTTGCTCTCTTGTCTGGCTTGCTCTCTTATCTGGCTCGCTCGCTCTCATATCTGGCTCGCTCGCTTGCTCTCATATCTGGCTCGCTCGCTTGCTCTCTTGTCTGGCTCGCTCTCTTATCTGGCTCGCTCACATATCTGGCTCGCTCGCTCTCACATCTAGCTGGCTCGCTTGCTCTCATATTTGGCTCGCTCGCTTGCTCTCTTGTCTGGCTCGCTCTCTTATCTGGCTCGCTCTCATATCTGGCTTGCTAGCTTGCTCTCATATCTGGCTCGCTCGCTTGCTCTCTTGTCTGTCTCGCTCTCTTTTATGGCTCGCTCGCATATCTGGCTCGCTCGCTCTCACATCTGGCTCGCTCGCTTGCTCGCTCGCATATCTGGTTCGCTCGCTCTCATATCTTACTCGCTCTGTCTCATGTCTGGCTCGCTCGCTCTCATATCTGGCTTGCTCGCTTGCTCTCATATCTGGCTCGCTCGCTTGCTCTCTTGTCTGGCTCGCTCTCTTATCTGGCTCGCTCGTATATCTTGCGCGCTCACTCTCAAATCTGGCTCGCTTGCTTGCTCTCATATCTGGCTAGCTCGCTTGCTCTCATATCTGGCTAGCTCGTTTGTTCTCTTGTCTTGCTCGCTCTCTTATCTGGCTCGCTCGCTCTCATATCTGGCTGGCTCGCTCGCTCTCATATCTGGCTCGCTCGCTTGCTCTCATATCTGGCTCGCTCGCTTGCTTAATTGTCTGGCTCGCTCTCTTATCTGGCTCGCTCGCATATCTCGCTCGCTCGCTCTCACATCTGGCTCGCTCGCTTGCTCTCAAATGTGGCTCGCTCGCTTGCTCTCATGCCTGGCTCGTTCGCTCTCATATCTGGCTCGCTCGCTTTCATATCTTACTCGCTCGCTCTCATGTCTGGCTCCCTCGCTCTCATGTCTGGCTTGCTCTCATATCTGGCTCGCTCGCTTGCTCTCTTGTCTGGCTCGCTCTCTTATCTGACTCGCTCGCATATCTGGCTCGCTCGCTCTCAAATCTGGCTCGCTCGCTTGCTCTCATATCTGGCTAGCTCGCTTGCTCTCATATCTGGCTAGCTCGCTTGCTCTCTTGTCTTGCTCGCTCTCTTATCTGGCTCGCTCGCTCTCATATCTGGCTGGCTCGCTTGCTCTCATATCTGGCTCGCTCGCTTGCTCTCATATCTGGCTCTCTTGCTCTCAGATCTGGCTCGCTCGCTTGCTTAATTGTCTGGCTCGCTCTCTTATCTGGCTTGCTCTCTCTCACATCTGGCTTGCTCGCTGCTCTCTTGTCTGGCTCGCTCTCTTATCTGGCTCGCTCGCATATCTTGCTCGCTCGCTCTCACATCTGGCTCGCTCGCTTGCTCTCAAATGTGGCTAGCTCGCTTGCTCTCTTGTCTTGCTCCCTCTCTTATCTGGCCCGCTCGCTCTCATAACTGGCTGGCTCGCTTGCTCTCATATCTGGATCGCTCGCTTGCTCTCTTGTCTGGCTCGCTCTCTTATCTGGTTTGCTCGCTAGCATATCTGGCTCGCACGCTTGCTCTCTTGTCTGGCTTGCTCTCTTATTTGGCTCGCTCGCTTTCATATCTGGCTCGCTCGCTTGCTCTCATGTCTGGCTCGCTTGCTCTCATGTCTGGCTCGCTCTCATATCTGGCTTTCTCACTTGCTCTCTTGTCTGGCTCGCTCTCTTATCTGGCTCGCTCGCATATCTGGCTCGCTCGCTCTCACATCTGGCTGGCTCGCTTGCTCTCATTTCTGGCTGGCTCGCTTACTCTCATATCTGGCTTGCTTGCTTGCTCTCTTGTCTGTCTCACTCTCTTTTATGGCTCGTTTGCATATCTGGCTCGCTCGCTTGCTCTCATATCTGGCATGCTCGCTCACTCTCATATCTGGCTTGCTCGCTTGCTCTCATATTCGGCTCGCTCGCTTGCTCTCATATCTGGCACGCTCGCTTGCTCTCTTGTCTGGCTCGCTCTCTTATCTGGCTCGCTCGCATAACTGGCTCGCTCGCTCTCAAATCTGGCTCGCTCGCTTGCTCTCATATCTGGCTAGCTCGCTTGCTCTCTTGTCTTGCTCGCTCTCTTATCTGGCTCGCTCGCTCTCATATCTGGCTGGCTCGCTTGCTCTCATATCTGGCTCGCTCGCTTGCTCTCTTGTCTGGCTCGCTCTCTTATCTGGCTTGCACACTAGCATATCTGGCTCGCACGCTTGCTCTCTTGTCTGGCTTGATCTCTTATCTGGCTCGCTCGCTCTCATATCTGGCTCGCTCGCTTGCTCTCATGTCTGGCTCGCTCGCTCTCATATCTGGCTTTCTCGCTTGCTCTCTTGTCTGGCTCGCTCTCTTATCTGGCTTGCTCGCATATCTGGCTCGCTCGCTCTCACATCTGGCTGGCTCGCTTGCTCTCATTTCTGGCTCGTTCGCTCTCATATCTGGCTCGCTCGCTTTCATATCTTACTCGCTCGCTCTCATGTCTGGCTCGCTCTCTCCCATATCTGGCTTGCTCTCATATCTGGCTCGCTCGCTTGCTCTCTTGTCTGGCTCGCTCTCTTATCTGACTCGCTCGCATATCTGGCTCGCTCGCTCTCAAATCTGGCTCGCTCGCTTGCTCTCATATCTGGCTAGCTCGCTTGCTCTCATATCTGGCTAGCTCGCTTGCTCTTTTGTCTTGCTCGCTCTCTTATCTGGCTCGCTCGCTCTCATATCTGGCTGGCTCGCTTGCTCTCATATCTGGCTCGCTCGCTTGCTCTCATATCTGGCTCGCTCGTTCTCATGTCTGGCTCGCTCACTCTCATGTCTGGCTCGCTCTCATATCTGGATCGCTCGCTTGCTCTCATATCTGGCTCGCTCGCTTGCTTAATTGTCTGGCTCACTCTCTTATCTGCCTCGCTCTCTCTCACATCTGGCTTGCTCGCTTGCTCTAATATCTGGCTCGCTCGCTTTCTCTCTTGTTTGGCTTCGCTCTCTTATCTGGCTCGCTCGCATATCTTGCTCGCTCGCTCTCACATTTGGCTCACTTGCTCTCTTGTCTGGCTCACTCTCTTATCTGGCTTGCTCGCTAGCATATCTGGCTCGCTCGCTTGCTCTCTTGTCTGGCTTGCTCTCATATCTGGCTCGCTCTCACATCTGGCTCGCTCGCTTGCTCTCATATCTGGCTCGCACGCTTGCTCTCTTGTCTGGCTTGCTCTCTTATCTGGCTCGATCGCTCTCATATCTGGCTCGCTCGCTTGCTCTCATGTCTGGCTCGCTCGCTCTCATATCTGGCTTTCTCACTTGCTCTCTTGTCTGGTCGCTCTCTTATCTGGCTTGTTCTCATATCTGGCTTGCTCGCTTGCTCTCTTGTCTGGCTCGCTCTCTTATCTGGCTCGCTCGCATAGCTGGCTCACTAGCTCTCAAATCTGGCTCGCTCGCTTGCTCTCATATTTGGCTAGCTCGCTTTCTCTCTTGTCTTGCTCGCTCTCTTATCTGGCTCGCTCGCTCTCATATCTGGCCGGTTCGCTTGCTCTCATATCTGGCTCGCTCGCTTGCTCTCTTGTCTGGCTCGCTCTCTTATCTGGCTTGCTCGCTAGCATATCTGGCTCGCACGCTTGCTCTCTTGTCTGGCTTGGTCTCTTATCTGGCTCGCTCGCTCTCATATCTGGCTCGCTCGCTTGCTCTCATGTCTGGCTCGCTCGCTCTCATATCTGGCTCGCTCGCTTGCTCTCATGTCTGGCTCGCTCGCTCTCATATCTGGCTTTCTCGCTTGCTCTCTTGTCTAGTTCGCTCTCTTATCTGGCTCTCTCTCATATCTGGCTTGCTCGCTTGCTCTCATATCTGGCTCGCTCGCTTGCTCTCTTGTCTGGCTCGCTCTCTTATCTGGCTCGATCGCTCTCATATCTGGCTCGCTCGCTTGCTCTCATGTCTGGTTCTCTCGCTCTCATATCTGGCTTTCTCGCTTGCTCTCTTGTCTGGCTCGCTCGATTATCTGGCTTGCTCGCATATCTGGCTCGCTCGCTCTCACATCTGGCTGGCTCGCTTGCTCTCATTTCTGGCTGGCTCGCTTGCTCTCATATCTGGCTCGCTCGCTTGCTCTCTTGTCTGTCTCGCTCTCTTTTATGGCTCGCTCGCATATCTGGCTCACTCGCTCTCAAATCTGGCTCGCTCGCTTGCTCTCATATCTGGCTTGCTCGCTTGCTCTCATATCCGGCTCGCTCGCTTGCTCTCATATCTGGCTCGCTCGCTTGCTCTCTTGTCTGGCTCGCTCTCTTATCTGGCTCGCTCGCATATCTGGCTCGCTCGCTCTCAAATCTGGCTCGCTCGCTTGCTCTCATATCTGGCTAGCTCGCTTGCTCTCTTGTCTTGCTCGCTCTCTTATCTGGCTCGCTTGCTCTCATATCTGTCTGGCTCGCTTGCTCTCATATCTGGCTCGCTCGCTTGCTCTCTTGTCTGGCTCGCTCTCTTATCTGGCTAGCTCGCTAGCATATCTGGCTCGCACGCTTGCTCTCTTGTCTGGCTTTCTCTCTTATCTGGCTTGCTCGCTCTCATATCTGGCTTTCTCGCTTGCTCTCTTGTCTGGCTTGCTCTCTTATCTGGCTTGCTCGCATATCTGGCTCGCTCGCTCTCACATCTGGCTGGCTCGCTTGCTCTCATTTCTGGCTGGCTCGCTTGCTCTCATATCTGGCTCGCTCGCTTGCTCTCGTCTGTCTCGCTCTCTTTTATGGCTCGCTCGCATATCTGGCTTGCTCGCTCTCAAATCTGGCTCGCTCGCTTGCTGTCATATCTTGCTTGCTCGCTTGCTCTCATATCCGGCTCGCTCGCTCTCATATCTGGCTCGCTCGCTTGCTCTCTTGTCTGGCTCGCTCTCTTATCTGGCTCGCTCACAAATCTGGCTCGCTCGCTCTCACATCTAGCTGGCTCGCTTGCTCTCATATCTGGCTCACTTGCTCTCTTGTCTGGCTCGCTCTCTTATCTGGCTCGCTCTTATATCTGCCTTGCTAGCTCGCTCTCACATCTGGCTCGCTCGCTTGCTCTCTTGTCTGTCTCGCTCTCTTTTATGGCTCGCTCGCATATCTGGCTAGCTTGCTCTCACATCTGGCTCGCTTGCTTGCTCTCTTGTCTGGGTCATTCTCTTATCTGGCTCGCTCGCTCGCATATCTGGCTCGCTCGCTCTCATGTCTGGCTCGCTCGCTCTCATATCTGGCTTGCTCGCTTGCTCTCACATCTGGCTCGCTTGCTTGCTCTCTTGTCTGGCTCACTCTCTTATCTGGCTCGCTCGCATATCTGGCTCGCTCGCTCTCAAATCGGGCTCGCTCGCTTGCTCTCATATCTGGCTTGCTCGCTTGCTCTCATATTTTGCTGGCTCGCTTGCTCTCATATCTGGCTCGCTCGCTCTCATGTCTGGCTCGCTCGCTCTCATACCTGGCTTGCTCGCTTGCTCTCACATCTGGCTCGCTTGCTTGCTCTCTTGTCTGGCTCACTCTCTTATCTGGCTCGCTCGCATATCTGGCTCGCTCGCTCTCAAATCTGGCTCGCTCGCTTGCTCTCATATTTGGCTAGCTCGCTTTCTCTCTTGTCTTGCTCGCTCTCATATCTGGCTCGCTCGCTCTCATATCTGGCTGGTTCGCTTGCTCTCATATCTGGCTCGCTCGCTTGCTCTCTTGTCTGGCTTGCTCTCTTATCTGTCTCGCTCTCACATCTGGCTCGCTCGCTTGCTCTCATATCTGGCTCGCTCGCTTGCTCTTTTGTCTGGCTCGCTCTCTTATCTGGCTTGCTCGCTAGCATATCTGGCTCGCACGCTTGCTCTCTTATCTGGCTCGATCGCTCTCAAATCTGGCTCGCTCGCTTGCTCTCATATCTGGCTAGCTCGCTTGCTCTCATATCTGGCTAGCTCGCTTGCTCTCTTGTCTTGCTCGCTCTCTTATCTGGCTTGCTCGCTCTCATATCTGGCTGGCTCGCTTGCTCTCATATCTGGCTCGCTCGCTTGCTCTCATATCTGGCTCGCTCGTTCTCATGTCTGGCTCGCTCGCTTGCTCTCATATCTGGCTAGCTCGCTTGCTCTCATATCTGGCTAGCTCGCTTGCTCTCTTGTCTTGCTCGCTCTCTTATCTGGCTCGCTCGCTCTCATATCTGGCTCGCTCGCTTGCTCTCATGTCTGGCTCGCTTGCTCTCATATCTGGCTTTCTCGCTTGCTCTCTTGTCTGGTTCGCTCTCTTATCTGGCTCTCTCTCATATCTGGCTTGCTCGCTTGCTCTCATATCTGGCTCGCTTGCTTGCTCTCTTGTCTGGCTCGCTCTCTTATCTGGCTCGATCGCTCTCATATCTGGCTCGCTCGCTTGCTCTCATGTCTGGCTCTCTCGCTCTCATATCTGGCTTTCTCGCTTGCTCTCTTGTCTGGCTCGCTCTCTTATCTGGCTTGCTCGCATATCTGGCTCGCTCGCTCTCACATCTGGCTGGCTCGCTTGCTCTCATTTCTGGCTGGCTCGCTTGCTCTCATATCTGGCTTGCTCGCTTGCTGTCATGTCTGTCTCGCTCTCTTTTATGGCTCGCTCGCATATCTGGCTCACTCGCTCTCAAATCTGGCTCGCTCGCTTGCTCTCATATCTGGCTTGCTCGCTTGCTCTCATATCCGGCTCGCTCGCTTGCTCTCATATCTGGCTCGCTCGCTTGCTCTCTTGTCTGGCTCGCTCTCTTATCTGGCTCGTTCGCATATCTGGCTCGCTCGCTCTCAAATCTGGCTCGCTCGCTTGCTCTCATATCTGGCTAGCTCGCTTGCTCTCTTGTCTTGCTCGCTCTCTTATCTGGCTCGCTTGCTCTCATATCTGTCTGGCTCGCTTGCTCTCATATCTGGCTCGCTCGCTTGCTCTCATATCTGGCTCGCTCGTTCTCATGTCTGGCTCGCTCACTCTCATGTCTGGCTCGCTCTCATATCTGGATCGCTCGCTTGCTCTCATATCTGGCTCGCTCGCTTGCTTAATTGTCTGGCTCACTCTCTTATCTGCCTCGCTCTCTCTCACATCTGATTTGCTCGCTTGCTCTAATATCTGGCTCGCTCGCTGCTCTCTTGTCTGGCTCGCTCTCTTATCTGGCTCGCTCGCATATCTTGCTCGCTCGCTCTCACATTTGGCTCACTTGCTCTCTTGTCTGGCTCACTCTCTTATCTGGCTTGCTCGATAGCATATCTGGCTCGCTCGCTTGCTCTCATGTCTGGCTCTCTCGCTCTCATATCTGGCTTTCTCGCTTGCTCTCTTGTCTGGCTCGCTCTCTTATCTGGCTTGCTCGCATATCTGGCTCGCTCGCTCTCACATCTGGCTGGCTCGCTTGCTCTCATTTCTGGCTGGCTCGCTTGCTCTCATATCTGGCTCGCTCGCTTGCTGTCATGTCTGTCTCGCTCTCTTTTATGGCTCGCTCGCATATCTGGCTCACTCGCTCTCAAATCTGGCTCGCTCGCTTGCTCTCATATCTGGCTTGCTCGCTTGCTCTCATATCCGGCTCGCTCGCTTGCTCTCATATCTGGCTCGCTCGCTTGCTCTCTTGTCTGGCTCGCTCTCTTATCTGGCTCGTTCGCATATCTGGCTCGCTCGCTCTCAAATCTGGCTCGCTCGCTTGCTCTCATATCTGGCTAGCTCGCTTGCTCTCTTGTCTTGCTCGCTCTCTTATCTGGCTCGCTTGCTCTCATATCTGTCTGGCTCGCTTGCTCTCATATCTGGCTCGCTCGCTTGCTCTCATATCTGGCTCGCTCGTTCTCATGTCTGGCTCGCTCACTCTCATGTCTGGCTCGCTCTCGTATCTGGATCGCTCGCTTGCTCTCATATCTGGCTCGCTCGCTTGCTTAATTGTCTGGCTCACTCTCTTATCTGCCTCGCTCTCTCTCACATCTGGCTTGCTCGCTTGCTCTAATATCTGGCTCGCTCGCTGCTCTCTTGTCTGGCTCGCTCTCTTATCTGGCTCGCTCGCATATCTTGCTCGCTCGCTCTCACATTTGGCTCACTTGCTCTCTTGTCTGGCTCACTCTCTTATCTGGCTTGCTCGCTAGCATATCTGGCTCGCTCGCTTGCTCTCTTGTCTGGCTTGCTCTCTTATCTGTCTCGCTCTCACATCTGGCTCGCTCGCTTGCTCTCATATCTGGCTCGCACGCTTGCTCTCTTGTCTGGCTTGCTATCTTATCTGGCTCGATCGCTCTCATATCTGGCTCGCTCGATTGCTCTCATGTCTGGCTCGCTCGCTCTCATATCTGACTTTCTCACTTGCTCTCTTGTCTGGTCGCTCTCTTATCTGGCTCGCTCTCATATCTGGCTTGCTCGCTTGTTCTCATATCTGGCTTACTCACTTGCTCTCTTGTCTGGCTCGATCTCTTATCTGGCTCGCTCGCATAGCTGGCTCGCTAGCTCTCAAATCTGGCTCGCTCGCTTGCTCTCATATTTGGCTAGCTCGCTTTCTCTCTTGTCTTGCTCGCTCTCTTATCTGGCTCGCTCGCTCTCATATCTGGCCGGTTCGCTTGCTCTCATATCTGGCTCGCTCGCTTGCTCTCTTGTCTGGCTCGCTCTCTTATCTGGCTTGCTCGCTAGCATATCTGGCTCGCACGATTGCTCTCTTGTCTGGCTTGGTCTCTTATCTGGCTCGCTCGCTCTCATATCTGGCTCGCTCGCTTGCTCTCATTTCTGGCTTGCTCGCTTGCTCTCATATCTGGCTCGCTCGCTTGCTCTCATGTCTGTCTCGCTCTCTTTTATGGCTCGCTCGCATATCTGGCTCACTCGCTCTCAAATCTGGCTCGCTCGCTTGCTCTCATATCTGGCTTGCTCTCATATCCAGCTCGCTCGCTTGCTCTCATATCTGGCTCGCTCGCTTGCTCTCTTGTCTGGCTCGCTCTCTTATCTGGCTCGTTCGCATATCTGGCTCGCTCGCTCTCAAATCTGGCTCGCTCGCTTGCTCTCATATCTGGCTAGCTCGCTTGCTCTCTTGTCTTGCTCGCTCTCTTATCTGGCTCGCTCGCTCTCATATCTGGCTGGCTCGCTTGCTCTCATATCTGGCTTGCTCGCTTGCTCTCTTGTCTCGCTCGCTCTCTTATCTGGTTTGCTCGCTAGCATATCTGGCTCGCACGCTTGCTCTCTTGTCTGGCTTGCTCTCTTATCTGGCTCGCTCGCTTTCATATCTCGCTCGCTCCCTTGCTCTCATGTCTGGCTCGCTCGCTTGCTCTCATGTCTGGCTCGCTCGCTCTCATATCTGGCTTTCTCGCTTGCTCTCTTGTCTGGCTCGCTCTCTTATCTGGCTCGCTCACATATCTGGCTCGCTCGCATATCTGGCTCGCTCGCTCTCACATCTGGCTGGCTCGCTTGCTCTCATTTCTGGCTGGTTCGCTTGCTCTCATATCTGGCTCGCTCGCTTGCTCTCTTGTCTGTCTCACTCTCTTTTATGGCTCGTTTGCATATCTGGCTCGCTCGCTCGCTCTCATATCTGGCTGGCTCGCTTGCTCTCATATCTGGCTTTCTGGCTTGCTCTCTTGTCTGGCTCGCTCTCTTATCTGGCTCGCTCTCATACCTGGCTCGCTCGCTCTCACATCTAGCTGGCTCCCTTGCTCTCATATCTGGCTCGCTTGCTCTCTTGTCTGGCTCGCTTTCTTTTCTGGCACGCTCTTATATCTGCCTTGCTAGCTCGCTCTCATATCTGGCTCGCTCGCTTGCTCTCTTGTCTGTCTCGCTCTCTTTTATGGCTCGCTCGCATATATAGCTCCCTTGCTCTCACATCTGGCTCGCTCGCTTGCTCTCTTGTCTGGCTCGCTCTCTTATCTGGCTCGCTCGCTCGCATATCTGGCTCGCTCTCATGTCTGGCTCGCTCGCTCTCATATCTGGCTTGCTCGCTTGCTCTCATATCTGGCTTGCTCACTTGCTCTCATATCTGGCTCGCTCGCTTGCTCTCATATCTGGCTCGCTCGCTTGTTCTCATATCTGGCTCGCTCGCTTGCTCTCTTGTCTGGCTCGCTCTCTTATCTGGCTCGCTCGCATATCTGGCTCGCTCGCTCTAATATCTGGCTCGCTTGCTCTCATATTTGGCTAGCTCGCTTTCTCTCTTGTCTTGCTCGCTCTCTTATCTGGCTCGCTCGCTCTCATATCTGGCTGGTTCGCTTGCTCTCATATCTGGCTCGCTCGCTTCCTCTCTTGTCTGGCTCGCTCACATATCTGGCTCGCTCGCTCTCAAATCTAGCTGGCTCGCTTGCTCTCATATTTGGCTCGCTCGCTTGCTCTCTTGTCTGGCTCGCTCTCTTATATGGCTCGCTCTCATGTCTGGCTTGCTGGCTTGCTCTCATATCTGGCTCGCTCGCTTGCTCTCTTGTCTGTCTCGCTCTCTTTTATGGCTCGCTCTCACATCTGGCTCGCTCGCTTGCTCTCTTGTCTGTCTCGCTCTCTTATCTGGTTCGCTCGCTCTCATATCTTACTCGCTCCTCTCATGTCTGGCTCGCTCGCTCTCATATCTGGCTTGCTTGCTTGCTCTCATATCTGCCTCGCTCGCTTGCTCTCTTGTCTGGCTCGCTCGCATATCTTGCGCCCTCACTCTCAAATCTGGCTCGCTTGCTTGCTCTCATATCTGGCTAGCTCGCTTGCTCTCATATCTGGCTAGCTCGTTTGCTCTCTTGTCTTGCTCGCTCTCTTATCTTGCTCGCTCGCTCTCACATCTGGCTCGCTCGCTTGCTCTCAAATGTGGCTCGCTCGCTTGCTCTCATGTCTGGCTCGTTCGCTCTCATATCTGGCTCGCTCGCTTTCATATCTTACTCGCTCGCTATCATGTCTGGCTCCCTCGCTCTCATATCTGGCTTGCTCTCATATCTGGCTCGCTCGCTTGCTCTCTTGTCTGGCTCGCTCTCTTATCTGACTCGCTCGCATATCTGGCTCGCTCGCTTTCAAATCTGGCTCGCTCGCTTGCTCTCATATCTGGCTAGCTCGCTTGCTCTCATATCTGGCTAGCTCGCTTGCTCTCTTGTCTTGCTCGCTCTCTTATCTGGCTCGCTCGCTCTCATATCTGGCTGGCTCGCTTGCTCTCATATCTGGCTCGCTCGCTTGCTCTCATATCTGGCTCTCTTGCTCTAATATCTGGCTCGCACGCTTGCTCTCTTGTCTGGCTTGCTCTCTTATCTGGCTCGATCGCTCTCATATCTGGCTCGCTCGATTGCTCTCATGTCTGGCTCGCTCGCTCTCATATCTGGCTTTCTCACTTGCTCTCTTGTCTGGTCGCTCTCTTATCTGGCTCGCTCTCATATCTGGCTTGCTCGCTTGTTCTCATATCTGGCTTACTCGCTTGCTCTCTTGTCTGGCTCGCTCTCTTATCTGGCTCGCTCGCATAGCTGGCTCGCTAGCTCTCAAATCTGGCTCGCTCGCTTGCTCTCATATTTGGCTAGCTCGCTTTCTCTCTTGTCTTGCTCGCTCTCTTTTCTGGCTCGCTCGCATAGCTGGCTCGCTAGCTCTCAAATCTGGCTCGCTTGCTTGCTCTCATATCTGGCTAGCTCGCTTGCTCTCATATCTGGCTAGCTCGCTTGCTCTCTTGTCTTGCTCGCTCTCTTATCTGGCTCGCTCGCTCTCATATCTGGCTGGCTCGCTTGCTCTCATATCTGGCTCGCTCGCTTGCTCTCATATCTGGCTCTCTTGCTCTCATATCTGGCTCGCTCGCTTGCTTAATTGTCTGGCTCGCTCTCATATCTGGCTTGCTTGCTTGCTCTCATATCTGCCTCGCTTGCTTGCTCTCTTGTCTGGCTCGCTCTCTTATCTGGCTCGCTCGCATATCTTGCGCGCTCACTCTCAAATCTGGCTCGCTTGCTTGCTCTCATATCTGGCTCGCTTGCTCTCATATCTGGCTAGCTCGTTTGCTCTCTTGTCTTGCTCGCTCTCTTATCTGGCTCGCTCGCTCTCATATCTGGCTGGCTCGCTTGCTCTCATATCTGGCTCGCTCGCTTGCTCTCATATCTGGCTCTCTTGCTCTCATATCTGGCTCGCTCGCTTGCTTAATTGTCTGGCTCGCTCTCTTATCTGGCTCGCTCGCATATCTTGCTCGCTCGCTCTCACATCTGGCTCGCTCGCTTGCTCTCAAATGTGGCTCGCTCGCTTGCTCTCATGTCTGGCTCGTTCGCTCTCATATCTGGCTCGCTCGCTTTCATATCTTACTCGCTCGCTCTCATGTCTGGCTCCCTCGCTCTCATATCTGGCTTGCTCTCATATCTGGCTCGCTCGCTTGCTCTCTTGTCTGGCTCACTCTCTTATCTGACTCGCTCGCATATCTGGCTCGCTCGCTCTCAAATCTGTCTCGCTCGCTTGCTCTCATATCTGGCTAGCTCGCTCGCTCTTTTATCTGGCTCGCTGGCTCTCATATCTGGCTGGCTCGCTTGCTCTCATATCTGGCTCGCTCGCTTGCTTAATTGTCTGGCTCGCTCTCTTATCTGGCTTGCTCTCTCTCACATCTGGCTTGCTCGCTGCTCTCTTGTCTGGCTCGCTCTCTTATCTGGCTCGCTCGCATATCTTGCTCGCTCGCTCTCACATCTGGCTCGCTCGCTTGCTATCAAATGTGGCTCGCTCGCTTGCTCTCATGTCTGGCTCGTTCGCTCTCACATCTGGCTCGCTCGCTTTCATATCTTACTCGCTAGCTCTCATGTCTGGCTCGCTCTCTCCCATATCTGGCTTGCTCTCATATCTGGCTCGCTCGCTTGCTCTCTTGTCTGGCTCGCTCTCTTATCTGACTCGCTCGCATATCTGGCTTGCTCGCTCTCAAATCTGGCTCGCTCGCTTGCTCTCATATCTGGCTAGCTCGCTTGCTCTCATATCTGGCTAGCTCGCTTGCTCTCTTGTCTTGCTCGCTCTCTTATCTGGCTCGCTTGCTCTCATATCTGGCTGGCTCGCTCTCATGTCTGGCTCGCTCACTCTCATGTCTGGCTCGCTTTCATATCTGGATCGCTCGCTCTCTCTCACATCTGGCTTGCTCGCTTGCTCTCATATCTGGCTCGCTCGCTGCTCTCTTGTCTGGCTCGCTCTCTTATCTGGCTCGCTCGCATATCTTGCTCGCTCGCTCTCACATTTGGCTCACTTGCTCTCTTGTCTGGCTCACTCTCTTATCTGGCTTGCTCGCTAGCATATCTGGCTCGCTCGCTTGCTCTCTTGTCTGGCTTGCTCTCTTATCTGTCTCGCTCTCACATCTGGCTCGCTCGCTTGCTCTCATATCTGGCTCGCTCGCTTGCTCTCTTGTCTGGCTCGCTCTCTTATCTGGCTTGCTCGTTAGCATATCTGGCTCGCACGCTTGCTCTCTTGTCTGGCTTGCTCTCTTATCTGGCTCGATCGCTCTCATATCTGGCTCGCTCGCTTGCTCTCATGTCTGGCTCGCTCGCTCTCATATCTGGCTTTCTCACTTGCTCTCTTGTCTGGTCGCTCTCTTATCTGGCTCGCTATCATATCTGGCTTGCTCGCTTGTTCTCATATCTGGCTCGCTCGCTTGCTCTCTTGTCTGGCTCGCTCTCTTATCTGACTCGCTCGCATATCTGGCTCGCCCGCTCTCAAATCTGGCTAGCTCGCTTGCTCTCATATCTGGCTTGCTCGCTTGCTCTCATATCTAGCTAGCTCGCTTGCTCTCTTGTCTTGCTCGCTCTCTTATCTGGCTCGCTCGCTCTCATATCTGGCTGGCTCGCTTGCTCTCATATCTGGCTCGCTCGCTTGCTCTCATATCTGGCTCTCTTGCTCTCATATCTGGCTCGCTCGCTTGCTTAATTGTCTGGCTCGCTCTCTTATCTGGCTTGCTCTATCTCACATCTGGCTTGCTCGCTGCTCTCTTGTCTGGCTCGCTCTCTTATCTGGCTCGCTCTCTTATCTGGCTCGCTCGCATATCTTGCTCGCTCGCTCTCACATCTGGCTCGCTCTCTTGCTCTCAAATGTGGCTAGCTCGCTTGCTCTCTTGTCTTGCTCGCTCTCTTATCTGGCTCGCTCGCTCTCATATCTGGCTGGCTCGCTTGCTCTCATATCTGGCTCGCTCGCTTGCTCTCTTGTCTGGCTCGCTCTCTTATCTGGCTCGCTCGCTTTCATATCTGGCTCGCTCGCTTGCTCTCATGTCTGGCTCGCTCGCTTGCTCTCATGTCTGGCTCGCTCTCATATCTGGCTTTCTCGCTTGCTCTCTTGTCTGGCTCGCTCTCTTATCTGGCTCGCTCTCTTATCTGGCTCGCTCGCATATCTGGCTCGCTCGCATATCTGGCTCGCTCGCTCTCACATCTGGCTGGCTCGCTTGCTCTCATCTCTGGCTGGCTCGCTTGCTCTCATATCTGGCTCGCTCGCTTGCTCTCTTGTCTGTCTCACTCTCTTTTATGGCTCGTTGCATATCTGGCTCGCTCGCTTGCTCTCATATCTGGCATGCTCGCTCACTCTCATATCTGGCTTGCTCGCTTGCTCTCATATTCGGCTCGCTCGCTTGCTCTCTTATCTGGCATGCTCGCTTGCTCTCTTGTCTGGCTCGCTCTCTTATCTGGCTCGCTCGCATATCTGGCTCGCTCGCTCTCAAATCTGGCTCGCTCGCTTGCTCTCATATCTGGCTAGCTCGCTTGCTCTCTTGTCTTGCTCGCTCTCTTATCTGGCTCGCTCGCTCTCATATCTGGCTGGCTCGCTTGCTCTCATATCTGGCTCGCTCGCTTGCTCTCTTGTCTGGCTCGCTCTCTTATCTGGCTTGCTCGCTAGCATATCTGGCTCGCACGCTTGCTCTCTTTTCTGGCTTGCTCTTTTATCTGGCTCGCTCGCTCTCATATCTGGCTCGCTCGCTTGCTCTCATGTCTGGCTCGCTCTCATATCTGGCTCACTCGCTTGCTCTCATGTCTGGCTCGCTCGCTCTCATATCTGGCTTTCTCGCTTGCTCTCTTGTCTGGTTCGCTCTCTTATCTGGCTCTCTCTCATATCTGGCTTGCTCGCTTGCTCTCATATCTGGCTCGCTCGCTTGCTCTCTTGTCTGGCTCCCTCTCTTATCTGGCTCGCTCGCATATCTGGCTCGCTCGCTCTCACATCTGGCTGGCTCGCTTGCTCTCATATCTGGCTCGCTCGCTTGCTCTCATATCTGGCTTGCTCGCTTGCTCTCTTGTCTGGCTCGCTCTCTTATGTGGCTCGCTCACATATCTGGCTCGCTCTCACATCTAGCTGGCACGCTTGCTCTCATATCTGGCTCGCTCGCTTGCTCTCTTGTCTGGCTCGCTCTCTTATCTGGCTCGCTCGCATATCTGGCTCGCTCACTTTCAAATCTGGCTCGCTCGCTTGCTCTCATATCTGGCTAGCTCGCTTGCTTTCATATCTGGCTAGCTCGTTTGCTCTCTTGTCTTGCTCGAGCTCTTATCTGGCTCGCTCGCATATCTGGCTCGCTCACTTTCAAATCTGGCTCGCTCGCTTGCTCTCATATCCGGCTTGCTCGCTTGCTCTAATATCCGGCTCGCTCGCTTGCTCTCATTTCTGGCTCGCTCGCTTGCTCTCTTGTCTAGCTCGCTCTCTTATCTGGCTCGCTCGCATATCTGGCTCGCTCGCTCTCAAATCTGGCTCGCCCGCTTGCTCTCATATCTGGCTAGCTCGCTTGCTTTCATATCCTGCTAGCTCGTTTGCTCTCTTGTCTTGCTCGAGCTCTTATCTGGCTCGCTCGCATATCTGGCTCGCTCACTTTCAAATCTGGCTCGCTCGCTTGCTCTCATATCTGGCTTGCTCGCTTGCTCTCATATCTGGCTCGCTCGCTTGCTCTCTTGTCTGGCTCACTCTCTTATCTGGTTTGCTCGCTAGCATATCTGGCTCGCACGCTTGCTCTCTTGTCTGGCTTGCTCTCTTATCTGGCTCGCTCGCATATCTGGCTCGCTCTCAAATCTGGCTCGCCCGCTTGCTCTCATATCTGGCTCGCCCGCTTGCTCTCATATCTGGCTAGCTCGCTTGCTTTCATATCCTGCTAGCTCGTTTGCTCTCTTGTCTTGCTCGAGCTCTTATCTGGCTCGCTCGCATATCTGGCTCGCTCACTTTCAAATCTGGCTCGCTCGCTTGCTCTCATATCTGGCTTGCTCGCTTGCTCTCATATCTGGCTCGCTCGCTTGCTCTCATATCTGGCTAGCTCTCTTGCTCTCTTGTCTGGCTCACTCTCTTATCTGGCTCGCTCGCATATCTGGCTCGCTCGCTCTCAAATCTGGCTCGCCCGCTTGCTCTCATATCTGGCTAGCTCGCTTGCTTTCATATCCTGCTAGCTCGTTTGCTCTCTTGTCTTGCTCGAGCTCTTATCTGGCTCGCTCGCATATCTGGCTTGCTCACTTTCAAATCTGGCTCGCTCACTTGCTCTCATATCTGGCTTGCTCGCTTGCTCTCATATCTGGCTCGCTCGCTTGCTCTCATATCTGGCTAGCTCGCTTGCTCTCTTGTCTTGCTCGCTCTCTTATCTGGCTCACTCGCTCTCATATCTGGCTGGCTCGCTTGCTCTCATATCTGGCTCGCTCGCTTGCTCTCTTGTCTGGCTCGCTCTCTTATCTGGTTTGCTCGCTAGCATATCTGGCTCGCACGCTTGCTCTCTTGTCTGGCTTGCTCTCTTATCTGGCTCGCTCGCTCTCATATCTGGCTCGCTCGCTTGCTCTCATGTCTGGCTCGCTCGCTTGCTCTCATGTCTGGCTCGCTCGCTCTCATATCTGGCTTTCTCGCTTGCTCTCCTGTCTGGCTCGCTCACATATCTGGCTCGCTCGCTCTCACATCTGGCTGGCTCGCTTGCTCTCATTTCTGGCTGGCTCGCTTGCTCTCATATCTGGCTCGCTCGCTTGCTCTCTTGTCTATCTCACTCTCTTTTATGGCTCGCTCGCATATCTGGCTCGCTCTCTTGCTCTCATATCTGGCTTGCTTGCTCTCATATCTGGCTTGCTCGCTTGCTCTCATATCCGGCTCGCTCGCTTGCTCTCATATCTGGCTCGCTCGCTTGCTCTCTTGTCTGGCTCGCTCTTTTATCTGGCTCGCTCGCATATCTGGCTCGCTCGCTCTCAAATCTGGCTCGCTCGCTTGCTCTCATATCTGGCTAGCTCGCTTGCTCTCTTGTCTTGCTCGCTCTCTTATCTGGCTCGCTCGCTCTCATATCTGGCTGGCTCGCTTGCTCTCATATCTGGCTCGCTCGCTTGCTCTCTTGTCTGGCTCGCTCTCTTATCTCGCTTGCTCACTAGCATATCTGGCTCGCACGCTTGCTCTCTTGTCTGACTTGGTCTCTTATCAGGCTCGCTCGCTCTCATATCTGGCTCGCTCGCTAGCTCTCATGTCTAGCTCGCTCGCTCTCATATCTGGCTCGCTCGCTTGCTCTCATGTCTGGCTCGCTCGCTCTCATATCTGGCTTTCTCGCTTGCTCTCTTGTCTGGTTCGCTCTCTTATCTGGCTCTCTCTCATATCTGGCTTGCTCGCTTGCTCTCATATCTGGCTCGCTCGCTTGCTCTCTTGTCAGGCTCGCTCTCTTATCTGGCTCGCTCGCATATCTGGCTCGCTCGCTCTCACATCTGGCTGGCTCGCTTGCTCTCATATCTGGTTCGCTCGCTTGCTCTCATATCTGGCTTGCTCGCTTGCTCTCTTGTCTGGCTCGCTCTCTTATGTGGCTCGCTCACATATCTGGCTTGCTCGCTCTCACATTTAGCTGGCTCGCTTGCTCTCATATCTGGCTCGCTCGCTTGCTCTCTTTTCTGGCTCGCTCTCTTATCTGGCTCGCTCGCATATCTGGCTCGCTCACTTTCAAATCTGGCTCGCTCGCTTGCTCTCATATCTGGCTAGCTCGCTTGCTTTCATATCTGGCTAGCTCGTTTGCTCTCTTGTTTTGCTCGAGCTCTTATCTGGCTCGCTCGCATATCTGGCTCGCTCACTTTCAAATCTGGCTCGCTCGCTTGCTCTCATATCTGGCTTGCTCGCTTGCTCTAATATCCGGCTCGCTCGCTTGCTCTCATATCTGGCTCGCTCGCTTGCTCTCTTGTCTGGCTTGCTCTCTTATCTGGCTCGCTCGCATATCTGGCTCGCTCGCTCTCAAATCTGGCTCGCCCGCTTGCTCTCATATCTGGCTAGCTCGCTTGCTTTCATATCCTGCTAGCTCGTTTGCTCTCTTGTCTTGCTCGAGCTCTTATCTGGCTCGCTCGCATATCTGGCTCGCTCACTTTCAAATCTGGCTCGCTCGCTTGCTCTCATATCTGGCTTGCTCGCTTGCTCTCATATCTGGCTCGCTCGCTTGCTCTCATATCTGGCTAGCTCGCTTTCTCTCTTGTCTTGCTCGCTCTCTTATCTGGCTCGCTCGCTCTCATATCTGGCTGGCTCGCTTGCTCTAATATCCGGCTTGCTCGCTTGCTCTCATATCTGGCTCGCTCGCTTGCTCTCTTGTCTGGCTCGCTCTCTTATCTGGCTAGCTCGCATATCTGGCTCGCTCGCTCTCAAATCTGGCTCGCCCGCTTGCTTTCATATCTGGCTAGCTCGCTTGCATTCATATCCTGCTAGCTCGTTTGCTCTCTTGTCTTGCTCGAGCTCTTATCTGGCTCGCTCGCATATCTGGCTCGCTCACTTTCAAATCTGGCTCGCTCGCTTGCTCTCATATCTGGCTTGCTCGCTTGCTCTCATATCTGGCTCGCTCGCTTGCTCTCATATCTGGCTAGCTCGCTTGCTCTCTTGTCTGGCTCACTCTCTTATCTGGTTTGCTCGCTAGCATATCTGGCTCGCACGCTTGCTCTCTTGTCTGGCTTGCTCTCTTATCTGGCTCGCTCGCATATCTGGCTCGCTTACTCTCAAATCTGGCTCGCCCGCTTGCTCTCATATCTGGCTAGCTCGCTTGCTTCCATATCCTGCTAGCTCGTTTGCTCTCTTGTCTTGCTCGAGCTCTTATCTGGCTCGCTCGCATATCTGGCTCGCTCACTTTCAAATCTGGCTCGCTCGCTTGCTCTCATATCTGGCTCGCTTGTTGCTCTCATATCTGGCTCGCTCGCTTGCTCTCTTGTCTGGCTCGCTCTCTTATCTGGCTCGCTCGCATATCTGGCTCGCTCGCTCTCAAATCTGGCTCGCCCGCTTGCTCTCATATCTGGCTAGCTCGCTTGCTTTCATATCCTGCTAGCTCGTTTGCTCTCTTGTCTTGCTCGAGCTCTTATCTGGCTCGCTCGCATATCTGGCTCGCTCACTTTCAAATCTGGCTCGCTCACTTGCTCTCATATCTGGCTTGCTCGCTTGCTCTCATATCTGGCTCGCTCGCTTGCTCTCATATCTGGCTAGCTCGCTTGCTCTCTTGTCTTGCTCGCTCTCTTCTCTGGCTCGCTCGCTCTCATATCTGGCTGGCTCGCTTGCTCTCATATCTGGCTCGCTCGCTTGCTCTCTTGTCTGGCTCGCTCTCTTATCTGGTTTGCTCGCTAGCATATCTGGCTCGCACGCTTGCTTTCTTGTCTGGCTTGCTCTCTTATCTGGCTCGCTCGCTCTCATATCTGGCTCGCTCGCTTGCTCTCATGTCTGACTCGCTCGCTTGCTCTCATGTCTGGCTCGCTCGCTCTCATATCTGGCTTTCTCGCTTGCTCTCTTGTCTGGCTCGCTCTCTTATCTGGCTCGCTCGCATATCTGGCTCGCTCGCTCTCACATCTGGCTGGCTCGCTTGCTCTCATTTCTGGCTGGCTCGCTTGCTCTCATATCTGGCTCGCTCGCTTGCTCTCTTGTCTGTCTCACTCTCTTTTATGGCTCGCTCGCATATCTGGTTCGCTCGCTTGCTCCCATATCTGGCTTGCTTGCTCTCATATCTGGCTTGCTCGCTTGCTCTCATATCCGGCTCGCTCGCTTGCTCTCATATCTGGCTCGCTCGCTTGATCTCTTGTCTGGCTCGCTCTTTTATCTGGCTCGCTCGCATATCTGGCTCGCTCGCTCTCAAATCTGGCTCGCTCGCTTGCTCTCATATCTGGCTAGCTCGCTTGCTCTCTTGTCTTGCTCGCTCTCTTATCTGGCTCGCTCGCTCTCATATCTAGCTGGCTCGCTTGCTCTCATATCTGGCTCGCTCGCTTGCTCTCTTGTCTGGCTCGCTCTCTTATCTCGCTTGCTCACTAGCATATCTGGCTCGCACGCTTGCTCTCTTGTCTGGCTTGGTCTCTTATCTGGCTCGCTCGCTCTCATATCTGGCTCGCTCGCTAGCTCTCATGTCTAGCTCGCTCGCTCTCATATCTGGCTCGTTCGCTTGCTCTCATGTCTGGCTCGCTCTCTTATCTGGCTCGCTCGCATATCTGGCTCGCTCGCTCTCAAATCTGGCTCGCTTGTTGCTCTCATATCTGGCTCGCTCGCTTGCTCTCTTGTCTGGCTCGCTCTCTTATCTGGCACGCTCGCATATCTGGCTCGCTCGCTCTCAAATCTGGCTCGCCCGCTTGCTCTCATATCTGGCTAGCTCGCTTGCTTTCATATCCTGCTAGCTCGTTTGCTCTCTTGTCTGGCTCGCTCTCTTATCTGGCTCGCTCGCATATCTGGCTCGCTCACTTTCAAATCTGGCTCGCTCACTTGCTCTCATATCTGGCTTGCTCGCTTGCTCTCATATCTGGCTCGCTCGCTTGCTCTCATATCTGGCTAGCTCGCTTGCTCTCTTGTCTTGCTCGCTCTCTTATCTGGCTCGCTCGCTCTCATATCTGGCTGGCTAGCTTGCTCTCATATCTGGCTCGCTCGCTTGCTCTCTTGTCTGGCTCGCTCTCTTATCTGGTTTGCTCGCTAGCATATCTGGCTCGCACGCTTGCTCTCTTGTCTGGCTTGCTCTCTTATCTGGCTCGCTCGCTCTCATATCTGGCTCGCTCGCTTGCTCACATGTCTGGCTCGCTTGCTCTCATATCTGGCTTGCTTGCTCTCATATCTGGCTTGCTCGCTTGCTCTCATATCCGGCTCGCTCGCTTGCTCTCATATCTGGCTCGCTCGCTTGCTCTCTTGTCTGGCTCGCTCTTTTATCTGGCTCGCTCGCATATCTGGCTCGCTCGCTCTCAAATCTGGCTCGCTCGCTTGCTCTCATATCTGGCTCGCTCGCATATCTGGCTCGCTCGCTCTCAAATCTGGCTCGCTCGCTTGCTCTCATATCTGGCTAGCTCGCTTGCTCTCTTGTCTTGCTTGCTCTCTTATCTGGCTCGCTCGCTCTCATATCTGGCTGGCTCGCTTGCTCTCATATCTGGCTCGCTCGCTTGCTCTCTTGTCTGGCTCGCTCTCTTATCTCGCTTGTTCACTAGCATATCTGGCTCGCACGCTTGCTCTCTTGTCTGGCTTGGTCTCTTATCTGGCTCGCTCGCTCTCATATCTGGCTCGCTCGCTAGCTCTCATGTCTAGCTCGCTCGCTCTCATATCTGGCTAGCTCGCTTGCTTTCATATCTGGCTAGCTCGTTTGCTCTCATCTTGCTCGAGCTCTTATCTGGCTCGCTCGCATATCTGGCTCGCTCACTTTCAAATCTGGCTCGCTCGCTTGCTTTCATATCTGGCTAGCTCGTTTGCTCTCTTGTCTTGCTCGAGCTCTTATCTGGCTCGCTCACATATCTGGCTCGCTCACTTTCAAATCTGGCTCGCTCGCTTGCTCTCATATCTGGCTTGCTCGCTTGCTCTAATATCCGGCTCGCTCGCTTGCTCTCATATCTGGCTCGCTCGCTTGCTCTCTTGTCTGGCTCGCTCTCTTATCTGGCTCGCTCGCATATCTGGCTCGCTCGCTCTCAAATCTGGCTCGCCCGCTTGCTCTCATATCTGGCTAGCTCGCTTGCTTTCATATCCTGCTAGCTCGTTTGCTCTCTTGTCTTGCTCGAGCTCTTATCTGGCTTGCTCGCATATCTGGCTCGCTCACTTTCAAATCTGGCTCGCTCGCTTGCTCTCATATCTGGCTTGCTCGCTTGCTCTCATATCTGGTTCGCTCGCTTGCTCTCATATCTGGCTAGCTCGCTTTCTCTCTTGTCTTGCTCGCTCTCTTATCTGGCTCGCTCGCTCTCATATCTGGCTGGCTCGCTTGCTCTCATATCTGGCTCGCTCGCTTGCTCTCTTGTCTGGCTCACTCTCTTATCTGGTTTGCTCGCTAGCATATCTGGCTCGCACGCTTGCTCTCTTGTCTGGTTTGCTCTCTTATCTGGCTCGCTCGCTCTCATATCTGGCTCGCTCGCTTGCTCTCATGTCTGGCTCGCTCGCTTGCTCTCATGTCTGGCTCGCTCGCTCTCATGTCTGGCTTTCTCGCTTGCTCTATTGTCTGGCTCGCTCTCTTATCTGGCTCACTCGCATATCTGGCTCGCTCGCTCTCACATCTGGCTGGCTCGCTTGCTCTCATTTCTGGCTGGCTCGCTTGCTCTCATATCTGGCTCGCTCGCTTGCTCTCTTGTCTGTCTCAATCTCTTTTATGGCTCGCTCGCATATCTGGCTCGCTCGCTTGCTCTCATATCTGGCTTGCTTGCTTGCTCTCATATCTGGCTTGCTCGCTTGCTCTCATATCCGGCTCGCTCGCTTGCTCTCATATCTGGCTCGCTCGCTTGCTCTCTTGTCTGGCTCGCTCTTTTATCTGGCTCGCTCGCATATCTGGCTCGCTCGCTCTCATATCTGGCTGGCTCGCTTGCTCTCATATCTGGCTCGCTCGCTTGCTCTCTTGTCTGGCTCGCTCTCTTATCTGGCTTGCTCGCTAGCATATCTGGCTCGCACACTTGCTCTCTTTTCTGGCTCGCTCGCTCTCATATTTGGCTCGCTCGCTTGCTCTCATGTCTGGCTCGCTCGCTCTCATATCTGTCTCGCTCTCTTTTATGGCTCGCTCGCATATCTGGCTCGCTCGCTCTCAAATCTGGCTCGCTCGCTTGCTCTCATATCTGGCTTGCTCGCTTGCTCTCATATCCGGCTCGCTCGCTTGCTCTCATATCTGGCTCGCTCGCTTGCTCTCTTGTCTGGCTTGCTCTCTTATCTGGCTCGCTCGCATATCTGGCTCGCTCGCTCTCAAATCTGGCTAGCTCGCTTGCTCTCTTGTCTTGCTCGCTCTCTTATCTGGCTCGCTCGCTCTCATATCTGGCTCGCTCGCTTGCTCACATGTCTGGCTCGCTTGCTCTCATATCTGGCTTGCTTGCTCTCATATCTGGCTTGCTCGCTTGCTCTCATATCCGGCTCGCTCGCTTGCTCTCATATCTGGCTCGCTCGCTTGCTCTCTTGTCTGGCTCGCTCTTTTATCTGGCTCGCTCGCATATCTGGCTCGCTCGCTCTCAAATCTGGCTCGCTCGCTTGCTCTCATATCTGGCTCGCTCGCATATCTGGCTCGCTCGCTCTCAAATCTGGCTCGCTCGCTTGCTCTCATATCTGGCTAGCTCGCTTGCTCTCTTGTCTTGCTTGCTCTCTTATCTGGCTCGCTCGCTCTCATATCTGGCTGGCTCGCTTGCTCTCATATCTGGCTCGCTCGCTTGCTCTCTTGTCTGGCTCGCTCTCTTATCTCGCTTGCTCACTAGCATATCTGGCTCGCACGCTTGCTCTCTTGTCTGGCTTGGTCTCTTATCTGGCTCGCTCGCTCTCATATCTGGCTCGCTCGCTAGCTCTCATGTCTAGCTCGCTCGCTCTCATATCTGGCTAGCTCGCTTGCTTTCATATCTGGCTAGCTCGTTTGCTCTCATCTTGCTCGAGCTCTTATCTGGCTCGCTCGCATATCTGGCTCGCTCACTTTCAAATCTGGCTCGCTCGCTTGCTTTCATACCTGGCTAGCTCGTTTGCTCTCTTGTCTTGCTCGAGCTCTTATCTGGCTCGCTCACATATCTGGCTCGCTCACTTTCAAATCTGGCTCGCTCGCTTGCTCTCATATCTGGCTTGCTCGCTTGCTCTAATATCCGGCTCGCTCGCTTGCTCTCATATCTGGCTCGCTCGCTTGCTCTCTTGTCTGGCTCGCTCTCTTATCTGGCTCGCTCGCATATCTGGCTCGCTCGCTCTCAAATCTGGCTCGCCCGCTTGCTCTCATATCTGGCTAGCTCGCTTGCTTTCATATCCTGCTAGCTCGTTTGCTCTCTTGTCTTGCTCGAGCTCTTATCTGGCTTGCTCGCATATCTGGCTCGCTCACTTTCAAATCTGGCTCGCTCGCTTGCTCTCATATCTGGCTTGCTCGCTTGCTCTCATATCTGGCTCGCTCGCTTGCTCTCATATCTGGCTAGCTCGCTTTCTCTCTTGTCTTGCTCGCTCTCTTATCTGGCTCGCTCGCTCTCATATCTGGCTGGCTCGCTTGCTCTCATATCTGGCTCGCTCGCTTGCTCTCTTGTCTGGCTCACTCTCTTATCTGGTTTGCTCGCTAGCATATCTGGCTCGCACGCTTGCTCTCTTGTCTGGTTTGCTCTCTTATCTGGCTCGCTCGCTCTCATATCTGGCTCGCTCGCTTGCTCTCATGTCTGGCTCGCTCGCTTGCTCTCATGTCTGGCTCGCTCGCTCTCATATCTGGCTTTCTCGCTTGCTCTATTGTCTGGCTCGCTCTCTTATCTGGCTCACTCGCATATCTGGCTCGCTCGCTCTCACATCTGGCTGGCTCGCTTGCTCTCATTTCTGGCTGGCTCGCTTGCTCTCATATCTGGCTCGCTCGCTTGCTCTCTTGTCTGTCTCAATCTCTTTTATGGCTCGCTCGCATATCTGGCTCGCTCGCTTGCTCTCATATCTGGCTTGCTTGCTTGCTCTCATATCTGGCTTGCTCGCTTGCTCTCATATCCGGCTCGCTCGCTTGCTCTCATATCTGGCTCGCTCGCTTGCTCTCTTGTCTGGCTCGCTCTTTTATCTGGCTCGCTCGCATATCTGGCTCGCTCGCTCTCATATCTGGCTGGCTCGCTTGCTCTCATATCTGGCTCGCTCGCTTGCTCTCTTGTCTGGCTCGCTCTCTTATCTGGCTTGCTCGCTAGCATATCTGGCTCGCACACTTGCTCTCTTTTCTGGCTCGCTCGCTCTCATATTTGGCTCGCTCGCTTGCTCTCATGTCTGGCTCGCTCGCTCTCATATCTGTCTCGCTCTCTTTTATGGCTCGCTCGCATATCTGGCTCGCTCGCTCTCAAATCTGGCTCGCTCGCTTGCTCTCATATCTGGCTTGCTCGCTTGCTCTCATATCCGGCTCGCTCGCTTGCTCTCATATCTGGCTCGCTCGCTTGCTCTCTTGTCTGGCTTGCTCTCTTATCTGGCTCGCTCGCATATCTGGCTCGCTCGCTCTCAAATCTGGCTAGCTCGCTTGCTCTCTTGTCTTGCTCGCTCTCTTATCTGGCTCGCTCGCTCTCATATCTGGCTGGCTCGCTTGCTCTCATATCTGGCTCGCTCGCTTGCTCTCTTGTCTGTCTCGCTCTCTTATCTTGCTTGCTCGCTAGCATATCTGGCTCGCACGCTTGCTCTCTTGTCTGGCTTGCTCTCTTATCTGGCTCGCTCGCTCTCATATCTGGCTCGCTCGCTTGCTCTCATGTCTGGCTCGCTCGCTCTCATATCTGGCTTTCTCGCTTGCTCTCTTGTCTGGCTCGCTCTCTTATCTGGCTCGCTCGCATACCTGGCTCGCTCGCTCTCACATCTAGCTGGCTCCCTTGCTCTCATATCTGGCTCGCTTGCTCTCTTGTCTGGCTCGCTCTCTTATCTGGCTCGCTCTTATATCTGCCTTGCTAGCTCACTCTCATATCTGGCTCGCTCGCTTGCTCTCTTGTCTGTCTCGCTCTCTTTTATGGCTCGCTCGCATATCTGGCTCGCTTGCTCTCACATCTGGCTCGCTCGCTTGCTCTCTTGTCTGGCTCGCACTCTTATCTGGCCCGCTCGCATATCTGGCTCGCTCGCTCTCATGTCTGGCTCGCTCGCTCTCATATCTGGCTTGCTCGCTTGCTCTCATATCTGGCTCGCTCGCTTGCTCTCTTGTCTGGCTCGCACTCTTATCTGGCCCGCTCGCATATCTGGCTCGCTCGCTCTCATGTCTGGCTCGCTCGCTCTCATATCTGGCTTGCTCGCTTGCTCTCATATCTGGCTTGCTCGCTTGCTCTCATATTTGGTTCGCTCGCTTGCTCTCATATCTGGCTCGCTCGCTTGTTCTCATATCTGGCTCGTTCGCTTGCTCTCTTGTCTGGCTCGCTCTCTTATCTGGCTTGCTCGCTCTCATATCTGGCTAGCTCGCTTGCTCTCATATTTGGCTAGCTCGCTTTCTCTCTTGTCTTGCTCGCTCTCTTATCTGGCTCGCTCGCTCTCATATCTGGCTGGTTCGCTTGCTCTCATATCTGGCTTGCTCGCTTGCTCTCTTGTCTGGCTCGCTCTCTTATCTGGCTTGCTCGCTAGCATATCTGGCTCGCACGATTGCTCTCTTGTCTGTCTTGCTCTCTTATCTGGCTCGCTCGCTCTCATATCTGTCTCGCTCGCTTGCTCTCATGTCTGGCTCGCTCGCTCTCATATCTGGCTTTCTCGCTTGCTCTCATGTCTGGCTCGCTCGCTTTCATATCTGGCTTTCTCACTTGCTCTCTTGTCTGGTTCACTCTCTTATCTGGCTCTCTCTCATACCTGGCTTGCTCGCTTGCTCTCTTATCTGGCTCGCTCGCATATCTGGCTCGCTCGCTCTCACATCTGGCTGGCTCGCTTGCTCTCATATCTGGCTCGCTCGCTTGCTCTCATATCTGGCTCGCTCGCTTGCTCTCTTGTCTGGCTCGCTCTCTTATCTGGCTCGCTCACATATCTGGCTCGCTCGCTCTCACATCTAGCTGGCTCGCTTGCTCTCATATTTGGCTCGCTCGCTTGCTCTCTTGTCTGGTTTGCTCTCTTATCTGGCTCGATCTCACATCTGGCTGGCTCGCTTGCTCTCATATCTGGCTCGCTCGCTTGCTCTCATATCTGGCTCTCTTGCTCTCATATCTGGCTCGCTCGCTTGCTTAATTGTCTGGCTCGCTCTCTTATCTGGCTCGCTCGCATATCTCGCTCGCTCGCTCTCACATCTGGCTCGCTCGCTTGCTCTCAAATGTGGCTCGCTCGCTTGCTCTCATGTCTGGCTCGTTCGCTCTCATATCTGGCTCGCTCGCTTTCATATCTTACTCGCTCGCTCTCATGTCTGGCTCCCTCGCTCTCATATCTGGCTTACTCTCATATCTGGCTCGCTCGCTTGCTCTCTTGTCTGGCTCGCTCTCTTATCTGACTCGCTCGCATATCTGGCTCGCTCGCTCTCAAATCTGGCTCGCTCGCTTGCTCTCATATCTGGCTAGCTCGCTTGCTCTCATATCTGGCTAGCTCGCTTGCTCTCTTGTCTTGCTCGCTCTCTTATCTGGCTCGCTCGCTCTCATATCTGGCTGGCTCGCTTGCTCTCATATCTGGCTCTCTTGCTCTCAGATCTGGCTCGCTCGCTTGCTTAATTGTCTGGCTCGCTCTCTTATCTTGCTTGCTCTCTCTCACATCTGGCTTGCTCGCTGCTCTCTTGTCTGGCTCGCTCTCTTATCTGGCTCGCTCGCATATCTTGCTCGCTCGCTCTCACATCTGGCTCGCTCGCTTGCTCTCAAATGTGGCTAGCTCGCTTGCTCTCTTGTCTTGCTCCCTCTCTTATCTGGCTCGCTCGCTCTCATATCTGGCTGGCTCGCTTGCTCTCATATCTGGATCGCTCGCTTGCTCGCTTGTCTGGCTCGCTCTCTTATCTGGTTTGCTCGCTAGCATATCTGGCTCACACGCTTGCTCTCTTGTCTGGCTTGCTCTCTTATCTGGCTCGCTCGCTTTCATATCTGGCTCGCTCGCTTGCTCTCATGTCTGGCTCGCTTGCTCTCATGTCTGGCTCGCTCTCATATCTGGCTCGCACGCTTGCTCTCTTGTCTGGCTTGCTCTCTTATCTGGCTCGCTCGCTTTCATATCTGGCTCGCTCGCTTGCTCTCATGTCTGGCTCGCTTGCTCTCATGTCTGGCTCGCTCTCATATCTGGCTTTCTCGCTTGCTCTCATATCTGGCTCGCTCGCTTGCTCTCTTGTCTGTCTCGCTCTCTTTTATGGCTCGCTCGCATATCTGGCTCGCTCGCTCTCAAATCTGGCTCGCTCGCTTGCTCTCATATCTGGCTTGCTCGCTTGCTCTCATATCCGGCTTGCTCGCTTGCTCTCATATCTGGCTCGCTCGCTTGCTCTCTTGTCTGGCTTGCTCTCTTATCTGGCTCGCTCGTATATCTGGCTCGCTCGCTCTCAAATCTGGCTAGCTCGCTTGCTCTCTTGTCTTGCTCGCTCTCTTATCTGGCTCGCTCGCTCTCATATCTGGCTGGCTCGCTTGCTCTCATATCTGGCTCGCTCGCTTGCTCTCTTGTCTGTCTCGCTCTCTTATCTGGCTTGCTCGCTAGCATATCTGGCTCGCACGCTTGTTCTCTTGTCTGGCTTGCTCTCTTATCTGGCTCGATCGCTCTCATATCTGGCTCGCTCGCTTGCTCTCATGTCTGGCTCGCTCGCTCTCATATCTGGCTTTCTCGCTTGCTCTCTTGTCTGGCTCGCTCTCTTATCTGGCTCGCTCGCATACCTGGCTCGCTCGCTCTCACATCTAGCTGGCTCCCTTGCTCTCATATCTGGCTCGCTTGCTCTCTTGTCTGGCTCGCTCTCTTATCTGGCTCGCTCTTATATCTGCCTTGCTAGCTCGCTCTCATATCTGGCTCGCTCGCTTGCTCTCTTGTCTGTCTCGCTCTCTTTTATGGCTCGCTCGCATATCTGGCTCGCTTGCTCTCACATCTGGCTCGCTCGCTTGCTCTCTTGTCTGGCTCGCTCTCTTATCTGGCCCGCTCGCATATCTGGCTCGCTCGCTCTCATATCTGGCTTGCTCGCTTGCTCTCATATCTGGCTTGCTCGCTTGCTCTCATATTTGGTTCGCTCGCTTGCTCTCATATCTGGCTCGCTCGCTTGTTCTCATATCTGGCTCGCTCGCTTGCTCTCTTGTCTGGCTCGCTCTCTTATCTGGCTTGCTCGCTCTCATATCTGGCTAGCTCGCTTGCTCTCATATTTGGCTAGCTCGCTTTCTCTCTTGTCTTGCTCGCTCTCTTATCTGGCTCGCTCGCTCTCATATCTGGCTGGTTCGCTTGCTCTCATATTTGGCTCGCTCGCTTGCTCTCTTGTCTGGCTCGCTCTCTTATCTGGCTTGCTCGCTAGCATATCTGGCTCGCACGATTGCTCTCTTGTCTGTCTTGCTCTCTTATCTGGCTCGCTCGCTCTCATATCTGTCTCGCTCGCTTGCTCTCATGTCTGGCTCGCTCGCTCTCATATCTGGCTTTCTCGCTTGCTCTCATGTCTGGCTCGCTCGCTTTCATATCTGGCTTTCTCACTTGCTCTCTTTTCTGGTTCACTCTCTTATCTGGCTCTCTCTCATACCTGGCTTGCTCGCTTGCTCTCTTATCTGGCTCGCTCGCATATCTGGCTCGCTCGCTCTCACATCTGGCTGGCTCGCTTGCTCTCATATCTGGCTCGCTCGCTTGCTCTCATATCTGGCTCGCTCGCTTGCTCTCTTGTCTGGCTCGCTCTCTTATCTGGCTCGCTCACATATCTGGCTCGCTCGCTCTCACATCTAGCTGGCTCGCTTGCTCTCATATTTGGCTCGCTCGCTTGCTCTCTTGTCTGGTTTGCTCTCTTATCTGGCTCGATCTCACATCTGGCTGGCTCGCTTGCTCTCATATCTGGCTCGCTCGCTTGCTCTCATATCTGGCTCTCTTGCTCTCATATCTGGCTCGCTCGCTTGCTTAATTGTCTGGCTCGCTCTCTTATCTGGCTCGCTCGCATATCTCGCTCGCTCGCTCTCACATCTGGCTCGCTCGCTTGCTCTCAAATGTGGCTCGCTCGCTCTCATGTCTGGCTCGTTCGCTCTCATATCTGGCTCGCTCGCTTTCATATCTTACTCGCTCGCTCTCATGTCTGGCTCCCTCGCTCTCATATCTGGCTTGCTCTCATATCTGGCTCGCTCGCTTGCTCTCTTGTCTGGCTCGCTCTCTTATCTGACTCGCTCGCATATCTGGCTCGCTCGCTCTCAAATCTGGCTCGCTCGCTTGCTCTCATATCTGGCTAGCTCGCTTGCTCTCATATCTGGCTAGCTCGCTTGCTCTCTTGTCTTGCTCGCTCTCTTATCTGGCTCGCTCGCTCTCATATCTGGCTGGCTCGCTTGCTCTCATATCTGGCTCGCTCGCTTGCTCTCACATCTGGCTCTCTTGCTCTCAGATCTGGCTCGCTCGCTTGCTTAATTGTCTGGCTCGCTCTCTTATCTTGCTTGCTCTCTCTCACATCTGGCTTGCTTGCTGCTCTCTTGTCTGGCTCGCTCTCTTATCTGGCTCGCTCGCATATCTTGCTCGCTCGCTCTCACATCTGGCTCGCTCGCTTGCTCTCAAATGTGGCTAGCTCGCTTGCTCTCTTGTCTTGCTCCCTCTCTTATCTGGCTCGCTCGCTCTCATATCTGGCTGGCTCGCTTGCTCTCATATCTGGATCGCTCGCTTGCTCTCTTGTCTGGCTCGCTCTCTTATCTGGTTTGCTCGCTAGCATATCTGGCTCGCACGCTTGCTCTCTTGTCTGGCTTGCTCTCTTATCTGGCTCGCTCGCTTTCATATCTGGCTCGCTCGCATGCTCTCATGTCTGGCTTGCTTGCTCTCATGTCTGGCTCGCTCTCATATCTGGCTTTCTCGCTTGCTCTCTTGTCTGGCTCGCTCTCTTATCTGGCTCACTCGCATATCTGGCTCGCTCGCTCTCACATCTGGCTGGCTCGCTTGCTCTCATTTCTGGCTGGCTCGCTTGCTCTCATATCTGGCTCGCTCGCTTGCTCTCTTGTCTGTCTCACTCTCTTTTATGGCTCGTTTGCATATCTGGCTCGCTCGCTTGCTCTCATATCTGGCATGCTCGCTCACTCTCATATCTGGCTTGCTCGCTCTCTTATCTGGCTTGCTCGCATATCTGGCTCGCTCGCTCTCACATCTGGCTGGCTCGCTTGCTCTCATTTCTGGCTGGCTCGCTTGCTCTCATATCTGGCTCGCTCGCTTGCTCTCTTTTATGGCTCGCTCGCATATCTGGCTCGCTCGCTCTCAAATCTGGCTCGCTCGCCTGCTCTCATATCTGGCTTGCTGGCTTGCTCTCATATCCGGCTCGCTCGCTTGCTCTCATATCTGGCTCGCTCGCTTACTCTCTTGTCTGGCTCGCTCTCTTATCTGGCTCGCTCGCATATCTGGCTCGCTCGCTCTCAAATCTGGCTCGCTCGCTTGCTCTCATATCTGATTAGCTCGCTTGCTCTCTTGTCTTGCTCGCTCTCTTATCTGGCTCGCTCGCTCTCATATCTGGCTGGCTCGCTTGCTCTCATTTCTGGCTTGCTCGCTTGCTCTCTTGTCTGGCTCGCTCTCTTATCTGGCTAGCTCGCTAGCATATCTGGCTTGCACGCTTGCTTTCTTGTCTGGCTTGCTCTCTTATCTGGCTTGATCGCTCTCATATCTGGCTCGCTCGCTTGCTCTCATGTCTGGCTCGCTCGCTCTCATATCTGGCTTTCTCGCTTGCTCTCTTGTCTGGCTCGCTCTCTTATCTGGCTCGCTCTCATACCTGGCTCGCTCGCTCTCACATCTAGCTGGCTCCCTTGCTCTCATATCTGGCTCGCTTGCTCTCTTGTCTGGCTCGCTTTCTTATCTGGCTCGCTCTTATATCTGCCTTGCTAGCTTGCTCTCATATCTGGCTCGCTCGCTTGCTCTCTTGTCTGTCTCGCTCTCTTTTATGGCTCGCTCGCATATCTGGCTCCCTTGCTCTCACATCTGGCTCGCTCGCTTGCTCTCTTGTCTGGCTCGCTCTCTTATCTGGCTCGGTCGCTCGAATTTCTGGCTCGCTCGCTCTCATGTCTGGCTCGCTCGCTCTCATATCTGGCTTGCTCGCTTGCTCTCATATCTGGCTTGCTCGCTTGCTCTCATATCTGGCTCGCTCGCTTGCTTTCATATCTGGCTCGCTCGCTTGTTCTCATATCTGGCTCGCTCGCTTGCTCTCTTGTCTGGCTCGCTATCTTATCTGGCTCGCTTGCATATCTGGCTCGCTCGCTCTCATATCTGGCTTGCTCTCATATTTGGCTAGCTCGCTTTCTCTCTTGTCTTGCTCGCTCTCTTATCTGGCTCGCTCGCTCTCATATCTGGCTGGTTCGCTTGCTCTCATATCCGGCTCGCTCGCTTGCTCTCTTGTCTGGCTCGCTCTCTTATCTGGCTTGCTCGCTAGCATATCTGGCTTACACGCTTGCTCTCTTGTCTGGCTTGCTCTCTTATCTGGCTCGCTCGCTCTCATATCTGGCTCGCTCGCTTGCTCTCATATCTGGCTCGCTCGCTTGCTCTCTTGTCTGGCTCGCTCTCTTATCTGGCTTGCTCACATATCTGGCTCGCTCGCTCTCACATCTAGCTGGCTCGCTTGCTCTCATATTTGTCTCGCTCGCTTGCTCTCTTGTCTGGCTCGCTCTCTTATCTGGCTCGCTCTCATATCTGGCTCGCTCGCTTGCTCTCTTGTCTGTCTCGCTCTCTTTTATGGCTCGCTCGCATATCTGGCTCGCTCGCTCTCACATCTGGCTCGCTCGCTTGCTCGCTCGCATATCTGGTTCGCTCGCTCTCATATCTTACTCGCTCCGTCTCATGTCTGGCTCGCTCGCTGTCAAATCTGGCTTGCTCGCTTGCTCTCATATCTGGCTCGCTCGCTTGCTCTCTTGTCTGGCTCGCTCTCTTATCTGGCTCGCTCGCATATCTTGCGTGCTCACTCTCAAATCTGGCTCGCTTGCTTGCTCTCATATCTGGCTAGCTCGCTTGCACTCATATCTGGCTAGCTCGTTTGCTCTCTTGTCTTGCTCGCTCTCTTATCTGGCTCGCTCGCTCTCATATCTGGCTGGCTCGCTTGCTCTCATATCTGGCTCGCTCGCTTGCTCTCATATCTGGCTCTCTTGCTCTCATATCTGGCTCGCTCGCTTGCTTAATTGTCTGGCTCGCTCTCTTATCTGGCTCGCTCGCATATCTTGCTCACTCGCTCTCACATCTGGCTCGCTCGCTTGGTCTCAAATGTGGCTCGCTCGCTTGCTCTCATGTCTGGCTCGTTCGCTCTCATATCTGGCTCGCTCGTTTGCTCTCATATCTGGCTCGCTCGCTTGCTCTCTTGTCTGGCTCGCTCTCTTATCTGGCTTGCTCGCTAGCATATCTGGCTCGCACGCTTGCTCTCTTGTCTGGCTTGATCTCTTATCTGGCTCGCTCGCTCTCATATCTGGCTCGCTCGCTTGCTCTCATGTCTGGCTCGCTCGCTCTCATATCTGGCTTTCTCGCTTGCTCTCTTGTCTGGCTCGCTCTCTTATCTGGCTTACTCTCATACCTGGCTCGCTCGCTCTCACATCTGGCTGGCTCGCTTGCTCTCATTTCTGGCTGGCTCGCTTGCTCTCATATCTGGCTCGCTCGCTTGCTCTCTTGTCTGTCTCGCTCTCTTTTATGGCTCGCTCGCATATCTGGCTCGCTCGCTCTCAAATTTGGCTCGCTCGCTTGCTCTCATGTCTGGCTCGCTCGCTCTCACATCTGGCTTTCTCGCTTGCTCTCTTGTCTGGCTCGCTCTCTTATCTGGCTTGCTCTCATACCTGGCTCGCTCGCTCTCACATCTGGCTGGCTCGCTTGCTCTCATATCTTGCTTGCTCGCTTGCTCTCATATCCGGCTCGCTCGCTTGCTCTCATATCTGGCTCGCTCGCTTGCTCTCTTGTCTGGCTCGCTCTCTTATCTGGCTTGCTCGCATATCTGGCTCGCTCGCTCTCACATCTAGCTGGCTCGCTTGCTCTCATATCTGGCTCGCTTGCTCTCTTGTCTGGCTTGCTCTCTTATCTGGCTCGCTCTTATATCTGCCTTGCTAGCTCGCTCTCATATCTGGCTCGCTCGCTTGCTCTCTTGTCTGTCTCGCTCTCTTTTATGGCTCGCTCGCATATCCGGCTATTTTGCTCTCACATCTGGCTCGCTCGCTTGCTCTCTTGTCTGGCTCGCTCTCATATCTGGCTCGCTCGCTCTCATGTCTGGTTCGCTCGCTCTCATATCTGGCTTGCTCGCTTGCTCTCATATCTGGCTCGCTCGCTTACTCTCATATCTGGCTCGCTTGCTTGCTCTCTTGTCTGGCTCACTCTCTTATCTGGCTCGCTCGCATATCTGGCTCGCTCGCTCTCAAATCTGGCTCGCTCGCTTGCTCTCATATCTGGCTCGCTCGCTTGCTCTTTTGTCTGGCTCGCTCTCTTATCTGGCTTGCTCGCTAGCATATCTGGCTCGCACGCTTGCTCTCTTATCTGGCTCGATCGCTCTCATATCTGGCTCGCTCGCTTTCTCTCATGTCTGGCTCGCTTGCTCTCATATCTGGCTTTCTCGCTTGCTCTCTTGTCTGGCTCGCTCTCTTATCTGGCTTGCTCGCATATCTGGCTCGCTCACTCTCACATCTGGCTGGCTCGCTTGCTCTCATCTTGCTTGCTCGCTTGCTCTCATATCTGGCTTTCTCGCTTGCTCTCTTGTCTGGCTCGCTCTCTTATCTGGCTCGCTCTCATACCTGGCTCGCTCGCTCTCACATCTAGCTGGCTCCCTTGCTCTCATATCTGGCTCGCTTGCTCTCTTGTCTGGCTCGCTTTCTTATCTGGCTCGCTCTTATATCTGCCTTGCTAGCTTGCTCTCATATCTGGCACGCTCGCTTGCTCTCTTGTCTGTCTCGCTCTCTTTTATGGCTCGCTAGCATATCTGGCTCCCTTGCTCTCACATCTGGCTCGCTCGCTTGCTCTCTTGTCTGGCTCGCTCTCTTATCTGGCTCGGTCGCTCGCATTTCTGGCTCGCTCGCTCTCATGTCTGGCTCGCTCGCTCTCATATCTGGCTTGCTCGCTTGCTCTCATATCTGGCTTGCTCGCTTGCTCTCATATCTGGCTCGCTCGCTTGCTTTCATATCTGGCTCGCTCGCTTGTTCTCATATCTGGCTTGCTCGCTTGCTCTCTTGTCTGGCTCGCTCTCTTATCTGGCTCGCTCGCATATCTGGCTCGCTCGCTCTCATATCTGGCTTGCTCTCATATTTGGCTAGCTCGCTTTCTCTCTTGTCTTGCTCGCTCTCTTATCTGGCTCGCTCGCTCTCATATCTGGCTGGTTCGCTTGCTCTCATATCCGGCTCGTTCGCTTGCTCTCTTGTCTGGCTCGCTCTCTTATCTGGCTTGCTCGCTAGCATATCTGGCTTGCACGCTTGCTCTCTTGTCTGGCTTGCTCTCTTATCTGGCTCGCTCGCTCTCATATCTGTCTCGCTCGCTTGCTCTCATATCTGGCTCGCTCGCTTGCTCTCTTGTCTGGCTCGCTCTCTTATCTGGCTTGCTCACATATCTGGCTCGCTCGCTCTCACATCTAGCTGGCTCGCTTGCTCTCATATTTGTCTCGCTCGCTTGCTCTCTTGTCTGGCTCGCTCTCTTATCTGGCTCGCTCTCATATCTGGCTTGCTAGCTTGCTCTCATATCTGGCTCGCTCGCTTGCTCTCTTGTCTGTCTCGCTCTCTTTTATGGCTCGCTCGCATATCTGGCTCGCTCGCTCTCACATCTGGCTCGCTCGCTTGCTCGCTCGCATATCTGGTTCGCTCGCTCTCATATCTTACTCGCTCCGTCTCATGTCTGGCTCGCTCGCTGTAATATCTGGCTTGCTCGCTTGCTCTCATATCTGGCTCGCTAGCATATCTGGCTCGCACGCTTGCTCTCTTGTCTGGCTTGCTCTCTTATCTGGCTCGCTCGCTCTCACATCTGGCTCGCTCGCTTGCTCTCATATCTGGTTCGCTCGCTTGCTCTCTTGTCTGGCTCGCTCTCTTATCTGGCTTGCTCGCTAGCATATCTGGCTCGCACGCTTGCTCTTTTATCTGGCTCGATCGCTCTCATATCTGGCTTGCTCGCTTGCTCTCATGTCTGGCTCGCTCGCTCTCATATCTGGCTTTCTCGCTTGCTCTCCTGTCTGGCTCGCTCTCTTATCTGACTTGCTCGCATATGTGGCTCGCTCTCACATCTGGCTGGCTCGCTTGCTCTCATTTCTTGCTGGCTCGCTTGCTCTCATATCCGGCTCGCTCGCTTGCTCTCTTGTCTGTCTTGCTCTCTTTTATTGCTCGCTCGCATATCTGGCTCACTCGCTCTCAAATCTGGCTCGCTCGCTTGCTCTCATATCTGGCTTGCTCGCTCTCAAATCTGTCTCTCTCGCTTGCTCTCATATCTGGCTCGCTCGCTTGCTCTCATATCTGGCTCGCTCGCTTGCTCTCTTGTCTGGCTCGTTCTCTTTTATGGCTCGCTCGCATATCTGTCTCGCTCGCTCTCAAATCTGTCTCGCTCGCTTGCTCTCATATCTGGCTTGCTCGCTTGCTCTCATATCCGGCTCGCTCGCTTGCTCTCATATCTGGCTCTCTTGCTCTCATATCTGGCTCGCTCGCTTGCTCTCATGTCTGGCTCGTTCGCTCTCATATCTGGCTCGCTCGCTTTCATATCTTACTCGCTCGCTCTCATGTCTGGCTCCCTCGCTCTCATATCTGGCTTGCTCTCATATCTGGCTCGCTCGCTTGCTCTCTTGTCTGGCTCGCTCTCTTATCTGACTCGCTCGCATATCTGGCTCGCTCGCTCTCAAATCTGGCTCGCTCGCTTGCTCTCATATCTGGCTAGCTCGCTTGCTCTCATATCTAGCTAGCTCGCTTGCTCTCTTGTCTTGCTCGCTCTCTTATCTGGCTCGCTCGCTCTCATATCTGGCTGGCTCGCTTGCTCTCATATCTGGCTCGCTCGCTTGCTCTCATATCTGGCTCTCTTGCTCTCATATCTGGCTCGCTCGCTTGCTTAATTGTCTGGCTCGCTCTCTTATCTGGCTTGCTCTCTCTCACATCTGGCTTGCTCGCTGCTCTCTTGTCTGGCTCGCTCTCTTATCTGGCTCGCTCTCTTATCTGGCTCGCTCGCATATCTTGCTCGCTCGCTCTCACATCTGGCTCGCTCGCTTGCTCTCAAATGTGGCTAGCTCGCTTGCTCTCTTGTCTTGCTCGCTCTCTTATCTGGCTCGCTCACTCTCATATCTGGCTGGCTCGCTTGGTCTCATATCTGGCTCGCTCGCTTGCTCTCTTGTCTGGCTCGCTCTCTTATCTGGCTCGCTCGCTTTCATATCTGGCTCGCTCGCTTGCTCTCATGTCTGGCTCGCTCGCTTGCTCTCATGTCTGGCTCGCTCTCATATCTGGCTTTCTCGCTTGCTCTCTTGTCTGGCTCGCTCGCATATCTGGCTCGCTCGCATATCTGGCTCGCTCGCTCTCACATCTGGCTGTCTCGCTTGCTCTCATCTCTGGCTGGCTCGCTTGCTCTCATATCTGGCTCGCTCGCTTGCTCTTTTGTCTGTCTCACTCTCTTTTATGGCTCGTTTGCATATCTGGCTCGCTCGCTTGCTCTCATATCTGGCATGCTCGCTCACTCTCATATCTGGCTTGCTCGCTTGCTCTCATATTCGGCTCGCTCGCTTGCTCTCATATCTGGCACGCTCGCTTGCTCTCTTGTCTGGCTCGCTCTCTTATCTGGCTCGCTCGCATATCTGGCTCGCTCGCTCTCAAATCTGGCTCGCTCGCTTGCTCTCTTGTCTTGCTCGCTCTCTTATCTGGCTCGCTTGCTCTCATATCTGGCTGGCTCGCTTGCTCTCATATCTGGCTCGCTCGCTTGCTCTCTTGTCTGGCTCGCTCTCTTATCTGGCTTGCTCGCTAGCATATCTGGCTCGCACGCTTGCTCTCTTGTCTGGCTTGCTCTCTTATCTGGCTCGCTCGCTCTCATATCTGGCTCGCTCGCTTGCTCTCATGTCTGGCTCGCTCTCATATCTGGCTTTCTCGCTTGCTCTCTTGTCTGGCTCGCTCTCTTATCTGGCTCGCTCGCATACCTGGCTCGCTCGCTCTCACATCTAGCTGGCTCGCTTGCTCTCATACCTGGCTCGCTTGCTCTCTTGTCTGGCTCGCTTTCTTATCTGGCTCGCTCTTATATCTGCCTTGCTAGCTCGCTCTCATACCTGGCTCGCTCGCTTGCTCTCTTGTCTGTCTCGCTCTCTTTTATGGCTCGCTCGCATATCTGGCTAGCTTGCTCTCACATCTGGCTCGCTCGCTTGATCTCTTGTCTGGCTCGCTCTCTTATCTGGCTCGCTCGCTCGCATATCTGGCTCGCTCGCTCTCATGTCTGGCTCGCTTCGCTCTCATATCTGGCTTGCTCGCTTGCTCTCATATCTGGCTCGCTCTCTTACTCTCATATCTGGCTCGCTCGCTTGCTCTCATATCTGGCTTACTTGCTTGCTCTCATATCTGGCTCGCTCGCTTGCTCTCATATCTGGCTCGCTCGCTTTTTCTCATATCTGGCTCGCTCGCTTGCTCTCTTGTCTGGCTCGCTCTCTTCTCTGGCTCGCTCGCATATTTGGCTCGCTCGCTCTCAAATCTGGCTCGCTCGCTTTCTCTCTTGTCTTGCTCGCTCTCATAATCTGGCTCGCTCGCTCTCATATCTGGCTGGTTCGCTTGCTCTCATATCTGGCTCGCTCGCTTGCTCTCTTGTCTGGCTCGCTCTCTTATCTGGCTCGCTCGCTTTCATATCTGGCTCGCTCGCTTGCTCACATGTCTGGCTCGCTCGCTTGCTCTCATGTCTGGCTCGCTCTCATATCTGGCTTTCTCGCTTGCTCTCTTGTCTGGCTCGCTCTCTTATCTGGCTCGCTCGCATATCTGGCTCGCTCGCTCTCACATCTGGCTGGCTCGCTTGCTCTCATCTCTGGCTGGCTCGCTTGCTCTCATATCTGGCTCGCTCGCTTGCTCTTTTGTCTGTCTCACTCTCTTTTATGGCTCGTTTGCATATCTGGCTCGCTCGCTTGCTCTCATATCTGGCATGCTCGCTCACTCTCATATCTGGCTTGCTCGCTTGCTCTCATATTCGGCTCGCTCGCTTGCTCTCATATCTGGCACGCTCGCTTGCTCTCTTGTCTGGCTCGCTCTCTTATCTGGCTCGCTCGCATATCTGGCTCGCTCGCTCTCAAATCTGGCTCGCTCGCTTGCTCTCTTGTCTTGCTCGCTCTCTTATCTGGCTCGCTCGCTCTCATATCTGGCTGGCTCGCTTGCTCTCATATCTGGCTCGCTCGCTTGCTCTCTTGTCTGGCTCGCTCTCTTATCTGGCTTGCTCGCTAGCATATCTGGCTCGCACGCTTGCTCTCTTGTCTGGCTTGCTCTCTTATCTGGCTCGCTCGCTCTCATATCTGCTCGCTCGCTTGCTCTCATGTCTGGCTCGCTCTCATATCTGGCTTTCTCGCTTGCTCTCTTGTCTGGCTCGCTCTCTTATCTGGCTCGCTCGCATACCTGGCTCGCTCGCTCTCACATCTAGCTGGCTCGCTTGCTCTCATATCTGGCTCGCTTGCTCTCTTGTCTGGCTCGCTTTCTTATCTGGCTCGCTCTTATATCTGCCTTGCTAGCTCGCTCTCATATCTGGCTCGCTCGCTTGCTCTCTTGTCTGTCTCGCTCTCTTTTATGGCTCGCTCGCATATCTGGCTAGCTTGCTCTCACATCTGGCTCGCTCGCTTGATCTCTTGTCTGGCTCGCTCTCTTATCTGGCTCGCTCGCTCGCATATCTGGCTCGCTCGCTCGCATATCTGGCTCGCTCGCTCTCATGTCTGGCTCGCTTTGCTCTCATATCTGGCTTGCTCGCTTGCTCTCATATCTGGCTCGCTCTCTTACTCTCATATCTGGCTCGCTCGCTTGCTCTCATATCTGGCTTACTCGCTTGCTCTCATATCTGGCTCGCTCGCGTGCTCTCATATCTGGCTCGCTCGCTTTTTCTCATATCTGGCTCGCTCGCTTGCTCTCTTGTCTGGCTCGCTCTCTTCTCTGGCTCGCTCGCATATTTGGCTCGCTCGCTCTCAAATCTGGCTCGCTCGCTTTCTCTCTTGTCTTGCTCGCTCTCATATCTGGCTCGCTCGCTCTCATATCTGGCTGGTTCGCTTGCTCTCATATCTGGCTCGCTCGCTTGCTCTCTTGTCTGGCTCGCTCTCTTATCTGGCTTGCTCGCTAGCATATCTGGCTCGAACGCTTGCTCACTTGTCTGGCTTGCTCTCTTATCTGTCTCTCTCTCACATCTGGTTCGCTCGCTTGCTCTCTTGTCTGGCTCGCTCTCTTATCTGGCTTGCTCGCTAGCATATCTGGCTCGCACGCTTGCTCTCTTATCTGGCTCGATCGCTCTCATATCTGGCTTGCTCGCTTGCTCTCATGTCTGGCTCGCTCGCTCTCATATCTGGCTTTCTCGCTTGCTCTCTTGTCTGGCTCGCTCTCTTATCTGGCTTGCTCGCATATCTGGCTCGCTCGCTCTCACATCTGGCTGGCTCGCTTGCTCTCATTTCTTGCTGGCTCGCTTGCTCTCATATCTGGCTCGCTCGCTTGTTCTCTTGTCTGTCTCGCTCTCTTTTATTGCTCGCTCGCATATCTGGCTCGCTCGCTCTCAAATCTGGCTTGCTCTCATATCTGGCTTGCTAGCTTGCTCTCATATCTGGCTCGCTCGCTTGCTCTCTTGTCTGTCTCGCTCTCTTTTATGGCTCGCTCGCATATCTGGCTCGCTCGCTCTCACATCTGGCTCGCTCGCTTGCTCTCTTGTCTGGCTCGCACTCTTATCTGGTTCGCTCGCTCTCATATCTTACTCGCTCCGTCTCATATGTGGCTCGCTCGCTCTCATATCTGGCTTGCTCGCTTGCTCTCATATCTGGCTCGCTCGCTTGCTCTGTTGTCTGGCTCGCTCTCTTATCTGGCTCGCTCGCATATCTTGCGCTCTCACTCTCAAATCTGGCTCGCTTGCTTGCTCTCATATCTGGCTAGCTCGCTTGCTCTCATATGAGGCTAGCTCGTTTGCTCTCTTGTCTTGCTCGCTCTCTTATCTGGCTCGCTCGCTCTCATATCTGGCTGGCTCGCTTGCTCTCATATCTGGCTCGCTCGCTTGCTCTCATATCTGGCTCTATTGCTCTCATATCTGGCTCCCTCGCTTGCTTAATTGTCTGGCTCGCTCTCTTATCTGGCTCGCTCGCATATCTTGCTCGCTCGCTCTCACATCTGGCTCGCTCGCTTGCTCTCAAATGTGGCTCGCTCGCTTGCTCTCATGTCTGGCTCGTTCGCTCTCATATCTGGCTCGCTCGCTTTCATATCTTACTCGCTCGCTCTCATGTCTGGCTCCCTCGCTCTCATATCTGGCTTGCTCTCATATCTGGCTCGCTCGCTTGCTCTCTTGTCTGGCTCGCTCTCTTATCTGACTCGCTCGCATATCTGTCTCGCTCGCTCTCAAATCTGGCTCGCTCGCTTGCTCTCTTATCTGGCTCGCTTGCTCTCATATCTGGCTGGCTCGCTTGCTCTCATATCTGGCTCGCTCGCTTGCTCTCATATCTGGCTCTCTTGCTCTCATATCTGGCTCGCTCGCTTGCTTAATTGTCTGGCTCGCTCTCTTATCTGGCTTGCTCTCTCTCACTTCTGGCTTGCTCGCTGCTCTCTTGTCTGGCTCGCTCTCTTATCTGGCTCGCTCGCATATCTTGCTCGCTCGCTCTCACATCTGGCTCGCTCGCTTGCTTTCAAATGTGGCTCGCTCGCTTGCTCTCATGTCTGGCTCGTTCGCTCTCATATCTGGCTCGCTCGCTTTCATATCTTACTCGCTCGCTCTCATGTCTGGCTCGCTCTCTCCCATATCTGGCTTGCTCTCATATCTGGCTCGCTCGCTTGCTCTCTTGTCTGGCTCGCTCTCTTATCTGACTCGCTCGCATATCTGGCTCGCTCGCTCTCAAATCTGGCTCGCTCGCTTGCTCTCATATCTGGCTAGCTAGCTTGCTCTCATATCTGGCTAGCTCGCTTGCTCTCTTTTCTTGCTCGCTCTCATATCTGGCTCGCTCGTTCTCATGTCTGGCTCGCTCGCTCTCATATCCGGCTCGCTCGCTTGCTCTCATATCTGGCTCGCTCGCTTTCATATCTTACTCGCTCGCTCTCATGTCTGGCTCGCTCTCTCCCATATCTGGCTTGCTCTCATATCTGGCTCGCTCGCTTGCTCTCTTGTCTGGCTCGCTCTCTTATCTGACTCGCTCGCATATCTGGCTCGCTCGCTCTCAAATCTGGCTCGCTCGCTTGCTCTCATATCTGGCTAGCTCGCTTGCTCTCATATCTTTCTAGCTCGCTTGCTCTCTTGTCTTGCTCGCTCTCTTCTCTGGCTCGCTTGCTCTCATATCTGGCTGGCTCGCTTGCTCTCATATCTGGCTTGCTCGCTTGCTCTCATATCTGGCTCGCTCGCTCTCATGTCTGGCTCGCTCACTCTCATGTCTGGCTCGCTCTCATATCTGGATCGCTCGCTTGCTCTCATATCTGGCTCGCTCGCTTGCTTAATTGTCTGGCTCACTCTCTTATCTGCCTCGCTCTATCTCACATCTGGCTTGCTCGCTTGCTCTCATATCTGGCTCGCTCGCTGCTCTCTTGTCTGGCTCGCTCTCTTAACTGGCTCGCTCGCATATCTTGCTCGCTCGCTCTCACATTTGGCTCACTTGCTCTCTTGTCTGGCTCACTCTCTTATCTGGCTTGCTCGCTAGCATATCTGGCTCGCTCGCTTGCTCTCTTGTCTCGCTTGCTCTCTTATCTGGCTCGATCGCTCTCATATCTGGCTTGCTCGCTTGCTCTCATGTCTGGCTCGCTCGCTCTCATATCTGGCTTTCTCACTTGCTCTCTTGTCTGGTCGCTCTCTTATCTGGCTCGCTCTCATATCTGGCTTGCTCGCTTGTTCTCATATCTGGCTCGCTCGCTTGCTCTCTTGTCTGGCTCGCTCTCTTATCTGGCTCGCTCGCATATCTGGCTCGCTAGCTCTCAAATCTGGCTCGCTCGCTTGCTCTCATATTTGGCTAGCCCGCTTTCTCTCTTGTCTTGCTCGCTCTCTTATCTGTCTCGCTCTCACATCTGGCTTGCTCGCTAGCATATCTGGCTCGCTCGCTTGCTCTCTTGTCTGGCTTGCTCTCTTATCTGTCTCGCTCTCACATCTGGCTCGCTCGCTTTCTCTCATATCTGGCTCGCTCGCTTGCTCTCTTGTCTGGCTCGCTCTCTTATCTGGCTTGCTCGTTAGCATATCTGGCTCGCACGCTTGCTCTCTTGTCTGGCTTGCTCTCTTATCTGGCTCGATCGCTCTCATATCTGGCTTGCTCGCTTGCTCTCATGTCTGGCTCGCTCGCTCTCATATCTGGCTTTCTCACTTGCTCTCTTGTCTGGTTGCTCTCTTATCTGGCTCGCTCTCATATCTGGCTTGCTCGCTTGTTCTCATATCTGGCTCGCTCGCTTGCTCTCTTGTCTGGCTCGCTCTCTTATCTGGCTCGCTCGCATATCTGGCTCGCTAGCTCTCAAATCTGGCTCGCTCGCTTGCTCTCATATTTGGCTAGCTCGCTTTCTCTCTTGTCTTGCTCGCTCTCTTATCTGGCTCGCTCTCATATCTGGCTGGTTCGCTTGCTCTCATATCTGGCTCGCTCGCTTGCTCTCTTGTCTGGCTCGCTCTCTTATCTGGCTTGCTCGCTAGCATATCTGGCTCGCACGCTTGCTCTCTTGTCTGGCTTGGTCTCTTATCTGGCTCGCTCGCTCTCATATCTGGCTCGCTCGCTTGCTCTTATGTCTGGCTCGCTCGCTCTCATATCTGGCTCGCTCGCTTGCTCTCATGTCTGGCTCGCTCTCTCTCATATCTGGCTTGCTCGCTTGCTCTCATATCTGGCTCGCTCGCTTGCTCTCTTGTCTGGCTCGCTCTCTTATCTGGCTCGATCGCTCTCATATCTGGCTGGCTCGCTTGCTCTCATATCTGGCTCGCTCGCTCTCATATCTGGCTTTCTCGCTTGTTCTCTTGTCTGGCTCGCTCTCTTATCTGGCTTGCTCGCATATCTGGCTCGCTCGCTCTCACATCTGGCTGGCTCGCTTGCTCTCATTTCTGGCTCGCTTGCTCTCATATCTGGCTCGCTCGCTTGCTCTCTTGTCTGTCTCGCTCTCTTTTATGGCTCGCTCGCATATCTGGCTCGCTCGCTCTCAAATCTGGCTCGCTCGCTTGCTCTCATATCTGGCTTGCTCGCTTGCTCTCATATTCGGCTCGCTCGCTTGCTCTCATATCTGGCTCGCTCGCTTGCTCTCTTGTCTGATTCGCTCTCTTATCTGGCTCGCTCGCATATTTGGCTCGCTCGCTCTCAAATCTGGCTCGCTCGCTTGCTCTCATATCTGGCTAGCTCACTTGCCCTCTTGTCTGGCTCGCTCTCTTATCTGGCTTGCTCGCTAGCATATCTGGCTCGCACGCTTGCTCTCTTGTCTGGCTTGGTCTCTTATCTGGCTCGCTCGCTCTCATATCTGGCTCGCTCGCTTGCTCTCATGTCTGGCTCGCTCGCTCTCATATCTGGCTCGCTCGCTTGCTCTCATGTCTGGCTCGCTCGCTCTCATATCTGGATTTCTCGCTTGCTCTCTTGTCTGGTTCGCTCTCTTATCTGGCTCTCTCTCATATCTGGCTTGCTCGCTTGCTCTCATATCTGGCTCGCTCGCTTGCTCTCTTGTCTGGCTCGCTCTCTTATCTGGCTCGATCGCTCTCATATCTGGCTCGCTCGCTTGCTCTCATGTCTGGCTCGCTCGCTCTCATATCTGGCTTTCTCGCTTGCTCTCTTGTCTGGCTCGCTCTCTTATCTGGCTTGCTCGCATATCTGGCTCGCTCGCTCTCATATCTGGCTCGCTCGCTTGCTCTCATGTCTGGCTCGCTTGCTCTCATATCTGGCTTTCTCGCTTGCTCTCTTGTCTGGTTCGCTCTCTTATCTGGCTCTCCCTCATATCTGGCTTGCTCGCTTGCTCTCATATCTGGCTCGCTCGCTTGCTCTCTTGTCTGGCTCGCTCGCTCTCATATCTGGCTCGCTCGCTTGCTCTCATGTCTGGCTCGCTTGCTCTCATATCTGGCTCGCTCGCTTGCTCTCATGTCTGGCTCGCTCGCTCTCATATCTGGCTTTCTCGCTTGCTCTCTTGTCTGGTTCGCTCTCTTATCTGGCTCTCTCTCATATCTGGCTTGCTCGCTTGCTCTCACATCTGGCTCGCACGCTTGTTCTCTTTTCTGGCTCCCTCTCTTATCTGGCTCGATCGCTCTCATATCTGGCTCGCTCGCTTGCTCTCAAATCTGGCTCGCTCGCTTGCTCTCATATCTGGCTTGCTCGCTTGCTCTCATATCCGGCTCGCTCGCTTGCTCTCATATCTGGCTCGCTCGCTTGCTCTCTTGTCTGGCTCGCTCTCTTATCTGGCTCGCTCGCATATCTGGCTCGCTCGCTCTCAAATCTGGCTCACTCGCTTGCTCTCATATCTGGCTAGCTCGCTTGCTCTCTTGTCTGGCTCGCTCTCTTATCTGGCTTGCTCGCTAGCATATCTGGCTAGCACGCTTGCTCTCTTGTCTGGCTTGGTCTCTTATCTGGCTCGCTCGCTCTCATATCTGGCTCGCTCGCTTGCTCTCATGTCTGGCTTGCTCGCTCTCATATCTGGCTCGCTCGCTTGCTCTCATGTCTGGCTTGCTCGCTCTCATATCTGGCTCGCTCGCTTGCTCTCATGTCTGGCTTGCTCGCTCTCATATCTGGCTCGCTCGCTTGCTCTCATTTCTGGCTGGCTCGCTTGCTCTCATATCTGGCTCGCTCGCTTGCTCTCTTGTCTGTCTCGCTCTCTTTTATGGCTCGCTCGCATATCTGGCTCGCTCGCTTTCAAATCTGGCTTGCTCGCTTGCTCTCATATCTGGCTCGCTCGCTTGCTCTCTTGTCTGGCTCGCTCTCTTATCTGGCTCGATCGCTCTCATATCTGGCTCGCTCGCTTGCTCTCATGTCTGGCTCGCTCGCTCTCATATCTGGCTTTCTCGCTTGCTCTCTTGTCTGGCTCGCTCTCTTATCTGGCTTGCTCGCATATCTGGCTCGCTCGCTCTCACATCTGGCTGGCTCGCTTGCTCTCATTTCTGGCTCGCTTGCTCTCATATCTGGCTCGCTCGATTGCTCTCTTGTCTGTCTCGCTCTCTTTTATGGCTCGCTCGCATGTCTGGCTCGCTCGCGCTCAAATCTGGCTCGCTCGCTTGCTCTCATATCTGGCTTGCTCGCTTGCTCTCATATCCGGCTTGCTTGCTCTCTTGTCGCTTGCTCTCATATCTGGCTCGCTCGCTTGCTCTCTTGTCTGGCTCGCTCTCCTATCTGGCTCGCTCGCATATCTGGCTCGCTTGCTCTCAAATCTGGCTCGCTCGCTTGCTCTCATATCTGGCTAGCTCGCTTGCTCTCTTGTCTTGCTAGCTCTCTTATCTGGCTCGCTCGCTCTCATATCTGGCTGGCTCGCTTGCTCTCATATCTGGCTCGCTCGCTTGCTCTCTTGTCTGGCTCGCTCTCTTATCTGGCTAGCTCGCTAGCATATCTGGCTCGCACGCTTGCTCTCTTGTCTGGCTTGCTCTCTTATCTGGCTCGCTCGCTCTCATACCTGGCTCGCTCGCTCTCACATCTAGCTGGCTCCCTTGCTCTCATATCTGGCTCGCTTGCTCTCTTGTCTGGCTCGCTTTCTTATCTGGCTCGCTCTTATATCTGCCTTGCTAGCTCGCTCTCATATCTGGCTCGCTCGCTTGCTCTCTTGTCTGTCTCGCTCTCTTTTATGGCTCGCTCGCATATCTGGCTCCCTTGCTCTCACATCTGGCTTGCTCGCTTGCTCTCTTGTCTGGCTCGCTCTCTTATCTGGCTCGCTCGCTCGCATATCTGGCTCGCTCGCTCTCATGTCTGGCTCGCTCGCTCTCATATCTGGCTTGCTCGCTTGCTCTCATATCTGGCTTGCTCGCTTGCTCTCATATCTGGCTCGCTCGCTTGTTCTCATATCTGGCTCGCTCGCTTGCTCTCTTGTCTGGCTCGCTCTCTTATCTGGCTCGCTCGCATATCTGGCTTGCTCGCTCTCATATCTGGCTGGTTCGCTTGCTCTCATATCTGGCTCGCTCGCTTGCTCTCTTGTCTGGCTCGCTCTCTTATCTGGCTTGCTCGCTAGCATATCTGGCTTGCACGCTTGCTCTCTTGTCTGGCTTGCTCTCTTATCTGGCTCGCTCTCTTATCTGGCTCGCTCGCTCTCATATGTGGCTGGCTCGCTTGCTCTCATATCTGACTCGCTCGCTTGTTCTTTTGTCTGGCTCGCTCTCTTATCTGGTTTGCTCGCTAGCATATCTGGCTCGCTCGCTTGCTCTCTTGTCTGGCTTGGTCTCTTATCTGGCTCGCTCGCTTTCATATCTGGCTCGCTCGCTTGCTCTCATGTCTGGCTCGCTCGCTTGCTCTCATGTCTGGCTCGCTCGCTCTCATATCTGGCTTTCTCGCTTGCTCTCTTGTCTGGCTCGCTCTCTTATCTTGCTCGCTCGCATATCTGGCTCGCTCGCATATCTTTCTCGCTCGCTCTCACATCTGGCTGGCTCGCTTGCTCTCATTTCTGGCTGGCTCGCTTGCTCTCATATCTGGCTCGCTCGCTTGCTCTCAAATCTGGCTTGCTCGCTCACTCTTATATCTGGCTTGCTCGCTTGCTCTCATATTCGGCTCGCTCACTTGCTCTCATATCTGGCTCGCTCGCTTGCTCTCTTGTCTGGCTCGCTCTCTTATCTGGCTCGCTCGCATATCTGGCTCGCTCGCTCTCAAATCTGGCTCGCTCGCTTGCTCTCATATCTGGCTAGCTCGCTTGCTCTCTTGTCTTGCTCGCTCTCTTATCTGGCTCGCTCACTCTCATATCTGGCTGGCTCGCTTGCTCTCATATCTGGCTCGCTCGCTTGCTCTCTTGTCTGGCTCGCTCTCATATCTGGCTTGCTCGCTTGCTCTTATATCTGGCTCGCTCTCATATCTGGCTTTCTCGCTTGCTCTCTTGTCTGGCTCGCTCTCTTATCTGGCTCGCTCGCATACCTGGCTCGCTCTCACATCTAGCTGGCTCGCTTGCTCTCATATCTGGCTCGCTTGCTCTCTTGTCTGGCTCGCTCTCTTATCTGGCTCGCTCTTATATCTGCCTTGCTAGCTCGCTCTCATATCTGGCTCGCTCGCTTGCTCTCATATCTGGCTAGCTCGCTTGCTCTCTTGTCTTGCTCGCTCTCTTATCTGGCTCGCTCGCTCTCATATCTGGCTGGCTCGCTTGCTCTCATATCTGGCTCGCTCGCTTGCTCTCTTGTCTGGCTTGCTCTCTTATCTGGCTCGCTCGCTCTCATATCTGGCTTTCTCGCTTGCTCTCTTGTCTGGCTCGCTCTCTTATCTGGCTCGCTCTCATACCTGGCTCGCTCGCTCTCACATCTAGCTGGCTCCCTTGCTCTCATATCTGGCTCGCTTGCTCTCTTGTCTGGCTCGCTTTCTTATCTGGCTCGCTCTTATATCTGCCTTGCTAGCTCGCTCTCATATCTGGCTCGCTCGCTTGCTCTCTTGTCTGTCTCGCTCTCTTTTATGGCTCGCTCGCATATCTGGCTCCCTTGCTCTCACATCTGGCTCGCTCGCTTGCTCTCTTGTCTGGCTCGCTCTCTTATCTGGCTCGCTCGCTCGCATATCTGGCTCGCTCGCTCTCATGTCTGGCTTGCTCGCTCTCATATCTGGCTTGCTCGCTTGCTCTCATATCTGGCTTGCTCGCTTGCTCTCATATCTGGCTCGCTCGCTTGTTCTCATATCTGGCTCGCTCGCTTGCTCTCTTGTCTGGCTCGCTCTCTTATCTGGCTCGCTCGCATATCTGGCTCGCTCGCTCTCACATCTGGCTGGTTTGCTTGCTCTCATATCTGGCTCGCTCGCTTGCTCTCTTGTCTGGCTCGCTGTCTTATCTGGCTTGCTCGCTAGCATATCTGGCTTGCACGCTTGCTCTCTTGTCTGGCTTGCTCTCTTATCTGGCTCGCTCGCTCTCATATCTGGCTCGCTCGCTTGCTCTCATATCTGGCTCGCTCGCTTGCTCTCTTGTCTGGCTCGCTCTCTTATCTGGCTCGCTCACATATCTGGCTCGCTCGCTCTCACATCTAGCTGGCTCGCTTGCTCTCATATTTGGCTCGCTCGCTTGCTCTCTTGTCTGGCTCGCTCTCTTATCTGGCTCGCTCTCATATCTGGCTTGCTAGCTTGCTCTCATATCTGGCTCGCTCGCTTGCTCTCTTATCTGTCTCGCTCTCTTTTATGGCTCGCTCGCATATCTGGCTCGCTCGCTCTCACATCTGGCTCGCTCACTTGCTCTCTTGTCTGGCTCGCTCTCTTTTCTTACTCGCTCCGTCTCATGTCTGGCTCGCTCGCTCTCATATCTGGCTTGCTCGCTTGCTCTCATATCTGGCTCGCTCGCTTGCTCTCTTGTCTGGCTCACTCTCTTATTTGGCTCGCTCGCATATCTTGCGCGCTCTCTCTCAAATCTGGCTCGCTTGCTTGCTCTCATATCTGGCTAGCTCGCTTGCTCTCATATGAGGCTAGCTCGTTTACTCACTTGTCTTGCTCGCTCTCTTATCTGGCTCGCTCGCTCTCATATCTGGCTGGCTCGCTTGCTCTCATATCTGGCTCGCTCGCTTGCTCTCATATCTGGCTCTCTTGCTCTCATATCTGGCTCGCTCGCTTGCTTAATTGTCTGGCTCGCTCTCATATCTGGCTCGCTCGCATATCTTGCTCGCTCGCTCTCACATCTGGCTCGCTCGCTTGCTCTCAAATGTGTCTCGCTCGCTTGCTCTCATGTCTGGCTCGTTCGCATTCATATCTGGCTCGCTCGCTTTCATATCTTACTCGCTCGCTCTCATGTCTGGCTCCCTCGCTCTCATATCTGGCTTGCTCTCATATCTGGCTCGCTCGCTTGCTCTCTTGTCTGGCTCGCTCTCTTATCTGACTCGCTCGCATATCTGGCTCGCTCGCGCTCAAATCTGGCTCGCTCGCTTGCTCTCATATCTGGCTAGCTCGCTTGCTCTCATATCTGGCTAGCTCGCTTGCTCTCTTGTCTTGCTCGCTCTCTTATCTGGCTCGCTCGCTCTCATATCTGGCTAGCTCGCTTGCTCTCATATCTGGCTCGCTCGCTTGCTCTCATATCTGGCACTCTTGCTCTCATATCTTTCTCGCTCGCTTGCTTAATTGTCTGGCTCGCTCTCTTATCTGGCTAGCTCTCTCTCATATCTGGCTTGCTCGCTGCTCTCTTGTCTGGCTCTCTCTCTTATCTGACTCGCTCGCATATCTTGCTCGCTCGCTCTCACATCTGGCTCGCTCGCTTGCTCTCAAATGTGGCTAGCTCGCTTGCTCTCTTGTCTTGCTCGCTCTCTTATCTGGCTCGCTCGCTCTCATATGTGGCTGGCTCGCTTGCTCTCATATCTGGCTCGCTCGCTTGTTCTTTTGTCTGGCTCGCTCTCTTATCTGGTTTGCTCGCTAGCATATCTGGCTCGCACGCTTGCTCTCTTGTCTGGCTTGGTCTCTTATCTGGCTCGCTCGTTTTCATATCTGGCTCGCTCGCTTGCTCTCATGTCTGGCTCGCTCGCTTGCTCTCATGTCTGGCTCGCTCGCTCTCATATCTGGCTTTCTCGCTTGCTCTCTTGTCTGGCTCGCTCTCTTATCTGGCTCGCTCGCATATCTGGCTCGCTCGCATATCTGGCTCGCTCGCTCTCACATCTGGCTGGCTCGCTTGCTCTCATTTCTGGGTGGCTCGCTTGCTCTCATATCTGGCTCGCTCGCTTGCTCTCATATCTGGCTTGCTCGCTCACTCTTATATCTGGCTTGCTCGCTTGCTCTCATATTCGGCTCGCTCACTTGCTCTCATATCTGGCTCGCTCGCTTGCTCTCTTGTCTGGCTCGCTCTCTTATCTGGCTCGCTCGCATATCTGGCTCGCTCGCTCTCAAATCTGGCTCGCTCGCTTGCTCTCATATCTGGCTAGCTCGCTTGCTCTCTTGTCTTGCTCGCTCTCTTATCTGGCTCGCTCGCTCTCATATCTGGCTGACTCGCTTGCTCTCATATCTGGCTCGCTCGCTTGCTCTCTTGTCTGGCTCGCTCTCATATCTGGCTTGCTCGCTTGCTCTCATATCTGGCTCGCTCTCATATCTGGCTTTCTCGCTTGCTCTCTTGTCTGGCTCGCTCTCTTATCTGGCTCGCTCTTATATCTGCCTTGCTAGCTCGCTCTCATATCTGGCTCGCTCGCTTGCTCTCTTGTCTGTCTCGCTCTCTTTTATGGCTCGCTCGCATATCTGGCTAGCTTGCTCTCACATCTGGCTCGCTCGCTTGCTCTCTTGTCTGGCTCGCTCTCTTATCTGGCTCGCTCGCATATCTGGCTCGCTCGCTCTCATGTCTGGCTCGCTTCGCTCTCATATCTGGCTCGCTCGCTTGCTCTCATATCTGGCTCGCTCGCTTACTCTCATATCTGGCTCGCTCGCTTGCTCTCTTGTCTGGCTCACTCTCTTATCTGGCTCTCTCGCATATCTGGCTCGCTCGCTCTCAAATCTGGCTCGCTCGCTTGCTCTCATATCTGGCTAGCTCGCTCGCTCTCTTGTCTTGCTCGCTCTCTTATCTGGCTCGCTCGCTCTCATATCTGGCTGGCTCGCTTGCTCTCATATCTGGCTCGCTCGCTTGCTCTCTTGTCTGGCTCACTCTCTTATCTGGCTCTCTCGCATATCTGGCTCGCTCGCTCTCATATCTGGCTCGCTCGCTTGCTCTCATATCTGGCTCGCTCGCTTTTTCTCATATCTGGCTCGCTCGCTTGCTCTCTTGTCTGGCTCGCTCGCTTGCTTTCTTGTCTGGCTCGCTCTTTTATCTGGCTCGCTCGCATATCTGGCTCGCTCGCTCTCAAATCTGGCTCGCTCGCTTGCTCTTATATCTGGCTAGCTCGCTTGCTCTCTTGTCTTGCTCGCTCTCTTATCTGGCTCGCTCGCTCTCACATCTGGCTGGCTTGCTTGCTCTCATTTCTGGCTGGCTCGCTTGCTCTCATATCTGGCTCGCTCGCTTGCTCTCTTGTCTGTCTCACTCTCTTTTATGGCTCGTTTGCATATCTGGCTCGCTCACTTGCTCTCATATCTGGCTTGCTCGCTTGCTCTCATATTCGGCTCGCTCGCTTGCTCTCATATCTGGCTTGCTTGCTCTCGTGTCTGGCTCGCTCTCTTATCTGGCTCGCTCGCATATCTGGCTTGCTCGCTCTCAAATCTGGCTCGCTCGCTTGCTCTCATATCTGGCTAGCTCGCTTGCTCTCTTGTCTTGCTCGCTCTCTTATCTGGCTCGCTCGCTCTCATATCTGTCTGGCTCGCTTGCTCTCATATCTGGCTCGCTCGCTTGCTTTCTTGTCTGGCTCGCTCTCTTATCTAGCTTGCTCGCTAGCATATCTGGCTCGCACGCTTGCTCTCTTGTCTGGCTTGCTCTCTTATCTGCCTCGCTCGCTCTCATATCTGGCTCGCTCGCTTGCTCTCATGTCTGGCTCGCTCTCATATCTGGCTTTCTCGCTTGCTCTCTTGTCTGGCTCGCTCTCTTATCTGGCTCGCTCGCATACCTGGCTCGCTCGCTCTCACATTTAGCTGACTCGCTTGCTCTCATATCTGGCTCGCTTGCTCTCTTGTCTGGCTCGCTCTCTTATCTGGCTTGCTCTAATATCTGCCTTGCTAGCTCGCTCTCATATCTGGCTCGCTCGCTTGCTCTCATATCTGGCTAGCTCGCTTGCTCTCTTGTCTGGCTTGGTCTCTTATCTGGCTCGCTCGTTTTCATATCTGGCTCGCTCGCTTGCTCTCATGTCTGGCTCGCTCGCTTGCTCTCATGTCTGGCTCGCTCGCTCTCATATCTGGCTTTCCTCGCTTGCTCTCTTGTCTGGCTCGCTCTCTTATCTGGCTCGCTCGCATATCTGGCTCGCTCGCATATCTGGCTCGCTCGCTCTCACATCTGGCTGGCTCGCTTGCTCTCATTTCTGGGTGGCTCGCTTGCTCTCATATCTGGCTCGCTCGCTTGCTCTCATATCTGGCTTGCTCGCTCACTCTTATATCTGGCTTGCTCGCTTGCTCTCATATTCGGCTCGCTCACTTGCTCTCATATCTGGCTCGCTCGCTTGCTCTCTTGTCTGGCTCGCTCTCTTATCTGGCTCGCTCGCATATCTGGCTCGCTCGCTCTCAAATCTGGCTCGCTCGCTTGCTCTCATATCTGGCTAGCTCGCTTGCTCTCTTGTCTTGCTCGCTCTCTTATCTGGCTCGCTCGCTCTCATATCTGGCTGACTCGCTTGCTCTCATATCTGGCTCGCTCGCTTGCTCTCTTGTCTGGCTCGCTCTCATATCTGGCTTGCTCGCTTGCTCTCATATCTGGCTCGCTCTCATATCTGGCTTTCTCGCTTGCTCTCTTGTCTGGCTCGCTCTCTTATCTGGCTCGCTCTTATATCTGCCTTGCTAGCTCGCTCTCATATCTGGCTCGCTCGCTTGCTCTCTTGTCTGTCTCGCTCTCTTTTATGGCTCGCTCGCATATCTGGCTAGCTTGCTCTCACATCTGGCTCGCTCGCTTGCTCTCTTGTCTGGCTCGCTCTCTTATCTGGCTCGCTCGCATATCTGGCTCGCTCGCTCTCATGTCTGGCTCGCTTCGCTCTCATATCTGGCTCGCTCGCTTGCTCTCATATCTGGCTCGCTCGCTTACTCTCATATCTGGCTCGCTCGCTTGCTCTCTTGTCTGGCTCACTCTCTTATCTGGCTCTCTCGCATATCTGGCTCGCTCGCTCTCAAATCTGGCTCGCTCGCTTGCTCTCATATCTGGCTAGCTCGCTCGCTCTCTTGTCTTGCTCGCTCTCTTATCTGGCTCGCTCGCTCTCATATCTGGCTGGCTCGCTTGCTCTCATATCTGGCTCGCTCGCTTGCTCTCTTGTCTGGCTCACTCTCTTATCTGGCTCTCTCGCATATCTGGCTCGCTCGCTCTCATATCTGGCTCGCTCGCTTGCTCTCATATCTGGCTCGCTCGCTTTTTCTCATATCTGGCTCGCTCGCTTGCTCTCTTGTCTGGCTCGCTCGCTTGCTTTCTTGTCTGGCTCGCTCTTTTATCTGGCTCGCTCGCATATCTGGCTCGCTCGCTCTCAAATCTGGCTCGCTCGCTTGCTCTTATATCTGGCTAGCTCGCTTGCTCTCTTGTCTTGCTCGCTCTCTTATCTGGCTCGCTCGCTCTCACATCTGGCTGGCTTGCTTGCTCTCATTTCTGGCTGGCTCGCTTGCTCTCATATCTGGCTCGCTCGCTTGCTCTCTTGTCTGTCTCACTCTCTTTTATGGCTCGTTTGCATATCTGGCTCGCTCACTTGCTCTCATATCTGGCTTGCTCGCTTGCTCTCATATTCGGCTCGCTCGCTTGCTCTCATATCTGGCTTGCTTGCTCTCGTGTCTGGCTCGCTCTCTTATCTGGCTCGCTCGCATATCTGGCTTGCTCGCTCTCAAATCTGGCTCGCTCGCTTGCTCTCATATCTGGCTAGCTTGCTTGCTCTCTTGTCTTGCTCGCTCTCTTATCTGGCTCGCTCGCTCTCATATCTGTCTGGCTCGCTTGCTCTCATATCTGGCTCGCTCGCTTGCTTTCTTGTCTGGCTCGCTCTCTTATCTAGCTTGCTCGCTAGCATATCTGGCTCGCACGCTTGCTCTCTTGTCTGGCTTGCTCTCTTATCTGCCTCGCTCGCTCTCATATCTGGCTCGCTCGCTTGCTCTCATGTCTGGCTCGCTCTCATATCTGGCTTTCTCGCTTGCTCTCTTGTCTGGCTCGCTCTCTTATCTGGCTCGCTCGCATACCTGGCTCGCTCGCTCTCACATTTAGCTGGCTCGCTTGCTCTCATATCTGGCTCGCTTGCTCTCTTGTCTGGCTCGCTCTCTTATCTGGCTTGCTCTAATATCTGCCTTGCTAGCTCGCTCTCATATCTGGCTCGCTCGCTTGCTCTCATATCTGGCTAGCTCGCTTGCTCTCTTGTCTTGCTCGCTCTCTTATCTGGCTCGCTCGCTCTCATATCTGGCTGGCTCGCTTGCTCTCATATCTGGCTCGCTCGCTTGCTCTCTTGTCTGGCTCGCTCTCTTATCTGGCTAGCTCGCTAGCATATCTGGCTCGCACGCTTGCTCTCTTGTCTGGCTTGCTCTCTTATCTGGCTCGCTCGCTCTCATATCTGGCTCGCTCGCTTGCTCTCATGTCTGGCTCGCTCGCTCTCATATCTGGCTTTCTCGCTTGCTCTCTTGTCTGGCTCGCTCTCTTATCTGGCTCGCTCTCATACCTGGCTCGCTCGCTCTCACATCTAGCTGGCTCCCTTGCTCTCATATCTGGCTCGCTTGCTCTCTTGTCTGGCTCGCTTTCTTATCTGGCTCGCTCTTATATCTGCCTTGCTAGCTCGCTCTCATATCTGGCTCGCTCGCTTGCTCTCTTGTCTGTCTTGCTCTCTTTTATGGCTCGCTCGCATATCTGGCTCCCTTGCTCTCACATCTGGCTCGCTCGCTTGCTCTCTTGTCTTGCTCGCTCTCTTATCTGGCTCGCTCGCTCTCACATCTGGCTGGCTTGCTTGCTCTCATTTCTGGCTGGCTCGCTTGCTCTCATATCTGGCTCGCTCGCTTGCTCTCTTGTCTGTCTCACTCTCTTTTATGGCTCGTTTGCATATCTGGCTCGCTCACTTGCTCTCATATCTGGCTTGCTCGCTCACTCTCATATCTGGCTTGCTCGCTTGCTCTCATATTCGGCTCGCTCGCTTGCTCTCATATCTGGCTCGCTTGCTCTCGTGTCTGGCTCGCTCTCTTAACTGGCTCGTTCGCATATCTGGCTTGCTCGCTCTCAAATCTGGCTCGCTCGCTTGCTCTCATATCTGGCTAGCTCGCTTGCTCTCTTGTCTTGCTCGCTCTCTTATCTGGCTCGCTCGCTCTCATATCTGGCTGGCTCGCTTGCTCTCATATCTGGCTCGCTCGCTTGCTTTCTTGTCTGGCTCGCTCTCTTATCTGGCTTGCTCGCTAGCATATCTGGCTCGCATGCTTGCTCTCTTGTCTGGCTTGCTCTCTTATCTGCCTCGCTCGCTCTCATATCTGGCTCGCTCGCTTGCTCTCATGTCTGGCTCGCTCTCATATCTGGCTTTCTCGCTTGCTCTCTTGTCTGGCTCGATCTCTTATCTGGCTCGCTCGCATACCTGGCTCGCTCGCTCTCACATCTAGCTGGCTCGCTTGCTCTCATATCTGGCTCGCTTGCTCTCTTGTCTGGCTCGCTCTCTTATCTGGCTTGCTCTTATATCTGCCTTGCTAGCTCGCTCTCATATCTGGCTCGCTCGCTTGCTCTCATATCTGGCTAGCTCGCTTGCTCTCTTTTCTTGCTCGCTCTCTTATCTGGCTCGCTCGCTCTCATATCTGGCTGGCTCGCTTGCTCTCATATCTGGCTCGCTCGCTTGCTCTCTTGTCTGGCTCGCTCTCTTATCTGGCTAGCACGCTAACATATCTGGCTCGCACGCTTGCTCTCTTGTCTGGCTTGCTCTCTTATCTGGCTCGCTCGCTCTCATATCTGGCTCGCTCGCTTGCTCTCATGTCTGGCTCGCTCGCTCTCATATCTGGCTTTCTCGCTTGCTCTCTTGTCTGGCTCGCTCTCTTATCTGGCTCGCTCTCATACCTGGCTCGCTTGCTCTCTTGTCTGTCTCGCTCTCTTTTATGGCTCGCTCGCATATCTGGCTCCCTTGCTCTCACATCTGGCTCGCTCGCTTGCTCTCTTGTCTGGCTCGCTCTCTTATCTGGCTCGCTCGCATATCTGGCTCGCTCGCTCTCATGTCTGGCTCGCTCGCTCTCATATCTGGCTTGCTCGCTTGCTCTCATATCTGGCTTGCTCGCTTGCTCTCATATCTGGCTCGCTCGCTTGTTCTCATATCTGGCTCGCTCGCTTGCTCTCTTGTCTGGCTTGCTCTCTTATCTGGCTCGCTCGCATATCTGGCTCGCTCGCTCTCACATCTGGCTGGTTCGCTTGCTCTCATATCTGGCTCGCTCGCTTGCTCTCTTGTCTGGCTCGCTCTCTTATCTGGCTTGCTCGCTAGCATATCTGGCTTGCACGCTTGCTCTCTTGTCTGGCTTGCTCTCTTATCTGGCTCGCTCTCTTATCTGGCTCGCTCGCTCTCACATCTGGCTGGCTCGCTTGCTCTCATATCCGGCTCGCTCGCTTGCTCTCATATCTGGCTCGCTCGCTTGCTCTCTTGTCTGGCTCGCTCTCTTATCTGGCTCGCTCACATATCTGGTTCGCTCGCTCTCACATCTAGCTGGCTCGCTTGCTCTCATATTTGGCTCGCTCGCTTGCTCTCTTGTCTGGCTCGCTCTCTTATCTGGCTCGCTCTCATATCTGGCTTGCTAGCTTGCTCTCATATCTGGCTCGCTCGCTTGCTCTCTTGTCTGTCTCGCTCTCTTTTATGGCTCGCTCGCATATCTGGCTCGCTCGCTCTCACATCTGGCTCGCTCGCTTGCTCTCTTGTCTGGCTCGCTCTCTTATCTGGTTCGCTCGCTCTCATATCTTACTCGCTCCGTCTCATGTCTGGCTCGCTCGCTCTCATATCTGGCTTGCTCGCTTGCTCTCATATCTGGCTCGCTCGCTTGCTCTCTTGTCTGGCTCGCTCTCTTATCTGGCTCGCTCGCATATCTTGCGCGCTCACTCTCAATTCTGGCTGGCTTGCTTGCTCTCATATCTGGCTCGCTCGCTTGCTCTCATATCTGGCTCTCTTGCTCTCATATCTGGCTCGCTCGCTTGCTTAATTGTCTGGCTCGCTCTCTTATCTGGCTCGCTCGCATATCTTGCTCGCTCGCTCTCACATCTGGCTCGCTCGCTTGCTCTCAAATGTGGCTCGCTCGCTTGCTCTCATGTCTGGCTCGTTCGCATTCATATCTGGCTCGCTCGTTTTCATATCTTACTCGCTCGCTCTCATGTCTGGCTCCCTCGCTCTCATATCTGGCTTGCTCTCATATCTGGCTCGCTCGCTTGCTCTCTTGTCTGGCTCGCTCTCTTATCTGACTCGCTCGCATATCTGGCTCGCTCGAGCTCAAATCTGGCTCGCTCGCTTGCTCCCATATCTGGCTAGCTCGCTTGCTCTCATATCTGGCTAGCTCGCTTGCTCTCTTGTCTTGCTCGCTCTCTTATCTGGCTCGCTCGCTCTCATATCTGGCTAGCTCGCTTGCTCTCATATCTGGCTTGCTCGCTTGCTCTCATATCTGGCACTCTTGCTCTCATATCTGGCTCGCTCGCTTGCTTAATTGTCTGGCTTGCTCTCTTATCTGGCTAGCTCTCTCTCACATCTGGCTTGCTCGCTGCTCTCTTGTCTGGCTCGCTCTCTTATCTGGCTCGCTCGCATATCTTGCTCGCTCGCTCTCACATCTGGCTCGCTCGCTTGCTCTCAAATGTGGCTAGCTCGCTTGCTCTCTTGTCTTGCTCGCTCTCTTATCTGGCTCGCTCGCTCTCATATCTGGCTGGCTCGCTTGCTCTCATATCTGGCTCGCTCGCTTGCTCTCTTGTCTGGCTCGCTCTCTTATCTGGTTTGCTCGCTAGCATATCTGGCTCGCACGCTTGCTCTCTTGTCTGGCTTGCTCTTATCTGGCTCGCTCGCTTTCATATCTGGCTCGCTCGCTTGCTCTCATGTCTGGCTCGCTCGCTTGCTCTCATGTCTGGCTCGCTCGCTCTCATATCTGGCTTTCTCGCTTGCTCTCTTGTCTGGCTCGCTCTCTTATCTGGCTCGCTCGCATATCTGGCTCGCTCGCATATCTGGCTCGCTCGCTCTCACATCTGGCTGGCTCGCTTGCTCTCATTTCTGGCTGGCTCGCTTGCTCTCATATCTGGCTCGCTCGCTTGCTCTCTTGTCTGTCTCACTCTCTTTTGTGGCTCGTTTACATATCTGGCTCGCTCGCTTGCTCTCATATTCGGCTCGCTCACTTGCTCTCATATCTGGCTCGCTCGCTTGCTCTCTTGTCTGGCTCGCTCTCTTATCTGGCTCGCTCGCATATCTGGCTCGCTCGCTCTCATATCTGGCTCGCTCGCTTGCTCTCATGTCTGGCTCGCTCGCTCTCATATCTAGCTTTCTCGCTTGCTCTCTTGTCTGGCTCGCTCTCTTATCTGGCTCGCTCTCATACCTAGCTCGCTCGCTCTCACATCTAGCTGGCTCCCTTGCTCTCATATCTGGCTTGCTCGCTTGCTCTCATATCTGGCACTCTTGCTCTCAAATCTGGCTCGCTCGCTTGCTTAATTGTCTGGCTTGCTCTCTTATCTGGCTAGCTCTCTCTCACATCTGGCTTGCTCGCTGCTCTCTTGTCTGGCTCGCTCTCTTATCTGGCTCGCTCGCATATCTTGCTCGCTCGCTCTCACATCTGGCTCGCTCGCTTGCTCTCAAATGTGGCTAGCTCGCTTGCTCTCTTGTCTTGCTCGCTCTCTTATCTGGCTCGCTCGCTCTCATATCTGGCTGGCTCGCTTGCTCTCATATCTGGCTCGCTCGCTTGCTCTCTTGTCTGGCTCGCTCTCTTATCTGGTTTGCTCGCTAGCATATCTGGCTCGCACGCTTGCTCTCTTGTCTGGCTTGCTCTTATCTGGCTCGCTCGCTTTCATATCTGGCTCGCTCGCTTGCTCTCATGTCTGGCTCGCTCGCTTGCTCTCATGTCTGGCTCGCTCGCTCTCATATCTGGCTTTCTCGCTTGCTCTCTTGTCTGGCTCGCTCTCTTATCTGGCTCGCTCGCATATCTGGCTCGCTCGCATATCTGGCTCGCTCGCTCTCACATCTGGCTGGCTCGCTTGCTCTCATTTCTGGCTGGCTCGCTTGCTCTCATATCTGGCTCGCTCGCTTGCTCTCTTGTCTGTCTCACTCTCTTTTGTGGCTCGTTTACATATCTGGCTCGCTCGCTTGCTCTCATATTCGGCTCGCTCACTTGCTCTCATATCTGGCTCGCTCGCTTGCTCTCTTGTCTGGCTCGCTCTCTTATCTGGCTCGCTCGCATATCTGGCTCGCTCGCTCTCATATCTGGCTCGCTCGCTTGCTCTCATGTCTGGCTCGCTCGCTCTCATATCTAGCTTTCTCGCTTGCTCTCTTGTCTGGCTCGCTCTCTTATCTGGCTCGCTCTCATACCTAGCTCGCTCGCTCTCACATCTAGCTGGCTCCCTTGCTCTCATATCTGGCTCGCTTGCTCTCTTGTCTGGCTCGCTTTCTTATCTGGCTCACTCTTATATCTGCCTTGCTAGCTCGCTCTCATATCTGGCTCACTCGCTTGCTCTCTTGTCTGTCTCGCTCTCTTTTATGGCTCGCTCGCATATCTGGCTCCCTTGCTCTCACATCTGGTTCGCTCGCTTGCTCTCTTGTCTGGCTCGCTCTCTTATCTGGCTCGCTCGCTCGCATATCTGGCTCGCTCGCTCTCATGTCTGGCTCGCTCGCTCTCATATCTGGCTTGCTCGCTTGCTCTCATATCTGGCTTGCTCGCTTGCTCTCATATCTGGCTCGCTCGCTTGTTCTCATATCTGGCTCGCTCGCTTGCTCTCTTGTCTGGCTCGCTCTCTTATCTGGCTCGCTCGCATATCTGGCTCGCTCGCTCTCACATCTGGCTGGTTTGCTTGCTCTCATATCTGGCTCGCTCGCTTGCTCTCTTGTCTGGCTCGCTCTCTTATCTGGCTTGCTCGCTAGCATATCTGGCTTCCATGCTTGCTCTCTTGTCTTGATTGATCTCTTATCTGGCTCGCTCGCTCTCATATCTGGCTCGCTCGCTTGCTCTCATATCTGGCTCGCTCGCTTGCTCTCTTGTCTGTCTCGCTCTCTTTTATAGCTCGCTCGCATATCTGGCTCGCTCGCTCTCACATCTGGCTCGCTCGCTTGCTCTCTTGTCTGGCTCGCTCTCTTATCTGGTTCGCTCGCTCTCATATCTTACTCGCTCCGTCTCATGTCTGGCTCGCTCGCTCTCATATCTGGCTTGCTCGCTTGCTCTCATATCTGGCTCGCTCGCTTGCTCTCTTGTCTGGCTCGCTCTCTTATCTGGCTCGCTCGCATATCTTGCGCGCTCACTCTCAAATCTGGCTCGCTTGCTTGCTCTCATATCTGGCTAGCTCGCTTGCTCTCATATGAGGCTAGCTCGTTTGCTCTCTTGTCTTGCTCGCTCTCTTATCTGGCTCGCTCGCTCTCATATCTGGCTGGCTTGCTTGCTCTCATATCTGGCTCGCTCGCTTGCTCTCATATCTGGCTCTCTTGCTCTCATATCTGGCTCGCTCGCTTGCTTAATTGTCTGGCTCGCTCTCTTATCTGGCTCGCTCGCATATCTTGCTCGCTCGCTCTCACATCTGGCTCGCTCGCTTGCTCTCAAATGTGGCTCGCTCGCTTGCTCTCATGTCTGGCTCGTTCGCATTCATATCTGGCTCGCTCGCTTTCATATCTTACTCGCTCGCTCTCATGTCTGGCTCCCTCGCTCTCATATCTGGCTTGCTCTCATATCTGGCTCGCTCGCTTGCTCTCTTGTCTGGCTCGCTCTCTTATCTGACTCGCTCGCATATCTGGCTCGCTCGCGCTCAAATCTGGCTCGCTCGCTTGCTCTCATATCTGGCTAGCTCGCTTGCTCTCATATCTGGCTAGCTCGCTTGCTCTCTTGTCTTTCTCGCTCTCTTATCTGGCTCGCTCGCTCTCATATCTGGCTAGCTCGCTTGCTCTCATATCTGGCTCGCTCGCTTGCTCTCATATCTGGCACTCTTGCTCTCATATCTGGCTCGCTGGCTTGCTTAATTGTCTGGCTTGCTCTCTTATCTGGCTAGCTCTCTCTCACATCTGGCTTGCTCGCAGCTCTCTTGTCTGGCTCGCTCTCTTATCTGGCTCGCTCGCATGTCTTGCTCGCTCGCTCTCACATCTGGCTCGCTCGCTTGCTCTCAAATGTGGCTAGCTCGCTTGCTCTCTTGTCTTGCTCGCTCTCTTATCTGGCTCGCTCGCTCTCATATCTGGCTGGCTCGCTTGCTCTCATATCTGGCTCGCTCGCTTGCTCTCTTGTCTGGCTCGCTCTCTTATCTGGTTTGCTCGCTAGCATATCTGGCTCGCACGCTTGCTCTCTTGTCTGGCTTGCTCTTATCTGGCTCGCTCGCTTTCATATCTGGCTCGCTCGCTTGCTCTGATGTCTGGCTGGCTCGCTTGCTCTCATATCTGGCTCGCTCGCTTGCTCTCTTGTCTGTCTCACTCTCTTTTATGGCTCGTTTACATATCTGGCTCGCTCGCTTGCTCTCATATCTGGCTTGCTCGCTCACTCTTATATCTGGCTTGCTCGCTTGCTCTCATATTCGGCTCGCTCACTTGCTCTCATATCTGGCTCGCTCGCTTGCTCTCTTGTCTGGCTCGCTCTCTTATCTGGCTCGCTCGCATATCTGGCTCGCTCGCTCTCAAATCTGGCTCGCTCGCTTTCTCTCATATCTGGCTAGCTCGCTTGCTCTCTTGTCTTGCTCACTCTCTTATCTGGCTCGCTCGCTCTCATATCTGGCTGACTCGCTTGCTCTCATATCTGGCTCGCTCGCTTGCTCTCTTGTCTGGCTCGCTCTCATATCTGGCTTGCTCGCTTGCTCTCATATCTGGCTCGCTCTTATATCTGGCTTTCTCGCTTGCTCTCTTGTCTGGCTCGCTCTCTTATCTGGCTCGCTCGCATACCTGGCTCGCTCTCACATCTAGCTGGCTCGCTTGCTCTCTTGTCTGGCTCGCTCTCTTAACTGGCTCGCTCTTATATCTGCCTTGCTAGCTCGCTCTCATATCTGGCTCGCTCGCTTGCTCTCTTGTCTGTCTCGCTCTCTTTTATGGCTCGCTCGCATATCTGGCTAGCTTGCTCTCACATCTGGCTCGCTCGCTTGCTCTCTTGTCTGGCTCGCTCTCTTATCTGGCTCGCTCGCATATCTGGCTCGCTCGCTCTCATGTCTGGCTCGCTTCGCTCTCATATCTGGCTCGCTCGCTTGCTCTCTTGTCTGGCTCGCTCGCTTGCTCTCTTGTCTGGCTCGCTCTTTTATCTGGCTCGCTCGCATATCTGGCTCGCTCGCTCTCAAATCTGGCTCGCTCGCTTGCTCTCATATCTGGCTAGCTCGCTTGCTCTCTTGTCTTGCTCGCTCTCTTATCTGGCTCGCTCGCACTCACATCTGGCTGGCTTGCTTGCTCTCATTTCTGGCTGGCTCGCTTGCTCTCATATCTGGCTCGCTCGCTTGCTCTCTTGTCTGTCTCACTCTCTTTTATGGCTCGTTTGCATATCTGGCTCGCTCACGTGCTCTCATATCTGGCTTGCTCGCTCACTCTCATATCTGGCTTGCTCGCTTGCTCTCATATTCGGCTCGCTCGCATGCTCTCATATCTGCCTCGCTTGCTATCTTGTCTGGCTCGCTCTCTTATCTGGCTCGCTCGCATATCTGGCTTGCTCGCTCTCAAATCTGGCTCGCTCGCTTGCTCTCATATCTGGCTAGCTCGCTTGCTCTCTTGTCTTGCTCGCTCTCTTATCTGGCTCGCTCGCTCTCATATCTGGCTGGCTCGCTTGCTCTCATATCTGGCTCGCTTGCTCTCATATCTGGCTCGCTCGCTTGCTTAATTGTCTGGCTCGCTCTCTTATCTGGCTCGCTCGCATATCTTGCTCGCTCGCTCTCACATCTGGCTCGCTCGCTTGCTCTCAAATAAGGCTCGCTTGCTCTCATGTCTGGCTCGTTCGCATTCATATCTGGCTCGCTCGCTTTCATATCTTACTCGCTCGCTCTCATGTCTGGCTCCCTCGCTCTCATATCTGGCTTGCTCGCATATCTGGCTCGCTCTCGCTCAAATCTGGTTCGCTCGCTGGCTCTCATATCTGGCTAGCTCGCTTGCTCTCATATCTGGCTAGCTCGCTTGCTCTCTTGTCTTGCTCGCTCTCTTATCTGGCTCGCTCGCTCTCATATCTGGCTAGCTCGCTTGCTCTCATATCTGGCTCGCTCGCTTGCTCTCATATCTGGCACTCTTGCTCTCATATCTGGCTCGATCGCTTGCTTAATTGTCTGGCTTGCTCTCTTATCTGGCTAGCTCTCTCTCACATCTGGCTTGCTCGCAGCTCTCTTGTCTGGCTCGCTCTCTTATCTGGCTCGCTCGCATATCTTGCTCGCTCGCTCTCACATCTGGCTCGCTCGCTTGCTCTCAAATGTGGCTAGCTCGCTTGCTCTCTTGTCTTTCTCGCTCTCTTATCTGGCTCGCTCGCTCTCATATCTGGCTGGCTCGCTTGCTCTCATATCTGGCTCGCTCGCTTGCTCTTTTGTCTGGCTCGCTCTCTTATCTGGTATGCTCGCTAGCTTATCTGGCTCGCACGCTTGCTCTCTTGTCTGGCTTGCTCTTATCTGGCTCGCTCGCTTGCTCTCATGTCTGGCTCGCTCGCTTGCTCTCATGTCTGGCTCGCTCGCTCTCATATCTGGCTTTCTCGCTTGCTCTCTTGTCTGGCTCGCTCTCTTATCTGGCTCGCTCGCATATCTGGCTCACTCGCATATCTGGCTCGCTCGCTCTCACATCTGGCTGGCTCGCTTGCTCTCATTTCTGGCTGGCTCGCTTGCTCTCATATCTGGCTCGCTCGCTTGCTCTCTTGTCTGTCTCACTCTCTTTTATGGCTCGTTTACATATCTGGCTCGCTCGCTTGCTCTCATATCTGGCTTGCTCGCTCACTCTTATATCTGGCTTGCTCGCTTGCTCTCATATTCGGCTCGCTCACTTGCTCTCATATCTGGCTCGCTCGCTTGCTCTCTTGTCTGGCTCCATCTCTTATCTGGCTCGCTCGCATATCTGGCTCGCTCGCTCACAAATCTGGCTCGCTCGCTTGCTCTCATATCTGGCTAGCTCGCTTGCTCTCTTGTCTTGCTCGCTCTCTTATCTGGCTCGCTCGCTCTCATATCTGGCTGACTCGCTTGCTCTCATATCTGGCTCGCTCGCTTGCTCTCTTGTCTGGCTCGCTCTCATATCTGGCTCGCTCGCTTGCTCTCTTGTCTGGCTCGCTCTCATATTTGGCTTGCTCGCTTGCTCTCATATCTGGCTCGCTCTCATATCTGGCTTTCTCGCTTGCTCTCTTGTCTGGCTCGCTCACTTATCTGGCTCGCTCGCATACCTGGCTCGCTCTCACATCTAGCTGGCTCGCTTGCTCTCTTGTCTGGCTCGCTCTCTTATCTGGCTCGCTCTTATATCTGCCTTGCTAGCTCGCTCTCATATCTGGCTCGCTCGCTTGCTCTCTTGTCTGTCTCGCTCTCTTTTATGGCTCGCTCGCATATCTGGCTGGCTTGCTCTCACATCTGGCTCGCTCGCTTGCTCTCTTGTCTGGCTCGCTCTCTTATCTGGCTCGCTCGCATATCTGGCTCGCTCGCTCTCATGTCTGGCTCACTTCGCTCTCATATCTGGCTTGCTCGCTTGCTCTCATATCTGGCTCGCTCGCTTACTCTCATATCTGGCTCGCTCGCTTGCTCTCTTGTCTGGCTCACTCTCTTATCTGGCTCGCTCGCATATCTGGCTCGCTCGCTCTCAAATCTGGCTCGCTCGCTTGCTCTCATATCTGGCTTGCTCGCTTGCTCTCATATCTGGCTCGCTCGCGTGCTCTCATATCTGGCTCGCTCGCTTTTTCTCATATCTGGCTCGCTCGCTTGCTCTCTTGTCTAGCTCGCTCGCTTGCTCTCTTGTCTGGCTCGCTCTTTTATCTGGCTCGCTCGCATATCTGGCTCGCTCGCTCTCAAATCTGGCTCGCTCGCTTGCTCTCATATCTGGCTAGCTCACTTGCTCTCTTGTCTTGCTCGCTCTCTTATCTGGCTCGCTCGCTCTCACATCTGGCTGGCTTGCTTGCTCTCATTTCTGGCTGGCTCGCATGCTCTCATATCTGGCTCGCTCGCTTGCTCTCTTGTCTGTCTCACTCTCTTTTACGGCTCGTTTGCATATCTGGCTCGCTCACTTGCTCTCATATCTGGCTTGCTCGCTCACTCTCATATCTGGCTTGCTCGCTTGCTCTCATATTCGGCTCGCTCGCTTGCTCTCATATCTGGCTCGCTTGCTCTCTTGTCTGGCTCGCTCTCTTATCTTGCTCGCTCGCATATCTGGCTTGCTCGCTCTCATATCTGGCTAGCTCGCTTGCTCTCTTTTCTTGCTCGCTCTCTTATCTGGCTCGCTCGCTCTCATATCTGGCTGGCTCGCTTGCTCTCATATCTGGCTCGCGCGCTTGCTTTCTTGTCTGGCTCGCTCTCTTATCTGGCTTGCTCGCTAGCATATCTGGCTCGCACGCTTGCTCTCTTGTCTGGCTTGCTCTCTTATCTGCCTCGCTCGCTCTCATATCTGGCTCGCTCGCTTGCTCTCATGTCTGGCTTGCTCTCATATCTGGCTTTCTCGCTTGCTCTCTTGTCTGGTTCGCTCTCTTATCTGGCTTGCTCGCATACCTGGCTCGCTCGCTCTCACATCTAGCTGGCTCGCTTGCTCTCATTTCTGGCTCGCTTGCTCTCTTGTCTGGCTCGCTCTCTTATCTGGCTCGCTCTTATATCTGCCTTGCAAGCTCGCTCTCATATCTGGCTCGCTCGCTTGCTCTCTTGTCTTGCTCGCTCTCTTATCTGGCTCGCTCGCTCTCATATCTGGCTGGCTCGCTTGCTCTCATATCTGGCTCGCTCGCTTGCTCTCTTGTCTGGCTCGCTCTCTTATCTGGCTAGCTCGCTAGCATATCTGGCTCGCACGCTTGCTCTCTTGTCTGGCTTGCTCTCTTATCTGGCTCGCTCGCTCTCATATCTGGCTCGCTCGCTTGCTCTCATGTCTGGCTCGCTCGCTCTCATATCTGGCTTTCTCGCTTGCTCTCTTGTCTGGCTCGCTCTCTTATCTGGCTCGCTCTCATACCTGGCTCGCTCGCTCTCACATCTAGCTGGCTCCCTTACTCTCATATCTGGCTCGCTTGCTCTCTTGTCTGGCTCACTTTCTTATCTGGCTCGCTCTTATATCTGCCTTGCTAGCTCGCTCTCATATCTGGCTCGCTCGCTTGCTCTCTTGTCTGTCTCGCTCTCTTTTATGGCTCGCTCGCATATCTGGCTCCCTTGCTCTCACATCTGGCTCGCTCGCTTGCTCTCTTGTCTGGCTCACTCTCTTATCTGGCTCGCTCGCTCGCATATCTGGCTCGCTCGCTCTCATGTCTGGCTCGCTCGCTCTCATATCTGGCTTGCTCGCTTGCTCTCATATCTGGCTTGCTCGCTTGCTCTCATATCTGGCTCGCTCGCTTGTTCTCATATCTGGCTCGCTCGCTTGCTCTCTTGTCTGGCTCGCTCTTTTATCTGGCTCGCTCGCATATCTGGCTCGCTCGCTCTCACATCTGGCTGGTTTGCTTGCTCTCATATCTGGCTCGCTCGCTTGCTCTCTTGTCTGGCTCGCTCTCTTATCCGGCTTGCTCGCTAGCATATCTGGCTTGCACGCTTGCTCTCTTGTCTGGCTTGCTCTCTTATCTGGCTCGCTCGCTCTCATATCTGGCTCGCTCGCTTGCTCTCATATCTGGCTCGCTCGCTTGCTCTCTTGTCTGGCTCGCTCTCTTATCTGGTTTGCTCACATATCTGGCTCGCTCGCTCTCACATCTAGCTGGCTCGCTTGCTCTCATATTTGGCTCGCTCGCTTGCTCTCTTGTCTGGCTTGCTCTCTTATCTGGCTCGCTCTCATATCTGACTTGCTAGCTTGCTCTCATATCTGGCTCGCTCGCTTGCTCTCTTGTCTGTCTCGCTCTCTTTTATGGCTCGCTCGCATATCTGGCTCGCTCGCTCTCACATCTGGCTCGCTCGCTTGCTCTCTTGTCTGGCTCGCTCTCTTATCTGGTTCGCTCGCTCTCATATCTTACTCGCTCCGTCTCATGTCTGGCTCGCTCGCTCTCATATCTGGCTTGCTCGCTTGCTCTCATATCTGGCTCGCTCGCTTGCTCTCTTGTCTGGCTCGCTCTCTTATCTGGCTCGCTCGCATATCTTGCGCGCTCACTCTCAAATCTGGCTCGCTTGCTTGCTCTCATATCTGGCTAGCTCGCTTGCTCTCATATGAGGCTAGCTCGCTTGCTCTCATGTCTGGCTCGTTCGCATTCATATCTGGCTCGCTCGCTTTCATATCTTACTCGCTCGCTCTCATGTCTGGCTCCCTCGCTCTCATATCTGGCTTGCTCTCATATCTGGCTCGCTCGCTTGCTCTCTTGTCTGGCTCGCTCTCTTATCTGACTCGCTCGCATATCTGGCTCGCTCGCGCTCAAATCTGGCTCGCTCGCTTGCTCTCATATCTGGCTAGCTCGCTTGCTCTCATATCTGGCTAGCTCGCTTGCTCTCTTGTCTGGCTCACTCTCTTATCTGGCTCGCTCGCATATCTGGCTCGCTCGCTCTCAAATCTGGCTTGCTCGCTTGCTTTCATATCTGGCTAGCTCGCTTGCTCTCATATCTGGCTAGCTCGCTTGCTCTCTTGTCTGGCTCGCTCTCTTATCTGACTCGCTCGCATATCTGGCTCGCTCGCGCTCAAATCTGGCTCGCTCGCTTGCTCTCATATCTGGCTAGCTCGCTTGCTCTCATATCTGGCTAGCTCGCTTGCTCTCTTGTCTTGCTCGCTCTCTTATCTGGCTCGCTCGCTCTCATATCTGGCTAGCTCGCTTGCTCTCATATCTGGCACTCTTGCTCTCATATCTGGCTCGCTCGCTTGCTTAATTGTCTGGCTTGCTCTCTTATCTGGCTAGCTCTCTCTCACATCTGGCTTGCTCGCTCCTCTCTTGTCTGGCTCGCTCTCTTATCTGGCTCGCTCGCATATCTTGCTCGCTCGCTCTCAAATCTGGCTCGCTCGCTTGCTCTCAAATGTGGCTAGCTCGCTTGCTCTCTTGTCTTGCTCGCTCTCTTATCTGGCTCGCTCGCTCTCATATCTGGCTGGCTCGCTTGCTCTCATATCTGGCTCGCTCGCTTGCTCTCTTGTCTGGCTCGCTCTCTTATCTGGTTTGCTCGCTAGCATATCTGGCTCACACGCTTGCTCTCTTGTCTGGCTTGCTCTTATCTGGCTCGCTCGCTTTCATATCTGGCTCGCTCGCTTGCTCTCATGTCTGGCTCGCTCGCTTGCTCTCATGTCTGGCTCGCTCGCTCTCATATCTGGCTTTCTCGCTTGCTCTCTTGTCTGGCTCGCTCTCTTATCTGGCTCGCTAGCATATCTGGCTCGCACGCTTGCTCTCTTGTCTGGCTTGCTCTCTTATCTGGCTCGCTCGCTCTCATATCTGGCTCGCTCGCTTGCTCTCATTTCTGGCTCGCTCGCTCTCATATCTGGCTTTCTCGCTTGCTCTCTTGTCTGGCTCGCTCTCTTATCTGGCTCGCTCTCATACCTGGCTCGCTCGCTCTCACATCTAGCTGGCTCCCTTGCTCTCATATCTGGCTCGCTTGCTCTCTTGTCTGGCTCGCTTTCTTATCTGGCTCACTCTTATATCTGCCTTGCTAGCTCGCTCTCATATCTGGCTCACTCGCTTGCTCTCTTGTCTGTCTCGCTCTCTTTTATGGCTCGCTCGCATATCTGGCTCCCTTGCTCTCACATCTGGTTCGCTCGCTTGCTCTCTTGTCTGGCTCGCTCTCTTATCTGGCTCGCTCGCTCGCATATCTGGCTCGCTCGCTCTCATGTCTGGCTCGCTCGCTCTCATATCTGGCTTGCTCGCTTGCTCTCATATCTGGCTTGCTCGCTTGCTCTCATATCTGGCTCGCTCGCTTGTTCTCATATCTGGCTCGCTCGCTTGCTCTCTTGTCTGGCTCGCTCTCTTATCTGGCTCGCTCGCATATCTGGCTCGCTCGCTCTCACATCTGGCTGGTTTGCTTGCTCTCATATCTGGCTCGCTCGCTTGCTCTCTTGTCTGGCTCGCTCTCTTATCTGGCTTGCTCGCTAGCATATCTGGCTTCCATGCTTGATCTCTTGTCTTGATTGCTCTCTTATCTGGCTCGCTCGCTCTCATATCTGGCTCGCTCGCTTGCTCTCATATCTGGCTCGCTCGCTTGCTCTCTTGTCTGTCTCGCTCTCTTTTATAGCTCGCTCGCATATCTGGCTCGCTCGCTCTCACATCTGGCTCGCTCGCTTGCTCTCTTGTCTGGCTCGCTCTCTTATCTGGTTCGCTCGCTCTCATATCTTACTCGCTCCGTCTCATGTCTGGCTCGCTCGCTCTCATATCTGGCTTGCTCGCTTGCTCTCATATCTGGCTCGCTCGCTTGCTCTCTTGTCTGGCTCGCTCTCTTATCTGGCTCGCTCGCATATCTTGCGCGCTCACTCTCAAATCTGGCTCGCTTGCTTGCTCTCATATCTGGCTAGCTCGCTTGCTCTCATATGAGGCTAGCTCGTTTGCTCTCTTGTCTTGCTCGCTCTCTTATCTGGCTCGCTCGCTCTCATATCTGGCTGGCTTGCTTGCTCTCATATCTGGCTCGCTCGCTTGCTCTCATATCTGGCTCTCTTGCTCTCATATCTGGCTCGCTCGCTTGCTTAATTGTCTGGCTCGCTCTCTTATCTGGCTCGCTCGCATATCTTGCTCGCTCGCTCTCACATCTGGCTCGCTCGCTTGCTCTCAAATGTGGCTCGCTCGCTTGCTCTCATGTCTGGCTCGTTCGCATTCATATCTGGCTCGCTCGCTTTCATATCTTACTCGCTCGCTCTCATGTCTGGCTCCCTCGCTCTCATATCTGGCTTGCTCTCATATCTGGCTCGCTCGCTTGCTCTCTTGTCTGGCTCGCTCTCTTATCTGACTCGCTCGCATATCTGGCTCGCTCGCGCTCAAATCTGGCTCGCTCGCTTGCTCTCATATCTGGCTAGCTCGCTTGCTCTCATATCTGGCTAGCTCGCTTGCTCTCTTGTCTTTCTCGCTCTCTTATCTGGCTCGCTCGCTCTCATATCTGGCTAGCTCGCTTGCTCTCATATCTGGCTCGCTCGCTTGCTCTCATATCTGGCACTCTTGCTCTCATATCTGGCTCGCTGGCTTGCTTAATTGTCTGGCTTGCTCTCTTATCTGGCTAGCTCTCTCTCACATCTGGCTTGCTCGCAGCTCTCTTGTCTGGCTCGCTCTCTTATCTGGCTCGCTCGCATGTCTTGCTCGCTCGCTCTCACATCTGGCTCGCTCGCTTGCTCTCAAATGTGGCTAGCTCGCTTGCTCTCTTGTCTTGCTCGCTCTCTTATCTGGCTCGCTCGCTCTCATATCTGGCTGGCTCGCTTGCTCTCATATCTGGCTCGCTCGCTTGCTCTCTTGTCTGGCTCGCTCTCTTATCTGGTTTGCTCGCTAGCATATCTGGCTCGCACGCTTGCTCTCTTGTCTGGCTTGCTCTTATCTGGCTCGCTCGCTTTCATATCTGGCTCGCTCGCTTGCTCTGATGTCTGGCTGGCTCGCTTGCTCTCATATCTGGCTCGCTCGCTTGCTCTCTTGTCTGTCTTACTCTCTTTTATGGCTCGTTTACATATCTGGCTCGCTCGCTTGCTCTCATATCTGGCTTGCTCACTCACTCTTATATCTGGCTTGCTCGCTTGCTCTCATATTCGGCTCGCTCACTTGCTCTCATATCTGGCTCGCTCGCTTGCTCTCTTGTCTGGCTCGCTCTCTTATCTGGCTCGCTCGCATATCTGGCTCGCTCGCTCTCAAATCTGGCTCGCTCGCTTTCTCTCATATCTGGCTAGCTCGCTTGCTCTCTTGTCTTGCTCACTCTCTTATCTGGCTCGCTCGCTCTCATATCTGGCTGACTCGCTTGCTCTCATATCTGGCTCGCTCGCTTGCTCTCTTGTCTGGCTCGCTCTCATATCTGGCTTGCTCGCTTGCTCTCATATCTGGCTCGCTCATATATCTGGCTTTCTCGCTTGCTCTCTTGTCTGGCTCGCTCTCTTATCTGGCTCGCTCGCATACCTGGCTCGCTCTCACATCTAGCTGGCTCGCTTGCTCTCTTGTCTGGCTCGCTCTCTTAACTGGCTCGCTCTTATATCTGCCTTGCTAGCTCGCTCTCATATCTGGCTCGCTCGCTTGCTCTCTTGTCTGTCTCGCTCTCTTTTATGGCTCGCTCGCATATCTGGCTAGCTTGCTCTCACATCTGGCTCGCTCGCTTGCTCTCTTGTCTGGCTCGCTCTCTTATCTGGCTCGCTCGCATATCTGGCTCGCTCGCTCTCATGTCTGGCTCGCTTCGCTCTCATATCTGGCTTGCTCGCTTGCTCTCAAATCTGGCTCGCTTGCTTTTTCTCATATCTGGCTCGCTCGCTTGCTCTCTTGTCTGGCTCGCTCGCTTGCTCTCTTGTCTGGCTCGCTCTTTTATCTGGCTCGCTCGCATATCTGGCTCGCTCGCTCTCAAATCTGGCTCGCTCGCTTGCTCTCATATCTGGCTAGCTCGCTTGCTCTCTTGTCTTGCTCGCTCTCTTATCTGGCTCGCTCGCACTCACATCTGGCTGGCTTGCTTGCTCTCATTTCTGGCTGGCTCGCTTGCTCTCATATCTGGCTCGCTCGCTTGCTCTCTTGTCTGTCTCACTCTCTTTTATGGCTCGTTTGCATATCTGGCTCGCTCACTTGCTCTCATATCTGGCTTGCTCGCTCACTCTCATATCTGGCTTGCTCGCTTGCTCTCATATTCGGCTCGCTCGCTTGCTCTCATATCTGCCTCGCTTGCTCTCTTGTCTGGCTCGCTCTCTTATCTGGCTCGCTCGCATATCTGGCTTGCTCGCTCTCAAATCTGGCTCGCTCGCTTGCTCTCATATCTGGCTAGCTCGCCTGCTCTCTTGTCTTGCTCGCTCTCTTATCTGGCTCGCTCGCTCTCATATCTGGCTGGCTCGCTTGCTCTCATATCTGGCTCGCTTGCTCTCATATCTGGCTCGCTCGCTTGCTTAATTGTCTGGCTCGCTCTCTTATCTGGCTCGCTCGCATATCTTGCTCGCTTGCTCTCACATCTGGCTCGCTCGCTTGCTCTCAAATAAGGCTCGCTTGCTCTCATGTCTGGCTCGTTCGCATTCATATCTGGCTCGCTCGCTTTCATATCTTACTCGCTCGCTCTCATGTCTGGCTCCCTCGCTCTCATATCTGGCTTGCTCGCATATCTGGCTCGCTCTCGCTCAAATCTGGTTCGCTCGCTGGCTCTCATATCTGGCTAGCTCGCTTGCTCTCATATCTGGCTAGCTCGCTTGCTCTCTTGTCTTGCTCGCTCTCTTATCTGGCTCGCTCGCTCTCATATCTGGCTAGCTCGCTTGCTCTCATATCTGGCTCGCTCGCTTGCTCTCATATCTGGCACTCTTGCTCTCATATCTGGCTCGATCGCTTGCTTAATTGTCTGGCTTGCTCTCTTATCTGGCTAGCTCTCTCTCACATCTGGCTTGCTCGCAGCTCTCTTGTCTGGCTCGCTCTCTTATCTGGCTCGCTCGCATATCTTGCTCGCTCGCTCTCACATCTGGCTCGCTCGCTTGCTCTCAAATGTGGCTAGCTCGCTTGCTCTCTTGTCTTTCTCGCTCTCTTATCTGGCTCGCTCGCTCTCATATCTGGCTGGCTCGCTTGCTCTCATATCTGGCTCGCTCGCTTGCTCTTTTGTCTGGCTCGCTCTCTTATTTGGTATGCTCGCTAGCTTATCTGGCTCGCACGCTTGCTCTCTTGTCTGGCTTGCTCTTATCTGGCTCGCTCGCTTGCTCTCATGTCTGGCTCGCTCGCTTGCTCTCATGTCTGGCTCGTTAGCTCTCATATCTGGCTTTCTCGCTTGCTCTCTTGTCTGGCTCGCTCTCTTATCTGGCTCGCTCGCATATCTGGCTCACTCGCATATCTGGCTCGCTCGCTCTCACATCTGGCTGGCTCGCTTGCTCTCATTTCTGGCTGGCTCGCTTGCTCTCATATCTGGCTCGCTCGCTTGCTCTCTTATCTGTCTCACTCTCTTTTATGGCTCGTTTATATATCTGGCTCGCTCGCTTGCTCTCATATCTGGCTTGCTCGCTCACTCTTATATCTGGCTTGCTCGCTTGCTCTCATATTCGGCTCGCTCACTTGCTCTCATATCTGGCTCGCTCGCTTGCTCTCTTGTCTGGCTCGATCTCTTATCTGGCTCGCTCGCATATCTGGCTCGCTCGCTCACAAATCTGGCTCGCTCGCTTGCTCTCATATCTGGCTAGCTCGCTTGCTCTCTTGTCTTGCTCGCTCTCTTATCTGGCTCGCTCGCTCTCATATCTGGCTGACTCGCTTGCTCTCATATCTGGCTCGCTCGCTTGCTCTCTTGTCTGGCTCGCTCTCATATCTGGCTCGCTCGCTTGCTCTCTTGTCTGGCTCGCTCTCATATTTGGCTTGCTCGCTTGCTCTCATATCTGGCTCGCTCTTATATCTGCCTTGCTAGCTCGCTCTCATATCTGGCTCGCTCGCTTGCTCTCTTGTCTGTCTCGCTCTCTTTTATGGCTCGCTCGCATATCTGGCTAATTTGCTCTCACATCTGGCTCGCTCGCTTGCTCTCTTGTCTGGCTCGCTCTCTTATCTGGCTCGCTCGCATATCTGGCTCGCTCGCTCTCATGTCTGGCTCACTTCGCTCTCATATCTGGCTTGCTCGCTTGCTCTCATATCTGGCTCGCTCGCTTACTCTCATATCTGGCTCGCTCGCTTGCTCTCTTGTCTGGCTCACTCTCTTATCTGGCTCGCTCGCATATCTGGCTCGCTCGCTCTCAAATCTGGCTCGCTCGCTTGCTCTCATATCTGGCTTGCTCGCTTGCTCTCATATCTGGCTCGCTCGCGTGCTCTCATATCTGGCTCGCTCGCTTTTTCTCATATCTGGCTCGCTCGCTTGCTCTCTTGTCTAGCTCGCTCGCTTGCTCTCTTGTCTGGCTCGCTCTTTTATCTGGCTCGCTCGCATATCTGTCTCGCTCGCTCTCAAATCTGGCTCGCTCGCTTGCTCTCATATCTGGCTAGCTCACTTGCTCTCTTGTCTTGCTCGCTCTCTTATCTGGCTCGCTCGCTCTCACATCTGGCTGGCTTGCTTGCTCTCATTTCTGGCTGGCTCGCTTGCTCTCATATCTGGCTCGCTCGCTTGCTCTCTTGTCTGTCTCACTCTCTTTTACGGCTCGTTTGCATATCTGGCTCGCTCACTTGCTCTCATATCTGGCTTGCTCGCTCACTCTCATATCTGGCTTGCTCGCTTGCTCTCATATTCTGCTCGCTCGCTTGCTCTCATATCTGGCTCGCTTGCTCTCTTGTCTGGCTCGCTCTCTTATCTGGCTCGCTCGCATATCTGGCTTGCTCGCTCTCATATCTGGCTAGCTCGCTTGCTCTCTTGTCTTGCTCGCTCTCTTATCTGGCTCGCTCGCTCTCATATCTGGCTGGCTCGCTTGCTCTCATATCTGGCTCGCGCGCTTGCTTTCTTGTCTGGCTCGCTCTCTTATCTGGCTTGCTCGCTAGCATATCTGGCTCGCACGCTTGCTCTCTTGTCTGGCTTGCTCTCTTATCTGCCTCGCTCGCTCTCATATCTGGCTCGCTCGCTTGCTCTCATGTCTGGCTTGCTCTCATATCTGGCTTTCTCGCTTGCTCTCTTGTCTGGCTCGCTCTCTTATCTGGCTTGCTCGCATACCTGGCTCGCTCGCTCTCACATCTAGCTGGCTCGCTTGCTCTCATATCTGGCTCGCTTGCTCTCTTGTCTGGCTCGCTCTCTTATCTGGCTCGCTCTTATATCTGCCTTGCAAGCTCGCTCTCATATCTGGCTCGCTCGCTTGCTCTCATATCTGGCTAGCTCGCTTGCTCTCTTGTCTTGCTCGCTCTCTTATCTGGCTCGCTCGCTCTCATATCTGGCTGGCTCGCTTGCTCTCATATCTGGCTCGCTCGCTTGCTCTCTTGTCTGGCTCGCTCTCTTATCTGGCTAGCTCGCTAGCATATCTGGCTCGCACGCTTGCTCTCTTGTCTGGCTTGCTCTCTTATCTGGCTCGCTCGCTCTCATATCTGGCTCGCTCGCTTGCTCTCATGTCTGGCTCGCTCGCTCTCATATCTGGCTTTCTCGCTTGCTCTCTTGTCTGGCTCGCTCTCTTATCTGGCTCGCTCTCATACCTGGCTCGCTCGCTCTCACATCTAGCTGGCTCCCTTACTCTCATATCTGGCTCGCTTGCTCTCTTGTCTGGCTCACTTTCTTATCTGGCTCTCTCTTATATCTGCCTTGCTAGCTCGCTCTCATATCTGGCTCGCTCGCTTGCTCTCTTGTCTGTCTCGCTCTCTTTTATGGCTCGCTCGCATATCTGGCTCCCTTGCTCTCACATCTGGCTCGCTCGCTTGCTCTCTTGTCTGGCTCACTCTCTTATCTGGCTCGCTCGCTCGCATATCTGGCTCGCTCGCTCTCATGTCTGGCTCGCTTGCTCTCATATCTGGCTTGCTCGCTTGCTCTCATATCTGGCTTGCTCGCTTGCTCTCATATCTGGCTCGCTCGCTTGTTCTCATATCTGGCTCGCTCGCATATCTGGCTCGCTCGCTTGCTCTCTTGTCTGGCTCGCTCTCTTATCTGGCTTGCTCGCTAGCATATCTGGCTTGCACGCTTGCTCTCTTGTCTGGCTTGCTCTCTTATCTGGCTCGCTCGCTCTCATATCTGGCTCGCTCGCTTGCTCTCATATCTGGCTCGCTCGCTTGCTCTCTTGTCTGGCTCGCTCTCTTATCTGGTTTGCTCACATATCTGGCTCGCTCGCTCTCACATCTAGCTGGCTCGCTTGCTCTCATATTTGGCTCGCTCGCTTGCTCTCTTGTCTGGCTTGCTCTCTTATCTGGCTCGCTCTCATATCTGGCTTGCTAGCTTGCTCTCATATCTGGCTCGCTCGCTTGCTCTCTTGTCTGTCTCGCTCTCTTTTATGGCTCGCTCGCATATCTGGCTCGCTCGCTCTCACATCTGGCTCGCTCGCTTGCTCTCTTGTCTGGCTCGCTCTCTTATCTGGTTCGCTCGCTCTCATATCTTACTCGCTCCGTCTCATGTCTGGCTCGCTCGCTCTCATATCTGGCTTGCTCGCTTGCTCTCATATCTGGCTCGCTCGCTTGCTCTCTTGTCTGGCTCGCTCTCTTATCTGGCTCGCTCGCATATCTTGCGCGCTCACTCTCAAATCTGGCTCGCTTGCTTGCTCTCATATCTGGCTAGCTCGCTTGCTCTCATATGAGGCTAGCTCGTTTGCTCTCTTGTCTTGCTCGCTCTCTTATCTGGCTCGCTCGCTCTCATATCTGACTGGCTTGCTTGCTCTCATATCTGGCTCGCTCGCTTGCTCTCATATCTGGCTCTCTTGCTCTCATATCTGGCTTGCTCGCTTGCTTAATTGTCTGGCTCGCTCTCTTATCTGGCTCGCTCGCATATCTTGCTCGCTCGCTCTCACATCTGGCTCGCTCGCTTGCTCTCAAATGTGGCTCGCTCGCTTGCTCTCATGTCTGGCTCGTTCGCATTCATATCTGGCTCGCTCGCTTTCATATCTTACTCGCTCGCTCTCATGTCTGGCTCCCTCGCTCTCATATCTGGCTTGCTCTCATATCTGGCTCGCTCGCTTGCTCTCTTGTCTGGCTCGCTCTCTTATCTGACTCGCTCGCATATCTGGCTCGCTCGCGCTCAAATCTGGCTCGCTCGCTTGCTCTCATATCTGGCTAGCTCGCTTGCTCTCATATCTGGCTAGCTCGCTTGCTCTCTTGTCTGGCTCACTCTCTTATCTGGCTCGCTCGCATATCTGGCTCGCTCGCTCTCAAATCTGGCTTGCTCGCTTGCTCTCATATCTGGCTAGCTCGCTTGCTCTCATATCTGGCTAGCTCGCTTGCTCTCTTGTCTTGCTCGCTCTCTTATCTGACTCGCTCGCATATCTGGCTCGCTCGCGCTCAAATCTGGCTCGCTCGCTTGCTCTCATATCTGGCTAGCTCGCTTGCTCTCATATCTGGCTAGCTCGCTTGCTCTCTTGTCTTGCTCGCTCTCTTATCTGGCTCGCTCGCTCTCATATCTGGCTAGCTCGCTTGCTCTCATATCTGGCACTCTTGCTCTCATATCTGGCTCGCTCGCTTAATTAATTGTCTGGCTTGCTCTCTTATCTGGCTAGCTCTCTCTCACATCTGGCTTGCTCGCTCCTCTCTTGTCTGGCTCGCTCTCTTATCTGGCTCGCTCGCATATCTTGCTCGCTCGCTCTCAAATCTGGCTCGCTCGCTTGCTCTCAAATGTGGCTAGCTCGCTTGCTCTCTTGTCTTGCTCGCTCTCTTATCTGGCTCGCTCGCTCTCATATCTGGCTGGCTCGCTTGCTCTCATATCTGGCTCGCTCGCTTGCTCTCTTGTCTGGCTCGCTCTCTTATCTGGTTTGCTCGCTAGCATATCTGGCTCGCACGCTTGCTCTCTTGTCTGGCTTGCTCTTATCTGGCTCGCTCGCTTTCATATCTGGCTCGCTCGCTTGCTCTCATGTCTGGCTCGCTCGCTTGCTCTCATGTCTGGCTCGCTCGCTCTCATATCTGGCTTTCTCGCTTGCTCTCTTGTCTGGCTCGCTCTCTTATCTGGCTCGCTCGCATATCTGGCTCGCTCGCATATCTGGCTCGCTCGCTCTCACATCTGGCTGGCTCGCTTGCTCTCATTTCTGGCTGGCTCGCTTGCTCTCATATCTGGCTCGCTCGCTTGCTCTCTTGTCTGTCTCACTCTCTTTTGTGGCTCGTTTACATATCTGGCTCGCTCGCTTGCTCTCATATTCGGCTCGCTCACTTGCTCTCATATCTGGCTCGCTCGCTTGCTCTCTTGTCTGGCTCGCTCTCTTATCTGGCTCGCTCGCATATCTGGCTCGCTCGCTCTCAAATCTGGCTCGCTCGCTTGCACTCATATCTGGCTAGCTCGCTTGCTCTCTTGTCTTGCTCGCTCTCTTATCTGGCTCGCTCGCTCTCATATCTGGCTGGCTCGCTTGCTCTCATATCTGGCTCGCTCGCTTGCTCTCTTGTCTGGCTCGCTCTCTTATCTGGCTTGCTCGCTAGCATATCTGGCTCGCACGCTTGCTCTCTTGTCTGGCTTGCTCACTTATCTGGCTCGCTCGCTCTCATATCTGGCTCGCTCGCTTGCTCTCATACCTGGCTCGCTCTCATATCTGGCTTTCTCGCTTGCTCTCTTGTCTGGCTCGCTCTCTTATCTGGCTCGCTTGCATACCTGGCTCGCTCTCACATCTAGCTGGCTCGCTTGCTCTCATATCTGGCTCGCTTGCTCTCTTGTCTGGCTCGCTCTCTTATCTGGCTCGCTCTTATATCTGCCTTGCTAGCTCGCTCTCATATCTGGCTCGCTCGCTTGCTCTCATATCTGTCTCGCTCTCTTTTATGGCTCGCTCGCATATCTGGCTAGCTCGCATATCTGGCTCGCTCGCTCTCAAATCTGGCTCGCTCGCTTGCTCTCATATCTGGCTAGCTCACTTGCTCTCTTGTCTTGCTCGCTCTCTTATCTGGCTCGCTCGCTCTCACATCTGGCTGGCTTGCTTGCTCTCATTTCTGGCTGGCTCGCTTGCTCTCATATCTGGCTCGCTCGCTTGCTCTCTTGTCTGTCTCACTCTCTTTTACGGCTCGTTTGCATATCTGGCTCGCTCACTTGCTCTCATATCTGGCTTGCTCGCTCACTCTCATATCTGGCTTGCTCGCTTGCTCTCATATTCGGCTCGCTCGCTTGCTCTCATATCTGGCTCGCTTGCTCTCTTGTCTGGCTCGCTCTCTTATCTGGCTCGCTCGCATATCTGGCTTGCTCGCTCTCATATCTGGCTAGCTCGCTTGCTCTCTTGTCTTGCTCGCTCTCTTATCTGGCTCGCTCGCTCTCATATCTGGCTGGCTCGCTTGCTCTCATATCTGGCTCGCGCGCTTGCTTTCTTGTCTGGCTCGCTCTCTTATCTGGCTTGCTCGCTAGCATATCTGGCTCGCACGCTTGCTCTCTTGTCTGGCTTGCTCTCTTATCTGCCTCGCTCGCTCTCATATCTGGCTCGCTCGCTTGCTCTCATGTCTGGCTTGCTCTCATATCTGGCTTTCTCGCTTGCTCTCTTGTCTGGCTCGCTCTCTTATCTGGCTTGCTCGCATACCTGGCTCGCTCGCTCTCACATCTAGCTGGCTCGCTTGCTCTCATATCTGGCTCGCTTGCTCTCTTGTCTGGCTCGCTCTCTTATCTGGCTCGCTCTTATATCTGCCTTGCAAGCTCGCTCTCATATCTGGCTCGCTCGCTTGCTCTCATATCTGGCTAGCTCGCTTGCTCTCTTGTCTTGCTCGCTCTCTTATCTGGCTCGCTCGCTCTCATATCTGGCTGGCTCGCTTGCTCTCATATCTGGCTCGCTCGCTTGCTCTCTTGTCTGGCTCGCTCTCTTATCTGGCTAGCTCGCTAGCATATCTGGCTCGCACGCTTGCTCTCTTGTCTGGCTTGCTCTCTTATCTGGCTCGCTCGCTCTCATATCTGGCTCGCTCGCTTGCTCTCATGTCTGGCTCGCTCGCTCTCATATCTGGCTTTCTCGCTTGCTCTCTTGTCTGGCTCGCTCTCTTATCTGGCTCGCTTGCATACCTGGCTCGCTCTCACATCTAGCTGGCTCGCTTGCTCTCATATCTGGCTCGCTTGCTCTCTTGTCTGGCTCGCTCTCTTATCTGGCTCGCTCTTATATCTGCCTTGCTAGCTCGCTCTCATATCTGGCTCGCTCGCTTGCTCTCATATCTGTCTCGCTCTCTTTTATGGCTCGCTCGCATATCTGGCTAGCTCGCATATCTGGCTCGCTCGCTCTCAAATCTGGCTCGCTCGCTTGCTCTCATATCTGGCTAGCTCACTTGCTCTCTTGTCTTGCTCGCTCTCTTATCTGGCTCGCTCGCTCTCACATCTGGCTGGCTTGCTTGCTCTCATTTCTGGCTGGCTCGCTTGCTCTCATATCTGGCTCGCTCGCTTGCTCTCTTGTCTGTCTCACTCTCTTTTACGGCTCGTTTGCATATCTGGCTCGCTCACTTGCTCTCATATCTGGCTTGCTCGCTCACTCTCATATCTGGCTTGCTCGCTTGCTCTCATATTCGGCTCGCTCGCTTGCTCTCATATCTGGCTCGCTTGCTCTCTTGTCTGGCTCGCTCTCTTATCTGGCTCGCTCGCATATCTGGCTTGCTCGCTCTCATATCTGGCTAGCTCGCTTGCTCTCTTGTCTTGCTCGCTCTCTTATCTGGCTCGCTCGCTCTCATATCTGGCTGGCTCGCTTGCTCTCATATCTGGCTCGCGCGCTTGCTTTCTTGTCTGGCTCGCTCTCTTATCTGGCTTGCTCGCTAGCATATCTGGCTCGCACGCTTGCTCTCTTGTCTGGCTTGCTCTCTTATCTGCCTCGCTCGCTCTCATATCTGGCTCGCTCGCTTGCTCTCATGTCTGGCTTGCTCTCATATCTGGCTTTCTCGCTTGCTCTCTTGTCTGGCTCGCTCTCTTATCTGGCTTGCTCGCATACCTGGCTCGCTCGCTCTCACATCTAGCTGGCTCGCTTGCTCTCATATCTGGCTCGCTTGCTCTCTTGTCTGGCTCGCTCTCTTATCTGGCTCGCTCTTATATCTGCCTTGCAAGCTCGCTCTCATATCTGGCTCGCTCGCTTGCTCTCATATCTGGCTAGCTCGCTTGCTCTCTTGTCTTGCTCGCTCTCTTATCTGGCTCGCTCGCTCTCATATCTGGCTGGCTCGCTTGCTCTCATATCTGGCTCGCTCGCTTGCTCTCTTGTCTGGCTCGCTCTCTTATCTGGCTAGCTCGCTAGCATATCTGGCTCGCACGCTTGCTCTCTTGTCTGGCTTGCTCTCTTATCTGGCTCGCTCGCTCTCATATCTGGCTCGCTCGCTTGCTCTCATGTCTGGCTCGCTCGCTCTCATATCTGGCTTTCTCGCTTGCTCTCTTGTCTGGCTCGCTCTCTTATCTGGCTCGCTCTCATACCTGGCTCGCTCGCTCTCACATCTAGCTGGCTCCCTTACTCTCATATCTGGCTCGCTTGCTCTCTTGTCTGGCTCACTTTCTTATCTGGCTCTCTCTTATATCTGCCTTGCTAGCTCGCTCTCATATCTGGCTCGCTCGCTTGCTCTCTTGTCTGTCTCGCTCTCTTTTATGGCTCGCTCGCATATCTGGCTCCCTTGCTCTCACATCTGGCTCGCTCGCTTGCTCTCTTGTCTGGCTCACTCTCTTATCTGGCTCGCTCGCTCGCATATCTGGCTCGCTCGCTCTCATGTCTGGCTCGCTCGCTCTCATCTGGCTTGCTCGCTTGCTCTCATATCTGGCTTGCTCGCTTGCTCTCATATCTGGCTCGCTCGCTTGTTCTCATATCTGGCTCGCTCGCATATCTGGCTCGCTCGCTCTCACATCTGGCTGGTTTGCTTGCTCTCATATCTGGCTCGCTCGCTTGCTCTCTTGTCTGGCTCGCTCTCTTATCTGGCTTGCTCGCTAGCATATCTGGCTTGCACGCTTGCTCTCTTGTCTGGCTTGCTCTCTTATCTGGCTCGCTCGCTCTCATATCTGGCTCGCTCGCTTGCTCTCATATCTGGCTCGCTCGCTTGCTCTCTTGTCTGGCTCGCTCTCTTATCTGGTTTGCTCACATATCTGGCTCGCTCGCTCTCACATCTAGCTGGCTCGCTTGCTCTCATATTTGGCTCGCTCGCTTGCTCTCTTGTCTGGCTTGCTCTCTTATCTGGCTCGCTCTCATATCTGGCTTGCTAGCTTGCTCTCATATCTGGCTCGCTCGCTTGCTCTCTTGTCTGTCTCGCTCTCTTTTATGGCTCGCTCGCATATCTGGCTCGCTCGCTCTCACATCTGGCTCGCTCGCTTGCTCTCTTGTCTGGCTCGCTCTCTTATCTGGTTCGCTCGCTCTCATATCTTACTCGCTCCGTCTCATGTCTGGCTCGCTCGCTCTCATATCTGGCTTGCTCGCTTGCTCTCATATCTGGCTCGCTCGCTTGCTCTCTTGTCTGGCTCGCTCTCTTATCTGGCTCGCTCGCATATCTTGCGCGCTCACTCTCAAATCTGGCTCGCTTGCTTGCTCTCATATCTGGCTAGCTCGCTTGCTCTCATATGAGGCTAGCTCGTTTGCTCTCTTGTCTTGCTCGCTCTCTTATCTGGCTCGCTCGCTCTCATATCTGACTGGCTTGCTTGCTCTCATATCTGGCTCGCTCGCTTGCTCTCATATCTGGCTCTCTTGCTCTCATATCTGGCTTGCTCGCTTGCTTAATTGTCTGGCTCGCTCTCTTATCTGGCTCGCTCGCATATCTTGCTCGCTCGCTCTCACATCTGGCTCGCTCGCTTGCTCTCAAATGTGGCTCGCTCGCTTGCTCTCATGTCTGGCTCGTTCGCATTCATATCTGGCTCGCTCGCTTTCATATCTTACTCGCTCGCTCTCATGTCTGGCTCCCTCGCTCTCATATCTGGCTTGCTCTCATATCTGGCTCGCTCGCTTGCTCTCTTGTCTGGCTCGCTCTCTTATCTGACTCGCTCGCATATCTGGCTCGCTCGCGCTCAAATCTGGCTCGCTCGCTTGCTCTCATATCTGGCTAGCTCGCTTGCTCTCATATCTGGCTAGCTCGCTTGCTCTCTTGTCTGGCTCACTCTCTTATCTGGCTCGCTCGCATATCTGGCTCGCTCGCTCTCAAATCTGGCTTGCTCGCTTGCTCTCATATCTGGCTAGCTCACTTGCTCTCATATCTGGCTAGCTCGCTTGCTCTCTTGTCTTGCTCGCTCTCTTATCTGACTCGCTCGCATATCTGGCTCGCTCGCGCTCAAATCTGGCTCGCTCGCTTGCTCTCATATCTGGCTAGCTCGCTTGCTCTCATATCTGGCTAGCTCGCTTGCTCTCTTGTCTTGCTCGCTCTCTTATCTGGCTCGCTCGCTCTCATATCTGGCTAGCTCGCTTGCTCTCATATCTGGCACTCTTGCTCTCATATCTGGCTCGCTCGCTTAATTAATTGTCTGGCTTGCTCTCTTATCTGGCTAGCTCTCTCTCACATCTGGCTTGCTCGCTCCTCTCTTGTCTGGCTCGCTCTCCTATCTGGCTCGCTCGCATATCTTGCTCGCTCGCTCTCAAATCTGGCTCGCTCGCTTGCTCTCAAATGTGGCTAGCTCGCTTGCTCTCTTGTCTTGCTCGCTCTCTTATCTGGCTCGCTCGCTCTCATATCTGGCTGGCTCGCTTGCTCTCATATCTGGCTCGCTCGCTTGCTCTCTTGTCTGGCTCGCTCTCTTATCTGGTTTGCTCGCTAGCATATCTGGCTCGCACGCTTGCTCTCTTGTCTGGCTTGCTCTTATCTGGCTCGCTCGTTTTCATATCTGGCTCGCTCGCTTGCTCTCATGTCTGGCTCGCTCGCTTGCTCTCATGTCTGGCTCGCTCGCTCTCATATCTGGCTTTCTCGCTTGCTCTCTTGTCTGGCTCGCTCTCTTATCTGGCTCGCTCGCATATCTGGCTCGCTCGCATATCTGGCTCGCTCGCTCTCACATCTGGCTGGCTCGCTTGCTCTCATTTCTGGCTGGCTCGCTTGCTCTCATATCTGGCTCGCTCGCTTGCTCTCTTGTCTGTCTCACTCTCTTTTGTGGCTCGTTTACATATCTGGCTCGCTCGCTTGCTCTCATATTCGGCTCGCTCACTTGCTCTCATATCTGGCTCGCTCGCTTGCTCTCTTGTCTGGCTCGCTCTCTTATCTGGCTCGCTCGCATATCTGGCTCGCTCGCTCTCAAATCTGGCTCGCTCGCTTGCACTCATATCTGGCTAGCTCGCTTGCTCTCTTGTCTTGCTCGCTCTCTTATCTGGCTCGCTCGCTCTCATATCTGGCTGGCTCGCTTGCTCTCATATCTGGCTCGCTCGCTTGCTCTCTTGTCTGGCTCGCTCTCTTATCTGGCTTGCTCGCTAGCATATCTGGCTCGCACGCTTGCTCTCTTGTCTGGCTTGCTCACTTATCTGGCTCGCTCGCTCTCATATCTGGCTCGCTCGCTTGCTCTCATACCTGGCTCGCTCTCATATCTGGCTTTCTCGCTTGCTCTCTTGTCTGGCTCGCTCTCTTATCTGGCTCGCTTGCATACCTGGCTCGCTCTCACATCTAGCTGGCTCGCTTGCTCTCATATCTGGCTCGCTTGCTCTCTTGTCTGGCTCGCTCTCTTATCTGGCTCGCTCTTATATCTGCCTTGCTAGCTCGCTCTCATATCTGGCTCGCTCGCTTGCTCTCATATCTGTCTCGCTCTCTTTTATGGCTCGCTCGCATATCTGGCTAGCTTGCTCTCACATCTGGCTCGCTCGCTTGCTCTCTTGTCTGGCTCGCTCTCTTATCTGGCTCGCTCGCATATCTGGCTCGCTCGCTCTCATGTCTGGCTCGTTTCGCTCTCATATCTGGCTTGCTCGCTTGCTCTCATATCTGGCTCGCTCGCTCTCAAATCTGGCTCGCTCGCTTGCTCTCATATCTGGCTTGCTCGCTTGCTCTCATATCTGGCTCGCTCGCTTGCTCTCATATCTGGCTCGCTCGCTTTTTCTCATATCTGGCTCGCTCGCTTGCTCTCTTGTCTGGCTCACTCGCTTGCTCTCTTGTCTGGCTCGCTCTTTTATCTGGCTCGCTCGCATATCTGGCTCGCTCGCTCTCAAATCTGGCTCGCTCGCTTGCTCTCATATCTGGCTAGCTCGCTTGCTCTCTTGTCTTGCTCGCTCTCTTATCTGGCTCGCTCGCTCTCACATCTGGCTGGCTTGCTTGCTCTCATTTCTGGCTGGCTCGCTTGCTCTCATATCTGGCTCGCTCGCTTGCTCTCTTGTCTGTCTCACTCTCTTTTATGGCTCGTTTGCATATCTGGCTCGCTCACTTGCTCTCATATCTGGCTTGCTCGCTCACTCTCATATCTGGCTTGCTCGCTTGCTCTCATATTCGGCTCGCTCGCTTGCTCTCATATCTGGCTCGCTTGCTCTCTTGTCTGGCTCGCTCGCATATCTGGCTTGCTCGCTCTCATATCTGGCTCGCTCGCTTGCTCTCATATCTGGCTAGCTCGCTTGCTCTCTTGTCTTGCTCGCTCTCTTATCTGGCTCGCTCGCTCTCATATCTGGCTGGCTCGCTTGCTCTCATATCTGGCTCGCTCGCTTGCTTTCTTGTCTGGCTCGCTCTCTTATCTGGCTTGCTCACTAGCATATCTGGCTCGCACGCTTGCTCTCTTGTCTGGCTTGCTCTCTTATCTGCCTCGCTCGCTCTCATATCTGGCTCGCTTGCTTGCTCTCATGTCTGGCTCGCTCTCATATCTGGCTTTCTCGCTTGCTCTCTTGTCTGGCTCGCTCTCTTATCTGGCTCACTCGCATACCTGGCTTGCTTGCTCTCACATCTAGCTGGCTCGCTTGCTCTCATATCTGGCTCGCTTGCTCTCTTGTCTGGCTCGCTCTCTTATCTGGCTCGCTCTTATATCTGCCTTGCTAGCTCGCTCTCATATCTGGCTCGCTCGCTTGCTCTCATATCTGGCTAGCTCGCTTGCTCTCTTGTCTTGCTCGCTCTCTTATCTGGCTCGCTCGCTCTCATATCTGGCTGGCTCGCTTGCTCTCATATCTGGCTCGCTCGCTTGCACTCTTGTCTGGCTCGCTCTCTTATCTGGCTAGCTCGCTAGCATATCTGGCTCGCACGCTTGCTCTCTTGTCTGGCTTGCTCTCTTATCTGGCTCGCTCGCTCTCATATCTGGCTCGCTCGCTTGCTCTCATGTCTGGCTCGCTCGCTCTCATATCTAGCTTTCTCGCTTGCTCTCTTGTCTGGCTCGCTCTCTTATCTGGCTCGCTCTCATACCTAGCTCGCTCGCTCTCACATCTAGCTGGCTCCCTTGCTCTCATATCTGGCTCGCTTGCTCTCTTGTCTGGCTCGCTTTCTTATCTGGCTCGCTCTTATATCTGCCTTGCTAGCTCGCTCTCATATCTGGCTCACTCGCTTGCTCTCTTGTCTGTCTCGCTCTCTTTTATGGCTCGCTCGCATATCTGGCTCCCTTGCTCTCACATCTGGCTCGCTCGCTTGCTCTCTTGTCTGGCTCGCTCTCTTATCTGGCTAGCTCGCTCGCATATCTGGCTCGCTCGCTCTCATGTCTGGCTCGCTCGCTCTCATATCTGGCTTGCTCGCTTGCTCTCATATCTGGCTTGCTCGCTTGCTCTCATATCTGGCTCGCTCGCTTGTTCTCATATCTGGCTCGCTCGCTTGCTCTCTTGTCTGGCTCGCTCTCTTATCTGGCTCGCTCGCATATCTGGCTCGCTCGCTCTCACATCTGGCTGGTTTGCTTGCTCTCATATCTGGCTCGCTCGCTTGCTCTCTTGTCTGGCTCGCTCTCTTATCTGGCTTGCTCGCTAGCATATCTGGCTTCCATGCTTGCTCTCTTGTCTTGATTGCTCTCTTATCTGGCTCGCTCGCTCTCATATCTGGCTCGCTCGCTTGCTCTCATATCTGGCTCGCTCGCTTGCTCTCTTGTCTGTCTCGCTCTCTTTTATAGCTCGCTCGCATATCTGGCTCGCTCGCTCTCACATCTGGCTCGCTCGCTTGCTCTCATATCTGGCTAGCTCGCTTGCTCTCTTGTCTGGCTCGCTCTCTTATCTGGTTCGCTCGCTCTCATATCTTACTCGCTCCGTCTCATGTCTGGCTCGCTCGCTCTCATATCTGGCTTGCTCGCTTGCTCTCATATCTGGCTCGCTCGCTTGCTCTCTTGTCTGGCTCGCTCTCTTATCTGGCTCGCTCGCATATCTTGCGCGCTCACTCTCAAATCTGGCTCGCTTGCTTGCTCTCATATCTGGCTAGCTCGCTTGCTCTCATATGAGGCTAGCTCGTTTGCTCTCTTGTCTTGCTCGCTCTCTTATCTTGCGCGCTCACTCTCATATCTGGCTGGCTTGCTTGCTCTCATATCTGGCTCGCTCGCTTGCTCTCATATCTGGCTCTCTTGCTCTCATATCTGGCTCGCTCGCTTGCTTAATTGTCTGGCTCGCTCTCTTATCTGGCTCGCTCGCATATCTTGCTCGCTCGCTCTCACATCTGGCTCGCTCGCTTGCTCTCAAATGTGGCTCGCTCGCTTGCTCTCATGTCTGGCTCGTTCGCATTCATATCTGGCTCGCTCGCTTTCATATCTTACTCGCTCGCTCTCATGTCTGGCTCCCTCGCTCTCATATCTGGCTTGCTCTCATATCTGGCTCGCTCGCTTGCTCTCTTGTCTGGCTCGCTCTCTTATCTGACTCGCTCGCATATCTGGCTCGCTCGCGCTCAAATCTGGCTCGCTCGCTTGCTCTCATATCTGGCTAGCTCGCTTGCTCTCATATCTGGCTAGCTCGCTTGCTCTCTTGTCTTTCTCGCTCTCTTATCTGGCTCGCTCGCTCTCATATCTGGCTAGCTCGCTTGCTCTCATATCTGGCTCGCTCGCTTGCTCTCATATCTGGCACTCTTGCTCTCATATCTGGCTCGCTGGCTTGCTTAATTGTCTGGCTTGCTCTCTTATCTGACTAGCTCTCTCTCACATCTGGCTTGCTCGAAGCTCTCTTGTCTGGCTCGCTCTCTTATCTGGCTCGCTCGCATGTCTTGCTCGCTCGCTCTCACATCTGGCTCGCTCGCTTGCTCTCAAATGTGGCTAGCTCGCTTGCTCTCTTGTCTTGCTCGCTCTCTTATCTGGCTCGCTCGCTCTCATATCTGGCTGGCTCGCTTGCTCTCATATCTGGCTCGCTCGCTTGCTCTCTTGTCTGGCTCGCTCTCTTATCTGGTTTGCTCGCTAGCATATCTGGCTCGCACGCTTGCTCTCTTGTCTGGCTTGCTCTTATCTGGCTCGCTCGCTTTCATATCTGGCTCGCTCGCTTGCTCTCATGTCTGGCTGGCTCGCTTGCTCTCATATCTGGCTCGCTCGCTTGCTCTCTTGTCTGTCTCACTCTCTTTTATGGCTCGTTTACATATCTGGCTCGCTCGCTTGCTCTCATATCTGGCTTGCTCGCTCACTCTTATATCTGGCTTGCTCGCTTGCTCTCATATTCGGCTCGCTCACTTGCTCTCATATCTGGCTCGCTCGCTTGCTCTCTTGTCTGGCTCGCTCTCTTATCTGGCTCGCTCGCATATCTGGCTCGCTCGCTCTCAAATCTGGCTCGCTCGCTTGCTCTCATATCTGGCTAGCTCGCTTGCTCTCTTGTCTTGCTCACTCTCTTATCTGGCTCGCTCGCTCTCATATCTGGCTGACTCGCTTGCTCTCATATCTGGCTCGCTCGCTTGCTCTCTTGTCTGGCTCGCTCTCATATCTGGCTTGCTCGCTTGCTCTCATATCTGGCTCGCTCTCATATCTGGCTCGCTCGCATACCTGGCTCGCTCTCACATCTAGCTGGCTCGCTTGCTCTCTTGTCTGGCTCGCTCTCTTATCTGGCTCGCTCTTATATCTGCCTTACTAGCTCGCTCTCATATCTGGCTCGCTCGCTTGCTCTCTTGTCTGTCTCGCTCTCTTTTATGGCTCGCTCGCATATCTGGCTAGCTTGCTCTCACATCTGGCTCGCTCGCTTGCTCTCTTGTCTGGCTCGCTCTCTTATCTGGCTCGCTCGCATATCTGGCTCGCTCGCTCTCATGTCTGGCTCGCTTCGCTCTCATATCTGGCTTGCTCGCTTGCTCTCATATCTGGCTCGTTCGCATTCATATCTGGCTCGCTCGCTTTCATATCTTACTCGCTCGCTCTCATGTCTGGCTCCCTCGCTCTCATATCTGGCTTGCTCTCATATCTGGCTCGCTCGCTTGCTCTCTTGTCTGGCTCGCTCTCTTATCTGACTCGCTCGCATATCTGGCTCGCTCGCGCTCAAATCTGGCTCGCTCGCTTGCTCTCATATCTGGCTAGCTCGCTTGCTCTCATATCTGGCTAGCTCGCTTGCTCTCTTGTCTTTCTCGCTCTCTTATCTGGCTCGCTCGCTCTCATATCTGGCTAGCTCGCTTGCTCTCATATCTGGCTCGCTCGCTTGCTCTCATATCTGGCACTCTTGCTCTCATATCTGGCTCGCTGGCTTGCTTAATTGTCTGGCTTGCTCTCTTATCTGACTAGCTCTCTCTCACATCTGGCTTGCTCGCAGCTCTCTTGTCTGGCTCGCTCTCTTATCTGGCTCGCTCGCATGTCTTGCTCGCTCGCTCTCACATCTGGCTCGCTCGCTTGCTCTCAAATGTGGCTAGCTCGCTTGCTCTCTTGTCTTGCTCGCTCTCTTATCTGGCTCGCTCGCTCTCATATCTGGCTGGCTCGCTTGCTCTCATATCTGGCTCGCTCGCTTGCTCTCTTGTCTGGCTCGCTCTCTTATCTGGTTTGCTCGCTAGCATATCTGGCTCGCACGCTTGCTCTCTTGTCTGGCTTGCTCTTATCTGGCTCGCTCGCTTTCATATCTGGCTCGCTCGCTTGCTCTCATGTCTGGCTGGCTCGCTTGCTCTCATATCTGGCTCGCTCGCTTGCTCTCTTGTCTGTCTCACTCTCTTTTATGGCTCGTTTACATATCTGGCTCGCTCGCTTGCTCTCATATCTGGCTTGCTCGCTCACTCTTATATCTGGCTTGCTCGCTTGCTCTCATATTCGGCTCGCTCACTTGCTCTCATATCTGGCTCGCTCGCTTGCTCTCTTGTCTGGCTCGCTCTCTTATCTGGCTCGCTCGCATATCTGGCTCGCTCGCTCTCAAATCTGGCTCGCTCGCTTGCTCTCATATCTGGCTAGCTCGCTTGCTCTCTTGTCTTGCTCACTCTCTTATCTGGCTCGCTCGCTCTCATATCTGGCTGACTCGCTTGCTCTCATATCTGGCTCGCTCGCTTGCTCTCTTGTCTGGCTCGCTCTCATATCTGGCTTGCTCGCTTGCTCTCATATCTGGCTCGCTCTCATATCTGGCTCGCTCGCATACCTGGCTCGCTCTCACATCTAGCTGGCTCGCTTGCTCTCTTGTCTGGCTCGCTCTCTTATCTGGCTCGCTCTTATATCTGCCTTACTAGCTCGCTCTCATATCTGGCTCGCTCGCTTGCTCTCTTGTCTGTCTCGCTCTCTTTTATGGCTCGCTCGCATATCTGGCTAGCTTGCTCTCACATCTGGCTCGCTCGCTTGCTCTCTTGTCTGGCTCGCTCTCTTATCTGGCTCGCTCGCATATCTGGCTCGCTCGCTCTCATGTCTGGCTCGCTTCGCTCTCATATCTGGCTTGCTCGCTTGCTCTCATATCTGGCTCGTTCGCATTCATATCTGGCTCGCTCGCTTTCATATCTTACTCGCTCGCTCTCATGTCTGGCTCCCTCGCTCTCATATCTGGCTTGCTCTCATATCTGGCTCGCTCGCTTGCTCTCTTGTCTGGCTCGCTCTCTTATCTGACTCGCTCGCATATCTGGCTCGCTCGCGCTCAAATCTGGCTCGCTCGCTTGCTCTCATATCTGGCTAGCTCGCTTGCTCTCATATCTGGCTAGCTCGCTTGCTCTCTTGTCTTTCTCGCTCTCTTATCTGGCTCGCTCGCTCTCATATCTGGCTAGCTCGCTTGCTCTCATATCTGGCTCGCTCGCTTGCTCTCATATCTGGCACTCTTGCTCTCATATCTGGCTCGCTGGCTTGCTTAATTGTCTGGCTTGCTCTCTTATCTGACTAGCTCTCTCTCACATCTGGCTTGCTCGCAGCTCTCTTGTCTGGCTCGCTCTCTTATCTGGCTCGCTCGCATGTCTTGCTCGCTCGCTCTCACATCTGGCTCGCTCGCTTGCTCTCAAATGTGGCTAGCTCGCTTGCTCTCTTGTCTTGCTCGCTCTCTTATCTGGCTCGCTCGCTCTCATATCTGGCTGGCTCGCTTGCTCTCATATCTGGCTCGCTCGCTTGCTCTCTTGTCTGGCTCGCTCTCTTATCTGGTTTGCTCGCTAGCATATCTGGCTCGCACGCTTGCTCTCTTGTCTGGCTTGCTCTTATCTGGCTCGCTCGCTTTCATATCTGGCTCGCTCGCTTGCTCTCATGTCTGGCTGGCTCGCTTGCTCTCATATCTGGCTCGCTCGCTTGCTCTCTTGTCTGTCTCACTCTCTTTTATGGCTCGTTTACATATCTGGCTCGCTCGCTTGCTCTCATATCTGGCTTGCTCGCTCACTCTTATATCTGGCTTGCTCGCTTGCTCTCATATTCGGCTCGCTCACTTGCTCTCATATCTGGCTCGCTCGCTTGCTCTCTTGTCTGGCTCGCTCTCTTATCTGGCTCGCTCGCATATCTGGCTCGCTCGCTCTCAAATCTGGCTCGCTCGCTTGCTCTCATATCTGGCTAGCTCGCTTGCTCTCTTGTCTTGCTCACTCTCTTATCTGGCTCGCTCGCTCTCATATCTGGCTGACTCGCTTGCTCTCATATCTGGCTCGCTCGCTTGCTCTCTTGTCTGGCTCGCTCTCATATCTGGCTTGCTCGCTTGCTCTCATATCTGGCTCGCTCTCATATCTGGCTCGCTCGCATACCTGGCTCGCTCTCACATCTAGCTGGCTCGCTTGCTCTCTTGTCTGGCTCGCTCTCTTATCTGGCTCGCTCTTATATCTGCCTTACTAGCTCGCTCTCATATCTGGCTCGCTCGCTTGCTCTCTTGTCTGTCTCGCTCTCTTTTATGGCTCGCTCGCATATCTGGCTAGCTTGCTCTCACATCTGGCTCGCTCGCTTGCTCTCTTGTCTGGCTCGCTCTCTTATCTGGCTCGCTCGCATATCTGGCTCGCTCGCTCTCATGTCTGGCTCGCTTCGCTCTCATATCTGGCTTGCTCGCTTGCTCTCATATCTGGCTCGCTCGCTTGCTCTCATATCTGGCTCGCTTGCTTTTTCTCATATCTGGCTCGCTCGCTTGCTCTCTTGTCTGGCTCGCTCGCTTGCTCTCTTGTCTGGCTCGCTCTTTTATCTGGCTCGCTCGCATATCTGGCTCGCTCACTCTCAAATCTGGCTCGCTCGCTTGCTCTCATATCTGGCTAGCTCGCTTGCTCTCTTGTCTTGCTCGCTCTCTTATCTGGCTCGCTCGCACTCACATCTGGCTGGCTTGCTTGCTCTCATTTCTGGCTGGCTCGCTTGCTCTCATATCTGGCTCGCTCGCTTGCTCTCTTGTCTGTCTCACTCTCTTTTATGGCTCGTTTGCATATCTGGCTCGCTCACTTGCTCTCATACCTGGCTTGCTCGCTCACTCTCATATCTGGCTTGCTCGCTTGCTCTCATATTCGGCTCGCTCGCTTGCTCTCATATCTGCCTCGCTTGCTCTCTTGTCTGGCTCGCTCTCTTATCTGGCTCGCTCGCATATCTGGCTTGCTCGCTCTCAAATCTGGCTCGCTCGCTTGCTCTCATATCTGGCTAGCTCGCTTGCTCTCTTGTCTTGCTCGCTCTCTTATCTGGCTCGCTCGCTCTCATATCTGGCTGGCTCGCTTGCTCTCATATCTGGCTCGCTTGCTCTCATATCTGGCTCGCTCGCTTGCTTAATTGTCTGGCTCGCTCTCTTATCTGGCTCGCTCGCATATCTTGCTCGCTCGCTCTCACATCTGGCTCGCTCGCTTGCTCTCAAATAAGGCTCGCTTGCTCTCATGTCTGGCTCGTTCGCATTCATATCTGGCTCGCTCGCTTTCATATCTTACTCGCTCGCTCTCATGTCTGGCTCCCTCGCTCTCATATCTGGCTTGCTCGCATATCTGGCTCGCTCGCGCTCAAATCTGGTTCGTTCGCTGGCTCTCATATCTGGCTAGCTCGCTTGCTCTCATATCTGGCTAGCTCGCTTGCTCTCTTGTCTTGCTCGCTCTCTTATCTGGCTCGCTCGCTCTCATATCTGGCTAGCTCGCTTGCTCTCATATCTGGCTCGCTCGCTTGCTCTCATATCTGGCACTCTTGCTCTCATATCTGGCTCGATCGCTTGCTTAATTGTCTGGCTTGCTCTCTTATCTGGCTAGCTCTCTCTCACATCTGGCTTGCTCGCAGCTCTCTTGTCTGGCTCGCTCTCTTATCTGGCTCGCTCGCATATCTTGCTCGCTCGCTCTCACATCTGGCTCGCTCGCTTGCTCTCAAATGTGGCTAGCTCGCTTGCTCTCTTGTCTTTCTCGCTCTCTTATCTGGCTCGCTCGCTCTCATATCTGGCTGGCTCGCTTGCTCTCATATCTGGCTCGCTCGCTTGCTCTCTTGTCTGGCTCGCTCTCTTATCTGGTATGCTCGCTAGCTTATCTGGCTCGCACGCTTGCTCTCTTGTCTGGCTTGCTCTTATCTGGCTCGCTCGCTTGCTCTCATGTCTGGCTCGCTCGCTTGCTCTCATGTCTGGCTCGCTCGCTCTCATATCTGGCTTTCTCGCTTGCTCTCTTGTCTGGCTCGCTCTCTTATCTGGCTCGCTCGCATATCTGGCTCACTCGCATATCTGGCTCGCTCGCTCTCACATCTGGCTGGCTCGCTTGCTCTCATTTCTGGCTGGCTCGCTTGCTCTCATATCTGGCTCGCTCGCTTGCTCTCTTGTCTGTCTCACTCTCTTTTATGGCTCGTTTACATATCTGGCTCGCTCGCTTGCTCTCATATCTGGCTTGCTCGCTCACTCTTATATCTGGCTTGCTCGCTTGCTCTCATATTCGGCTCGCTCACTTGCTCTCATATCTGGCTCGCTCGCTTGCTCTCTTGTCTGGCTCGATCTCTTATCTGGCTCGCTCGCATATCTGGCTCGCTCGCTCACAAATCTGGCTCGCTCGCTTGCTCTCATATCTGGCTAGCTCGCTTGCTCTCTTGTCTTGCTCGCTCTCTTATCTGGCTCGCTCGCTCTCATATCTGGCTGACTCGCTTGCTCTCATATCTGGCTCGCTCGCTTGCTCTCTTGTCTGGCTCGCTCTCATATCTGGCTCGCTCGCTTGCTCTCTTGTCTGGCTCGCTCTCATATTTGGCTTGCTCGCTTGCTCTCATATCTGGCTCGCTCTCATATCTGGCTTTCTCGCTTGCTCTCTTGTCTGGCTCGCTCACTTATCTGGCTCGCTCGCATACCTGGCTCGCTCTCACATCTAGCTGGCTCGCTTGCTCTCTTGTCTGGCTCGCTCTCTTATCTGGCTCGCTCTTATATCTGCCTTGCTAGCTCGCTCTCATATCTGGCTCGCTCGCTTGCTCTCTTGTCTGTCTCGCTCTCTTTTATGGCTCGCTCGCATATCTGGCTAGCTTGCTCTCACATCTGGCTCGCTCGCTTGCTCTCTTGTCTGGCTCGCTCTCTTATCTGGCTCGCTCGCATATCTGGCTCGCTCGCTCTCATGTCTGGCTCGCTTCGCTCTCATATCTGGCTTGCTCGCTTGCTCTCATATCTGGCTCGCTCGCTTACTCTCATATCTGGCTCGCTCGCTTGCTCTCTTGTCTGGCTCACTCTCTTATCTGGCTCGCTCGCATATCTGGCTCGCTCGCTCTCAAATCTGGCTCGCTCGCTTGCTCTCATATCTGGCTTGCTCGCTTGCTCTCATATCTGGCTCGCTCGCGTGCTCTCATATCTGGCTCGCTCGCTTTTTCTCATATCTGGCTCGCTCGCTTGCTCTCTTGTCTAGCTCGCTCGCTTGCTCTCTTGTCTGGCTCGCTCTTTTATCTGGCTCGCTCGCATTTCTGGCTCGCTCGCTCTCAAATCTGGCTCGCTCGCTTGCTCTCATATCTGGCTAGCTCACTTGCTCTCTTGTCTTGCTCGCTCTCTTATCTGGCTCGCTCGCTCTCACATCTGGCTGGCTTGCTTGCTCTCATTTCTGGCTGGCTCGCTTGCTCTCATATCTGGCTCGCTCGCTTGCTCTCTTGTCTGTCTCACTCTCTTTTACGGCTCGTTTGCATATCTGGCTCGCTCACTTGCTCTCATATCTGGCTTGCTCGCTCACTCTCATATCTGGCTTGCTCGCTTGCTCTCATATTCGGCTCGCTCGCTTGCTCTCATATCTGGCTCGCTTGCTCTCTTGTCTGGCTCGCTCTCTTATCTGGCTCGCTCGCATATCTGGCTTGCTCGCTCTCAAATCTGGCTCGCTCGCTTGCTCTCATATCTGGCTAGCTCGCTTGCTCTCTTGTCTTGCTCGCTCTCTTATCTGGCTCGCTCGCTCTCATATCTGGCTGGCTCGCTTGCTCTCATATCTGGCTCGCTCGCTTGCTTTCTTGTCTGGCTCGCTCTCTTATCTGGCTTGCTCGCTAGCATATCTGGCTCGCACGCTTGCTCTCTTGTCTGGCTTGCTCTCTTATCTGCCTCGCTCGCTCTCATATCTGGCTCGCTCGCTTGCTCTCATGTCTGGCTTGCTCTCATATCTGGCTTTCTCGCTTGCTCTCTTGTCTGGCTCGCTCTCTTATCTGGCTTGCTCGCATACCTGGCTCGCTCGCTCTCACATCTAGCTGGCTCGCTTGCTCTCATATCTGGCTCGCTTGCTCTCTTGTCTGGCTCGCTCTCTTATCTGGCTCGCTCGCTCTCATATCTGGCTGGCTCGCTTGCTCTCATATCTGGCTCGCTCGCTTGCTCTCTTGTCTGGCTCGCTCTCTTATCTGGCTTGCTCGCTAGCATATCTGGCTCGCACGCTTGCTCTCTTGTCTGGCTTGCTCTCTTATCTGGCTCGCTCGCTCTCATATCTGGCTCGCTCGCTTGCTCTCATGTCTGGCTCGCTCGCTCTCATATCTGGCTTTCTCGCTTGCTCTCTTGTCTGGCTCGCTCTCTTATCTGGCTCGCTCTCATACCTGGCTCGCTCGCTCTCACATCTAGCTGGCTCCCTTACTCTCATATCTGGCTCGCTTGCTCTCTTGTCTGGCTCGCTTTCTTATCTGGCTCGCTCTTATATCTGCCTTGCTAGCTCGCTCTCATATCTGGCTCGCTCGCTTGCTCTCTTGTCTGTCTCGCTCTCTTTTATGGCTCGCTCGCATATCTGGCTCCCTTGCTCTCACATCTGGCTCGCTCGCTTGCTCTCTTGTCTGGCTCACTCTCTTATCTGGCTCGCTCGCTCGCATATCTGGCTCGCACGCTCTCATGTCTGGCTCGCTCGCTCTCATATCTGGCTTGCTCGCTTGCTCTCATATCTGGCTTGCTCGCTTGCTCTCATATCTGGCTCGCTCGCTTGCTCTCATATCTGGCTCGCTCGCTTGTTCTCATATCTGGCTCGCTCGCTTGCTCTCTTGTCTGGCTCGCTCTCTTATCTGGCTCGCTCGCATATCTGGCTCGCTCGCTCTCATATCTGGCTCGCTCGCTTGCTCTCATATTTGGCTAGCTCTCTTTCTCTCTTGTCTTGCTCGCTCTCTTATCTGGCTCGCTCGCTCTCATATCTGGCTGGTTCGCTTGCTCTCATATCTGGCTCGCTCGCTTGCTCTCTTGTCTTGCTCGCTCTCTTATCTGGCTCGCTCGCTCTCATATCTGGCTAGCTCGCTTGCTCTCATATCTGGCTCGCTCGCTTGCTCTCTTGTCTGGCTCGCTCTCTTATCTGGCTAGCTCGCTAGCATATCTGGCTCGCATGCTTGCTCTCTTGTCTGGCTTGCTCTCTTATCTGGCTCGCTCGCTCTCATATCTGGCTCGCTCGCTTGCTCTCATGTCTGGCTCGCTCGCTCTCATATCTGGCTTTCTCGCTTGCTCTCTTGTCTGGTTCGCTCTCTTATCTGGCTCGCTCTCATACCTGGCTCGCTCGCTCTCACATCTAGCTGGCTCCCTTGCTCTCATATCTGGCTCGCTTGCTCTCTTGTCTGGCTCGCTTTCTTATCTGGCTCGCTCTTATATCTGCCTTGCTAGCTCGCTCTCATATCTGGCTCTCTCGCTTGCTCTCTTGTCTGTCTCGCTCTCTTTTATGGCTCGCTTGCATATCTGGCTCCCTTGCTCTAACATCTGGCTCGCTCGCTTGCTCTCTTGTCTGGCTCGCTCTCTTATCTGGCTCGCTCGCTCGCATATCTGGCTCGCTCGCTCTCATGTCTGGCCCGCTCGCTCTCATATCTGGCTTGCTCGCTTGCTCTCATATCTGGCTTGCTCGCTTGCTCTCATATCTGGCTCGCTCGCTTGTTCTCATATCTGGCTCGCTCGCTTGCTCTCTTGTCTGGCTCGCTCTCTTATCTGGCTCGCTCGCATATCTGGCTCGCTCGCTCTCACATCTGGCTGGTTTGCTTGCTCTCATATCTGGCTCGCTCGCTTGCTCTCTTGTCTGGCTCGCTCTCTTATCTGGCTTGCTCGCTAGCATATCTGGCTTGCACGCTTGCTCTCTTGTCTGGCTTGCTCTCTTATCTGTTTCGCTCGCTCTCATATCTGGCTCGCTCGCTTGCTCTCATATCTGGCTCGCTCGCTTGCTCTCTTGTCTGGCTCGCTCTCTTATCTGGCTCGCTCACATATCTGGCTCGCTCGCTCTCACATCTAGCTGGCTCGCTTGCTCTCATATTTGGCTCGCTCGCTTGCTCTCTTGTCTGGCTCGCTCTCTTATCTGGCTCGCTCTCATATCTGGCTTGCTAGCTTGCTCTCATATCTGGCTCGCTCGCTTGCTCTCTTGTCTGTCTCGCTCTCTTTTATGGCTCGCTCGCATATCTGGCTCGCTCGCTCTCACATCTGGCTCGCTCGCTTGCTCTCTTGTCTGGCTCGCTCTCTTATCTGGTTCGCTCGCTCTCATATCTTACTCGCTCCGTCTCATGTCTGGCTCGCTCGCTCTCATATCTGGCTTGCTCGCTTGCTCTCATATCTGGCTCGCTCGTTTGCTCTCTTTTCTGGCTCGCTCTCTTATCTGGCTCGCTCGCTCTCATATCTGGCTGGCTCGCTTGCTCTCATATCTGGCTGGCTCGCTTGCTCTCATATCTGGCTCTCTTGCTCTCATATCTGGCTCGCTCGCTTGCTTAATTGTCTGGCTCGCTCTCTTATCTGGCTCGCTCGCATATCTTGCTCACTCGCTCTCACATCTGGCTCGCTCGCTTGCTCTCAAATGTGGCTCGCTCGCTTGCTCTCATGTCTGGCTCGTTCGCATTCATATCTAGCTCGCTCGCTTTCATATCTTACTCGCTCGCTCTCATGTCTGGCTCCCTCGCTCTCATATCTGGCTTGCTCTCATATCTGGCTCGCTCGCTTGCTCTCTTGTCTGGCTCGCTCTCTTATCTGACTCGCTCGCATATCTGGCTCGCTCGCTCTCATATCTGGCTGGCTCGCTTGCTCTCATATCTGGCTCGATCGCTTGCTCTCATATCTGGCTCTCTTGCTCTCATATCTGGCTCGCTTGCTTGCTTAATTGTCTGGCTCGCTCTCTTATCTGGCTAGCTCTCTCTCACATCTGGCTTGCTCGCTGCTCTCTTGTCTGGCTCGCTCTCTTGTCTGGCTCGCTCGCATATCTTGCTCGCTCGCTCTCACATCTGGCTCGCTCGCTTGCTCTCAAATGTGGCTAGCTCGCTTGCTCTCTTGTCTTGCTCGCTCTCTTATCTGGCTCGCTCGCTCTCATATCTGGCTGGCTCGCTTGCTCTCATATCTGGCTCGCTCGCTTGCTCTCTTGTCTGGCTCGCTCTCTTATCTGGTTTGCTCGCTAGCATATCTGGCTCGCACGCTTGCTCTCTTGTCTGGCTTGCTCTCTTATCTGGCTCGCTCGCTTTCATATCTGGCTCGCTCGCTTGCTCTCATATTCGGCTCGCTCACTTGCTCTCATATCTGGCTCGCTCGCTTGCTCTCTTGTCTGGCTCGCTCTCTTATCTGGCTCGCTCGCATATCTGGCTCGCTCGCTCTCAAATCTGGCTCGCTCGCTTGCTCTCATATCTGGCTAGCTCGCTTGCTCTCTTGTCTGGCTCGCTCTCTTATCTGGCTTGCTCGCTAGCATATCTGGCTCGCACGCTTGCTCTCTTGTCTGGCTTGCTCTCTTATCTGGCTCGCTCGCTCTCATATCTCGCTCGCTCGCTTGCTCTCATATCTGGCTCGCTCTCATATCTGGCTTTCTCGCTTGCTCTCTTGTCTGGCTCGCTCTCTTATCTGGCTCGCTCGCATACCTGGCTCGCTCTCACATCTAGCTGGCTCGCTTGCTCTCATATCTGGCTCGCTTGCTCTCTTGTCTGGCTCGCTCTCTTATCTGGCTCGCACTTATATCTGCCTTGCTAGCTCGCTCTCATATCTGGCTCGCTCACTTGCTCTCTTGTCTGTCTCGCTCTCTTTTATGGCTCGCTCGCATATCTGGCTAGCTTGCTCCCACATCTGGCTCGCTCGCTTGCTCTCATGTCTGGCTCGCTCTCTTATCTGGCTCGCTCGCATATCTGGCTCGCTCGCTCTCATGTCTGGCTCGCTTCGCTCTCATATCTGGCTTGCTCTCATATCTGGCTCGCTCGCTTACTCTCATATCTGGCTCGCTCGCTTGCTCTCTTGTCTGGCTCACTCTCTTATCTGGCTCTCTCGCATATCTGGCTCGCTCGCTCTCAAATCTGGCTCGCTCGCTTGCTCTCATATCTGGCTTGCTCGCTTGCTCTCATATCTGGCTCGCTCGCTTGCTCTCATATCTGGCTCGCTCGCTTTTTCTCATATCTGGCTCGCTCGCTTGTTCTCTTGTCTGGCTCGCTCGCTTGCTCTCTTGTCTGGCTCACTCTTTTATCTGGCTCGCTCTTTTATCTGGCTCGCTCGCTCTCAAATCTGGCTCGCTCGCTTGCTCTCATATCTGGCTAGCTCGCTTGCTCTCTTGTCTTGCTCGCTCTCTTATCTGGCTCGCTCGCTCTCACATCTGGCTGGCTTGCTTGCTCTCATTTCTGGCTGGCTCGCTTGCTCTCATATCTGGCTCGCTCGCTTGCTCTCTTGTCTGTCTCACTCTCTTTTATGGCTCGTTTGCATATCTGGCTCGCTCACTTGCTCTCATATTTGGCTTGCTCGCTCACTCTCATATCTGGCTTGCTCGCTTGCTCTCATATTCGGCTCGCTCGCTTGCTCTCATATCTTGCTCGCTTGCTCTCTTGTCTGGCTCGCTCGCATATCTGGCTTGCTCGCTCTCAAATCTGGCTCGCTCGCTTGCTCTCATATCTGGCTAGCTCGCTTGCTCTCTTGTCTTGCTTGCTCTCTTATCTGGCTCGCTCGCTCTCATATCTGGCTTTCTCGCTTGCTCTCTTGTCTGGCTCGCTCTCTTATCTGGCTCGCTCGCATACCTGGCTCGCTTGCTCTCACATCTAGCTGGCTCGCTTGCTCTCATATCTGGCTCGCTTGCTCTCTTGTCTGGCTCGCTCTTATATCTGCCTTGCTAGCTCGCTCTCATATCTGGCTCGCTCGCTTGCTCTCATATCTGGCTAGCTCGCTTGCTCTCTTGTCTTGCTCGCTCTCTTATCTGGCTCGCTCGCTCTCATATCTGGCTGGCTCGCTTGCTCTCATATCTGGCTCGCTTGCTTGCTCTCTTATCTGGCTCGCTCTCTTATCTGGCTAGCTCGCTAGCATATCTGGCTCGCATGCTTGCTCTCTTGTCTGGCTTGCTCTCTTATCTGGCTCGCTCGCTCTCATATCTGGCTCGCTCGCTTGCTCTCATGTCTGGCTCGCTCGCTCTCATATCTGGCTTTCTCGCTTGCTCTCTTGTCTGGCTCGCTCTCTTATCTGGCTCGCTCTCATACCTGGCTCGCTCGCTCTCACATCTAGCTGGCTCCCTTGCTCTCATATCTGGCTCGCTTGCTCTCTTGTCTGGCTCGCTTTCTTATCTGGCTCGCTCTTATATCTGCCTTGCTAGCTCGCTCTCATATCTGGCTCTCTCGCTTGCTCTCTTATCTGTCTCGCTCTCTTTTATGGCTCGCTCGCATATCTGGCTCCCTTGCTCTAACATCTGGCTCGCTCGCTTGCTCTCTTGTCTGGCTCGCTCTCTTATCTGGCTCGCTCGCTCGCATATCTGGCTCGCTCGCTCTCATGTCTGGCCCGCTTGCTCTCATATCTGGCTTGCTTGCTTGCTCTCATATCTGACTTGCTCGCTTGCTCTCATATCTGGCTCGCTCGCTTGTTCTCATATCTGGCTCGCTCGCTTGCTCTCTTGTCTGGCTCGCTCTCTTATCTGGCTCGCTCGCATATCTGGCTCGCTCGCTCTCACATCTGGCTGGTTTGCTTGCTCTCATATCTGGCTCGCTCGCTTGCTCTCTTGTCTGGCTCGCTCTCTTATCTGGCTTGCTCGCTAGCATATCTGGCTTGCACGCTTGCTCTCTTGTCTGGCTTGCTCTCTTATCTGTTTCGCTCGCTCTCATATCTGGCTCGCTAGCTTGCTCTCTTGTCTGGCTCGCTCTCTTATCTGGCTCGCTCACATATCTGGCTCGCTCGCTCTCACATCTAGCTGGCTCGCTTGCTCTCATATTTGGCTCGCTCGCTTGCTCTCTTGTCTGGCTCGCTCTCTTATCTGGCTCGCTCTCATATCTGGCTTGCTAGCTTGCTCTCATATCTGGCTCGCTCGCTTGCTCTCTTGTCTGTCTCGCTCTCTTTTATGGCTCGCTCGCATATCTGGCTCGCTCGCTCTCACATCTGGCTCGCTCGCTTGCTCTCTTGTCTGGCTCGCTCTCTTATCTGGTTCGCTCGCTCTCATATCTTACTCGCTCCGTCTCATGTCTGGCTCGCTCGCTCTCATGTCTGGCTTGCTCGCTTGCTCTCATATCTGGCTCGCTCGCTTGCACTCTTGTCTGGCTCGCTCTCTTATCTGGCTCGCTCGCATATCTTGCGCGCTCACTCTCAAATCTGGCTCGCTTGCTTGCTCTCATATCTGGCTAGCTCGCTTGCTCTCATATAAGGCTAGCTCGTTTGCTCTCTTGTCTTGCTCGCTCTCTTATCTGGCTGGCTTGCTTGCTCTCATATCTGGCTCGCTCGCGTGCTCTCATATCTGGCTCTCTTGGTCTCATATCTGGCTCGCTCGCTTGCTTAATTGTCTGGCTCGCTCTCTTATCTGGCTCGCTCGCATATCTTGCTCGCTCGCTCTCACATCTGGCTCGCTCGCTTGCTCTCAAATGTGGCTCGCTCGCTTGCTCTCATGTCTGGCTCGTTCGCATTCATATCTGGCTCGCTCGCTTTCATATCTTACTCGCTCGCTCTCATGTCTGGCTCCCTCGCTCTCATATCTGGCTTGCTCTCATATCTGGCTCGCTCGCTTGCTCTCTTGTCTGGCTCGCTCTCTTATCTGACTCGCTCGCATATCTGGCTCGCTCGCGCTCAAATCTGGCTCGCTCGCTTGCTCTCATATCTGGCTAGCTCGCTTGCTCTCATATCTGGCTAGCTCGCTTGCTCTCTTGTCTTGCTCGCTCTCTTATCTGGCTCGCTCGCTCTCATATCTGGCTAGCTCGCTTGCTCTCATATCTGGCTCGCTCGCTTGCTCTCATATCTGGCACTCTTGCTCTCATATCTGGCTCGCTCGCTTGCTTAATTGTCTGGCTTGCTCTCTTATCTGGCTAGCTCTCTCTCACATCTGGCTTGCTCGCTGCTCTCTTTTCTGGCTCGCTCTCTTATCTGGCTCGCTCGCATATCTTGCTCGCTCGCTCTCACATCTGGCTTGCTCGCTTGCTCTCAAATGTGGCTAGCTCGCTTGCTCTCTTGTCTGGCTCGCTCTCTTATCTGGTTTGCTCGCTAGCATATCTGGCTCGCACGCTTGCTCTCTTGTCTGGCTTGCTCTTATCTGGCTCGCTCGCTTTCATATCTGGCTTGCTCGCTTGCTCTCATGTCTGGCTCGCTCGCTTGCTCTCATGTCTGGCTCGCTCGCTATCATATCTGGCTTTCTCGCTTGCTCTCTTGTCTGGCTCGCTTTCTCATCTGGCTCGCTCGCATATCTGGCTCGCTCGCATATCTGGCTCGCTCACTCTCACATCTGGCTGGCTGGCTTGCTCTCATTTCTGGCTGGCTCGCTGGCTCTCATATCTGGCTCGCTCGCTTGCTCTCTTGTCTGTCTCACTCTCTTTTATGGCTCGTTTACATATCTGGCTCGCTCGCTTGCTCTCATATCTGGCTTGCTCGCTCACTCTTATATCTGGCTTGCTCGCTTGCTCTCATATTCGGCTCGCTCACTTGCTCTCATATCTGGCTCGCTCGCTTGCTCTCTTGTCTGGCTCGCTCTCTTATCTGGCTCGCTCGCATATCTGGCTCGCTCGCTCTCAAATCTGGCTCGCTCGCTTGCTCTCATATCTGGCTAGCTCGCTTGCTCTCTTGTCTTGCTCGCTCTCTTATCTGGCTCGCTCGCTCTCATATCTGGCTGACTCGCTTGCTCTCATATCTGGCTCGCTCGCTTGCTCTCTTGTCTGGCTCTCTCTCATATCTGGCTTGCTCGCTTGCTCTCATATCTGGCTCGCTCTCATATCTGGCTTTCTCGCTTGCTCTCTTGTCTGGCTCGCTCTCTTATCTGGCTCGCTCTTATATCTGCCTTGCTAGCTCGCTCTCATATCTGGCTCGCTCGCTTGCTCTCTTGTCTGGCTCGCTCTCTTATCTGGCTTGCTCTTATATCTGCCTTGCTAGCTCGCTCTCATATCTGGCTCGCTCGCTTGCTCTCATATCTGGCTAGCTCGCTTGCTCTCTTGTCTTGCTCGCTCTCTTATCTGGCTCGCTCGCTCTCATATCTGGCTCGCTCGCTTGCTCTCTTGTCTGGCTCGCTCTCTTATCTGACTCGCTCGCATATCTGGCTCGCTCGCGCTCAAATCTGGCTCGCTCGCTTGCTCTCATATCTGGCTAGCTCGCTTGCTCTCATATCTGGCTAGCTCGCTTGCTCTCTTGTCTTGCTCGCTTTCTTATCTGGCTCGCTCGCTCTCATATCTGGCTAGCTCGCTTGCTCTCATATCTGGCTCGCTCGCTTGCTCTCATATCTGGCACTCTTGCTCTCATATCTGGCTCGCTCGCTTGCTTAATTGTCTGGCTTGCTCTCTTATCTGGCTAGCTCTCTCTCACATCTGGCTTGCTCGCTGCTCTCTTTTCTGGCTCGCTCTCTTATCTGGCTCGCTCGCATATCTTGCTCGCTCGCTCTCACATCTGGCTTGCTCGCTTGCTCTCAAATGTGGCTAGCTCGCTTGCTCTCTTGTCTGGCTCGCTCTCTTATCTGGTTTGCTCGCTAGCATATCTGGCTCGCACGCTTGCTCTCTTGTCTGGCTTGCTCTTATCTGGCTCGCTCGCTTTCATATCTGGCTTGCTCGCTTGCTCTCATGTCTGGCTCGCTCGCTTGCTCTCATGTCTGGCTCGCTCGCTATCATATCTGGCTTTCTCGCTTGCTCTCTTGTCTGGCTCGCTTTCTCATCTGGCTCGCTCGCATATCTGGCTCGCTCGCATATCTGGCTCGCTCACTCTCACATCTGGCTGGCTGGCTTGCTCTCATTTCTGGCTGGCTCGCTGGCTCTCATATCTGGCTCGCTCGCTTGCTCTCTTGTCTGTCTCACTCTCTTTTATGGCTCGTTTACATATCTGGCTCGCTCGCTTGCTCTCATATCTGGCTTGCTCGCTCACTCTTATATCTGGCTTGCTCGCTTGCTCTCATATTCGGCTCGCTCACTTGCTCTCATATCTGGCTCGCTCGCTTGCTCTCTTGTCTGGCTCGCTCTCTTATCTGGCTCGCTCGCATATCTGGCTCGCTCGCTCTCAAATCTGGCTCGCTCGCTTGCTCTCATATCTGGCTAGCTCGCTTGCTCTCTTGTCTTGCTCGCTCTCTTATCTGGCTCGCTCGCTCTCATATCTGGCTGACTCGCTTGCTCTCATATCTGGCTCGCTCGCTTGCTCTCTTGTCTGGCTCGCTCTCATATCTGGCTTGCTCGCTTGCTCTCATATCTGGCTCGCTCTCATATCTGGCTTTCTCGCTTGCTCTCTTGTCTGGCTCGCTCTCTTATCTGGCTCGCTCTTATATCTGCCTTGCTAGCTCGCTCTCATATCTGGCTCGCTCGCTTGCTCTCTTGTCTGTCTCGCTCTCTTTTATGGCTCGCTCGCATATCTGGCTAGCTTGCTCTCACATCTGGCTCGCTCGCTTGCTCTCTTGTCTGGCTCGCTCTCTTATCTGGCTCGCTCGCATATCTGGCTCGCTCGCTCTCATGTCTGGCTCGCTTCGCTCTCATATCTGGCTCGCTCGCTTGCTCTCATATCTGGCTCGCTCGCTTACTCTCATATCTGGCTCGCTCGCTTGCTCTCTTGTCTGGCTCACTCTCTTATCTGGCTCTCTCGCATATCTGGCTCGCTCGCTCTCAAATCTGGCTCGCTCGCTTGCTCTCATATCTGGCTCGCTCGCTTGCTCTCATATCTGGCTCGCTCGCTTTTTCTCATATCTGGCTCGCTCGCTTGCTCTCTTGTCTGGCTCGCTCGCTTGCTCTCTTGTCTGGCTCGCTCTTTTATCTGGCTCGCTCGCATATCTGGCTCGCTCGCTCTCAAATCTGGCTCGCTCGCTTGCTCTCATATCTGGCTAGCTCGCTTGCTCTCTTGTCTTGCTCGCTCTCTTATCTGGCTCGCTCGCTCTCACATCTGGCTGGCTTGCTTGCTCTCATTTCTGGCTGGCTCGCTTGCTCTCATATCTGGCTCGCTCGCTTGCTCTCTTGTCTGTCTCACTCTCTTTTATGGCTCGTTTGCATATCTGGCTCGCTCACTTGCTCTCATATCTGGCTTGCTCGCTCACTCTCATATCTGGCTTGCTCGCTTGCTCTCATATCTGGCTCGCTTGCTCTCGTGTCTGGCTTGCTCTCTTATCTGGCTCGCTCGCATATCTGGCTTGCTCGCTCTCAAATCTGGCTCGCTCGCTTGCTCTCATATCTGGCTAGCTCGCTTGCTCTCTTGTCTTGCTCGCTCTCTTATCTGGCTCGCTCGCTCTCATATCTGGCTGGCTCGCTTGCTCTCATATCTGCCTCGCTCGCTTGCTTTCTTGTCTGGCTCGCTCTCTTATCTAGCTTGCTCGCTAGCATATCTGGCTCGCACGCTTGCTCTCTTGTCTGGCTTGCTCTCTTATCTGCCTCGCTCGCTCTCATATCTGGCTCGCTCGCTTGCTCTCATGTCTGGCTCGCTCTCATATCTGGCTTTCTCGCTTGCTCTCTTGTCTGGCTCGCTCTCTTATCTGGCTCGCTCGCATACCTGGCTCGCTCGCTCTCACATCTAGCTGGCTCGCTTGCTCTCATATCTGGCTCGCTTGCTCTCTTGTCTGGCTCGCTCTCTTATCTGGCTTGCTCTTATATCTGCCTTGCTAGCTCGCTCTCATATCTGGCTGGCTCGCTTGCTCTCATATCTGGCTCGCTCGCTTGCTCTCTTGTCTGGCTCGCTCTCTTATCTGGCTTGCTCGCTAGCATATCTGGCTCGCACGCTTGCTCTCTTGTCTGGCTTGCTCTCTTATCTGGCTCGCTCGCTCTCATATCTGGCTCGCTCGCTTGCTCTCATGTCTGGCTCACTCGCTCTCATATCTGGCTTTCTCGCTTGCTCTCTTGTCTGGCTCGCTCTCTTATCTGGCTCGCTCTCATACCTGGCTCGCTCGCTCTCACATCTAGCTGGCTCCCTTGCTCTCATATCTGGCTCGCTTGCTCTCTTGTCTGGCTCGCTTTCTTATCTGGCTCGCTCTTATATCTGCCTTGCTAGCTCGCTCTCATATCTGGCTCGCTCGCTTGCTCTCTTGTCTGTCTCGCTCTCTTTTATGGCTCGCTCGCATATCTGGCTCCCTTGCTCTCACATCTGGCTCGCTCGCTTGCTCTCTTGTCTTGCTCGCTCTCTTATCTGGCTCGCTCGCTCTCACATCTGGCTGGCTTGCTTGCTCTCATTTCTGGCTGGCTCGCTTGCTCTCTTGTCTGTCTCACTCTCTTTTATGGCTCGTTTGCATATCTGGCTCGCTCACTTGCTCTCATATCTGGCTTGCTCGCTCACTCTCATATCTGGCTTGCTCGCTTGCTCTCATATTCGGCTCGCTCGCTTGCTCTCATATCTGGCTCGCTTGCTCTCGTGTCTGGCTCGCTCTCTTATCTGGCTCGCTCGCATATCTGGCTTGCTCGCTCTCAAATCTGGCTCGCTCGCTTGCTCTCATATCTGGCTAGCTCGCTTGCTCTCTTGTCTTGCTCGCTCTCTTATCTGGCTCGCTCGCTCTCATATCTGGCTGGCTCGCTTGCTCTCATATCTGGCTCGCTCGCTTGCTTTCTTGTCTGGCTCGCTCTCTTATCTGGCTTGCTCGCTAGCATATCTGGCTCACATGCTTGCTCTCTTGTCTGGCTTGCTCTCTTATCTGCCTCGCTCGCTCTCATATCTGGCTCGCTCGCTTGCTCTCATGTCTGGCTCGCTCTCATATCTGGCTTTCTCGCTTGCTCTCTTGTCTGGCTCGATCTCTTATCTGGCTCGCTCGCATACCTGGCTCGCTCGCTCTCACATCTAGCTGGCTCGCTTGCTCTCATATCTGGCTCGCTTGCTCTCTTGTCTGGCTCGCTCTCTTATCTGGCTTGCTCTTATATCTGCCTTGCTAGCTCGCTCTCATATCTGGCTCGCTCGCTTGCTCTCATATCTGGCTAGCTCGCTTGCTCTCTTTTCTTGCTCGCTCTCTTATCTGGCTCGCTCGCTCTCATATCTGGCTGGCTCGCTTGCTCTCATATCTGGCTCGCTCGCTTGCTCTCTTGTCTGGCTCGCTCTCTTATCTGGCTAGCTTGCTAACATATCTGGCTCGCACGCTTGCTCTCTTGTCTGGCTTGCTCTCTTATCTGGCTCGCTCGCTCTCATATCTGGCTCGCTCGCTTGCTCTCATGTCTGGCTCGCTCGCTCTCATATCTGGCTTTCTCGCTTGCTCTCTTGTCTGGCTCGCTCTCTTATCTGGCTCGCTCTCATACCTGGCTCGCTCGCTTGCTCTCTTGTCTGTCTCGCTCTCTTTTATGGCTCGCTCGCATATCTGGCTCCCTTGCTCTCACATCTGGCTCGCTCGCTTGCTCTCTTGTCTGGCTCGCTCTCTTATCTGGCTCGCTCGCTCGCATATCTGGCTCGCTCGCTCTCATGTCTGGCTCGCTCGCTCTCATATCTGGCTTGCTCGCTTGCTCTCATATCTGGCTTGCTCGCTTGCTCTCATATCTGGCTCGCTCGCTTGTTCTCATATCTGGCTCGCTCGCTTGCTCTCTTGTCTGGCTTGCTCTCTTATCTGGCTCGCTCGCATATCTGGCTCGCTCGCTCTCACATCTGGCTGGTTCGCTTGCTCTCATATCTGGCTCGCTCGCTTGCTCTCTTGTCTGGCTCGCTCTCTTATCTGGCTTGCTCGCTAGCATATCTGGCTTGCACGCTTGCTCTCTTGTCTGGCTTGCTCTCTTATCTGGCTCGCTCTCTTATCTGGCTCGCTCGCTCTCACATCTGGCTGGCTCGCTTGCTCTCATATCCGGCTCGCTCGCTTGCTCTCATATCTGGCTCGCTCGCTTGCTCTCTTGTCTGGCTCGCTCTCTTATCTGGCTCGCTCACATATCTGGTTCGCTCGCTCTCACATCTAGCTGGCTCGCTTGCTCTCATATTTGGCTCGCTCGCTTGCTCTCTTGTCTGGCTCGCTCTCTTATCTGGCTCGCTCTCATATCTGGCTTGCTAGCTTGCTCTCATATCTGGCTCGCTCGCTTGCTCTCTTGTCTGTCTCGCTCTCTTTTATGGCTCGCTCGCATATCTGGCTCGCTCGCTCTCACATCTGGCTTGCACGCTTGCTCTCTTGTCTGGCTTGCTCTCTTATCTGTTTCGCTCGCTCTCATATCTGGCTCGCTCGCTTGCTCTCATATCTGGCTCGCTCGCTTGCTCTCTTGTCTGTCTCGCTCTCTTTTATGGCTCGCTCGCATATCTGGCTCGCTCGCTCTCACATCTGGCTCGCTCGCTTGCTCTCTTGTCTGGCTCGCTCTCTTATCTGGTTCGCTCGCTCTCATATCTTACTCGCTCCGTCTCATGTCTGGCTCGCTCGCTCTCATATCTGGCTTGCTCGCTTGCTCTCATATCTGGCTCGCTCGTTTGCTCTCTTGTCTGGCTCGCTCTCTTATCTGGCTCGCTCGCTCTCATATCTGGCTGGCTCGCTTGCTCTCATATCTGGCTGGCTCGCTTGCTCTCATATCTGGCTCTCTTGCTCTCATATCTGGCTCGCTCGCTTGCTTAATTGTCTGGCTCGCTCTCTTATCTGGCTCGCTCGCATATCTTGCTCACTCGCTCTCACATCTGGCTCGCTCGCTTGCTCTCAAATGTGGCTCGCTCGCTTGCTCTCATGTCTGGCTCGTTCGCATTCATATCTAGCTCGCTCGCTTTCATATCTTACTCGCTCGCTCTCATGTCTGGCTCCCTCGCTCTCATATCTGGCTTGCTCTCATATCTGGCTCGCTCGCTTGCTCTCTTGTCTGGCTCGCTCTCTTATCTGACTCGCTCGCATATCTGGCTCGCTCGCTCTCATATCTGGCTGGCTCGCTTGCTCTCATATCTGGCTCGATCGCTTGCTCTCATATCTGGCTCTCTTGCTCTCATATCTGGCTCGCTTGCTTGCTTAATTGTCTGGCTCGCTCTCTTATCTGGCTAGCTCTCTCTCACATCTGGCTTGCTCGCTGCTCTCTTGTCTGGCTCTCTCTCTTGTCTGGCTCGCTCGCATATCTTGCTCGCTCGCTCTCACATCTGGCTCGCTCGCTTGCTCTCAAATGTGGCTAGCTCGCTTGCTCTCTTGTCTTGCTCGCTCTCTTATCTGGCTCGCTCGCTCTCATATCTGGCTGGCTCGCTTGCTCTCATATCTGGCTCGCTCGCTTGCTCTCTTGTCTGGCTCGCTCTCTTATCTGGTTTGCTCGCTAGCATATCTGGCTCGCACGCTTGCTCTCTTGTCTGGCTTGCTCTCTTATCTGGCTCGCTCGCTTTCATATCTGGCTCGCTCGCTTGCTCTCATATTCGGCTCGCTCACTTGCTCTCATATCTGGCTCGCTCGCTTGCTCTCTTGTCTGGCTCGCTCTCTTATCTGGCTCGCTCGCATATCTGGCTCGCTCGCTCTCAAATCTGGCTCGCTCGCTTGCTCTCATATCTGGCTAGCTCGCTTGCTCTCTTGTCTGGCTCGCTCTCTTATCTGGCTTGCTCGCTAGCATATCTGGCTCGCACGCTTGCTCTCTTGTCTGGCTTGCTCTCTTATCTGGCTCGCTCGCTCTCATATCTCGCTCGCTCGCTTGCTCTCATATCTGGCTCGCTCTCATATCTGGCTTTCTCGCTTGCTCTCTTGTCTGGCTCGCTCTCTTATCTGGCTCGCTCGCATACCTGGCTCGCTCTCACATCTAGCTGGCTCGCTTGCTCTCATATCTGGCTCGCTTGCTCTCTTGTCTGGCTCGCTCTCTTATCTGGCTCGCACTTATATCTGCCTTGCTAGCTCGCTCTCATATCTGGCTCGCTCACTTGCTCTCTTGTCTGTCTCGCTCTCTTTTATGGCTCGCTCGCATATCTGGCTAGCTTGCTCCCACATCTGGCTCGCTCGCTTGCTCTCATGTCTGGCTCGCTCTCTTATCTGGCTCGCTCGCATATCTGGCTCGCTCGCTCTCATGTCTGGCTCGCTTCGCTCTCATATCTGGCTTGCTCTCATATCTGGCTCGCTCGCTTACTCTCATATCTGGCTCGCTCGCTTGCTCTCTTGTCTGGCTCACTCTCTTATCTGGCTCTCTCGCATATCTGGCTCGCTCGCTCTCAAATCTGGCTCGCTCGCTTGCTCTCATATCTGGCTTGCTCGCTTGCTCTCATATCTGGCTCGCTCGCTTGCTCTCATATCTGGCTCGCTCGCTTTTTCTCATATCTGGCTCGCTCGCTTGCTCTCTTGTCTGGCTCGCTCGCTTGCTCTCTTGTCTGGCTCACTCTTTTATCTGGCTCGCTCTTTTATCTGGCTCGCTCGCTCTCAAATCTGGCTCGCTCGCTTGCTCTCATATCTGGCTAGCTCGCTTGCTCTCTTGTCTTGCTCGCTCTCTTATCTGGCTCGCTCGCTCTCACATCTGGCTGGCTTGCTTGCTCTCATTTCTGGCTGGCTCGCTTGCTCTCATATCTGGCTCGCTCGCTTGCTCTCTTGTCTGTCTCACTCTCTTTTATGGCTCGTTTGCATATCTGGCTCGCTCACTTGCTCTCATATTTGGCTTGCTCGCTCACTCTCATATCTGGCTTGCTCGCTTGCTCTCATATTCGGCTCGCTCGCTTGCTCTCATATCTTGCTCGCTTGCTCTCTTGTCTGGCTCGCTCGCATATCTGGCTTGCTCGCTCTCAAATCTGGCTCGCTCGCTTGCTCTCATATCTGGCTAGCTCGCTTGCTCTCTTGTCTTGCTTGCTCTCTTATCTGGCTCGCTCGCTCTCATATCTGGCTTTCTCGCTTGCTCTCTTGTCTGGCTCGCTCTCTTATCTGGCTCGCTCGCATACCTGGCTCGCTTGCTCTCACATCTAGCTGGCTCGCTTGCTCTCATATCTGGCTCGCTTGCTCTCTTGTCTGGCTCGCTCTTATATCTGCCTTGCTAGCTCGCTCTCATATCTGGCTCGCTCGCTTGCTCTCATATCTGGCTAGCTCGCTTGCTCTCTTGTCTTGCTCGCTCTCTTATCTGGCTCGCTCGCTCTCATATCTGGCTGGCTCGCTTGCTCTCATATCTGGCTCGCTTGCTTGCTCTCTTATCTGGCTCGCTCTCTTATCTGGCTAGCTCGCTAGCATATCTGGCTCGCATGCTTGCTCTCTTGTCTGGTTTGCTCTCTTATCTGGCTCGCTCGCTCTCATATCTGGCTCGCTCGCTTGCTCTCATGTCTGGCTCGCTCGCTCTCATATCTGGCTTTCTCGCTTGCTCTCTTGTCTGGCTCGCTCTCTTATCTGGCTCGCTCTCATACCTGGCTCGCTCGCTCTCACATCTAGCTGGCTCCCTTGCTCTCATATCTGGCTCGCTTGCTCTCTTGTCTGGCTCGCTTTCTTATCTGGCTCGCTCTTATATCTGCCTTGCTAGCTCGCTCTCATTTCTGGCTCTCTCGCTTGCTCTCTTATCTGTCTCGCTCTCTTTTATGGCTCGCTCGCATATCTGGCTCCCTTGCTCTAACATCTGGCTCGCTCGCTTGCTCTCTTGTCTGGCTCGCTCTCTTATCTGGCTCGCTCGCTCGCATATCTGGCTCGCTCGCTCTCATGTCTGGCCCGCTTGCTCTCATATCTGGCTTGCTTGCTTGCTCTCATATCTGACTTGCTCGCTTGCTCTCATATCTGGCTCGCTCGCTTGTTCTCATATCTGGCTCGCTCGCTTGCTCTCTTGTCTGGCTCGCTCTCTTATCTGGCTCGCTCGCATATCTGGCTCGCTCGCTCTCACATCTGGCTGGTTTGCTTGCTCTCATATCTGGCTCGCTCGCTTGCTCTCTTGTCTGGCTCGCTCTCTTATCTGGCTTGCTCGCTAGCATATCTGGCTTGCACGCTTGCTCTCTTGTCTGGCTTGCTCTCTTATCTGTTTCGCTCGCTCTCATATCTGGCTCGCTAGCTTGCTCTCTTGTCTGGCTCGCTCTCTTATCTGGCTCGCTCACATATCTGGCTCGCTCGCTCTCACATCTAGCTGGCTCGCTTGCTCTCATATTTGGCTCGCTCGCTTGCTCTCTTGTCTGGCTCGCTCTCTTATCTGGCTCGCCCTCATATCTGGCTTGCTAGCTTGCTCTCATATCTGGCTCGCTCGCTTGCTCTCTTGTCTGTCTCGCTCTCTTTTATGGCTCGCTCGCATATCTGGCTCGCTCGCTCTCACATCTGGCTCGCTCGCTTGCTCTCTTGTCTGGCTCGCTCTCTTATCTGGCTTGCTCGCTAGCATATCTGGCTTGCACGCTTGCTCTCTTGTCTGGCTTGCTCTCTTATCTGTTTCGCTCGCTCTCATATCTGGCTCGCTAGCTTGCTCTCTTGTCTGGCTCGCTCTCTTATCTGGCTCGCTCACATATCTGGCTCGCTCGCTCTCACATCTAGCTGGCTCGCTTGCTCTCATATTTGGCTCGCTCGCTTGCTCTCTTGTCTGGCTCGCTCTCTTATCTGGCTCGCCCTCATATCTGGCTTGCTAGCTTGCTCTCATATCTGGCTCGCTCGCTTGCTCTCTTGTCTGTCTCGCTCTCTTTTATGGCTCGCTCGCATATCTGGCTCGCTCGCTCTCACATCTGGCTCGCTCGCTTGCTCTCTTGTCTGGCTCGCTCTCTTATCTGGTTCGCTCGCTCTCATATCTTACTCGCTCCGTCTCATGTCTGGCTCGCTCGCTCTCATGTCTGGCTTGCTCGCTTGCTCTCATATCTGGCTCGCTCGCTTGCACTCTTGTCTGGCTCGCTCTCTTATCTGGCTCGCTCGCATATCTTGCGCGCTCACTCTCAAATCTGGCTCGCTTGCTTGCTCTCATATCTGGCTAGCTCGCTTGCTCTCATATAAGGCTAGCTCGTTTGCTCTCTTGTCTTGCTCGCTCTCTTATCTGGCTGGCTTGCTTGCTCTCATATCTGGCTCGCTCGCGTGCTCTCATATCTGGCTCTCTTGGTCTCATATCTGGCTCGCTCGCTTGCTTAATTGTCTGGCTCGCTCTCTTATCTGGCTCGCTCGCATATCTTACTCGCTCGCTCTCACATCTGGCTCGCTCGCTTGCTCTCAAATGTGGCTCGCTCGCTTGCTCTCATGTCTGGCTCGTTCGCATTCATATCTGGCTCGCTCGCTTTCATATCTTACTCGCTCGCTCTCATGTCTGGCTCCCTCGCTCTCATATCTGGCTTGCTCTCATATCTGGCTCGCTCGCTTGCTCTCTTGTCTGGCTCGCTCTCTTATCTGACTCGCTCGCATATCTGGCTCGCTTGCGCTCAAATCTGGCTCGCTCGCTTGCTCTCATATCTGGCTAGCTCGCTTGCTCTCATATCTGGCTAGCTCGCTTGCTCTCTTGTCTTGCTCGCTCTCTTATCTGGCTCGCTCGCTCTCATATCTGGCTAGCTCGCTTGCTCTCATATCTGGCTCGCTCGCTTGCTCTCATATCTGGCACTCTTGCTCTCATATCTGGCTCGCTCGCTTGCTTAATTGTCTGGCTTGCTCTCTTATCTGGCTAGCTCTCTCTCACATCTGGCTTGCTCGCTGCTCTCTTTTCTGGCTCGCTCTCTTATCTGGCTCGCTCGCATATCTTGCTCGCTCGCTCTCACATCTGGCTTGCTCGCTTGCTCTCAAATGTGGCTAGCTCGCTTGCTCTCTTGTCTGGCTCGCTCTCTTATCTGGTTTGCTCGCTAGCATATCTGGCTCGCACGCTTGCTCTCTTGTCTGGCTTGCTCTTATCTGGCTCGCTCGCTTTCATATCTGGCTTGCTCGCTTGCTCTCATGTCTGGCTCGCTCGCTTGCTCTCATGTCTGGCTCGCTCGCTATCATATCTGGCTTTCTCGCTTGCTCTCTTGTCTGGCTCGCTCTCTCATCTGGCTCGCTCGCATATCTGGCTCGCTCGCATATCTGGCTCGCTCACTCTCACATCTGGCTGGCTGGCTTGCTCTCATTTCTGGCTGGCTCGCTGGCTCTCATATCTGGCTCGCTCGCTTGCTCTCTTGTCTGTCTCACTCTCTTTTATGGCTCGTTTACATATCTGGCTCGCTCGCTTGCTCTCATATCTGGCTTGCTCGCTCACTCTTATATCTGGCTTGCTCGCTTGCTCTCATATTCGGCTCGCTCACTTGCTCTCATATCTGGCTCGCTCGCTTGCTCTCTTGTCTGGCTCGCTCTCTTATCTGGCTCGCTCGCATATCTGGCTCGCTCGCTCTCAAATCTGGCTCGCTCGCTTGCTCTCATATCTGGCTAGCTCGCTTGCTCTCTTGTCTTGCTCGCTCTCTTATCTGGCTCGCTCGCTCTCATATCTGGCTGACTCGCTTGCTCTCATATCTGGCTCGCTCGCTTGCTCTCTTGTCTGGCTCGCTCTCATATCTGGCTTGCTCGCTTGCTCTCATATCTGGCTCGCTCTCATATCTGGCTTTCTCGCTTGCTCTCTTGTCTGGCTCGCTCTCTTATCTGGCTCGCTCTTATATCTGCCTTGCTAGCTCGCTCTCATATCTGGCTCGCTCGCTTGCTCTCTTGTCTGGCTCGCTCTCTTATCTGGCTTGCTCTTATATCTGCCTTGCTAGCTCGCTCTCATATCTGGCTCGCTCGCTTGCTCTCATATCTGGCTAGCTCGCTTGCTCTCTTGTCTTGCTCGCTCTCTTATCTGGCTCGCTCGCTCTCATATCTGGCTCGCTCGCTTGCTCTCTTGTCTGGCTCGCTCTCTTATCTGACTCGCTCGCATATCTGGCTCGCTCGCGCTCAAATCTGGCTCGCTCGCTTGCTCTCATATCTGGCTAGCTCGCTTGCTCTCATATCTGGCTAGCTCGCTTGCTCTCTTGTCTTGCTCGCTTTCTTATCTGGCTCGCTCGCTCTCATATCTGGCTAGCTCGCTTGCTCTCATATCTGGCTCGCTCGCTTGCTCTCATATCTGGCACTCTTGCTCTCATATCTGGCTCGCTCGCTTGCTTAATTGTCTGGCTTGCTCTCTTATCTGGCTAGCTCTCTCTCACATCTGGCTTGCTCGCTGCTCTCTTTTCTGGCTCGCTCTCTTATCTGGCTCGCTCGCATATCTTGCTCGCTCGCTCTCACATCTGGCTTGCTCGCTTGCTCTCAAATGTGGCTAGCTCGCTTGCTCTCTTGTCTGGCTCGCTCTCTTATCTGGTTTGCTCGCTAGCATATCTGGCTCGCACGCTTGCTCTCTTGTCTGGCTTGCTCTTATCTGGCTCGCTCGCTTTCATATCTGGCTTGCTCGCTTGCTCTCATGTCTGGCTCGCTCGCTTGCTCTCATGTCTGGCTCGCTCGCTATCATATCTGGCTTTCTCGCTTGCTCTCTTGTCTGGCTCGCTTTCTAATCTGGCTCGCTCGCATATCTGGCTCGCTCGCATATCTGGCTCGCTCACTCTCACATCTGGCTGGCTGGCTTGCTCTCATTTCTGGCTGGCTCGCTGGCTCTCATATCTGGCTCGCTCGCTTGCTCTCTTGTCTGTCTCACTCTCTTTTATGGCTCGTTTACATATCTGGCTCGCTCGCTTGCTCTCATATCTGGCTTGCTCGCTCACTCTTATATCTGGCTTGCTCGCTTGCTCTCATATTCGGCTCGCTCACTTGCTCTCATATCTGGCTCGCTCGCTTGCTCTCTTGTCTGGCTCGCTCTCTTATCTGGCTCGCTCGCATATCTGGCTCGCTCGCTCTCAAATCTGGCTCGCTCGCTTGCTCTCATATCTGGCTAGCTCGCTTGCTCTCTTGTCTTGCTCGCTCTCTTATCTGGCTCGCTCGCTCTCATATCTGGCTGACTCGCTTGCTCTCATATCTGGCTCGCTCGCTTGCTCTCTTGTCTGGCTCGCTCTCATATCTGGCTTGCTCGCTTGCTCTCATATCTGGCTCGCTCTCATATCTGGCTTTCTCGCTTGCTCTCTTGTCTGGCTCGCTCTCTTATCTGGCTCGCTCTTATATCTGCCTTGCTAGCTCGCTCTCATATCTGGCTCGCTCGCTTGCTCTCTTGTCTGTCTCGCTCTCTTTTATGGCTCGCTCGCATATCTGGCTAGCTTGCTCTCACATCTGGCTCGCTCGCTTGCTCTCTTGTCTGGCTCGCTCTCTTATCTGGCTCACTCGCATATCTGGCTCGCTCGCTCTCATGTCTGGCTCGCTTCGCTCTCATATCTGGCTCGCTCGCTTGCTCTCATATCTGGCTCGCTCGCTTACTCTCATATCTGGCTCGCTCGCTTGCTCTCTTGTCTGGCTCACTCTCTTATCTGGCTCTCTCGCATATCTGGCTCGCTCGCTCTCAAATCTGGCTCGCTCGCTTGCTCTCATATCTGGCTCGCTCGCTTGCTCTCATATCTGGCTCGCTCGCTTTTTCTCATATCTGGCTCGCTCGCTTGCTCTCTTGTCTGGCTCGCTCGCTTGCTCTCTTGTCTGGCTCGCTCTTTTATCTGGCTCGCTCGCATATCTGGCTCGCTCGCTCTCAAATCTGGCTCGCTCGCTTGCTCTCATATCTGGCTAGCTCGCTTGCTCTCTTGTCTTGCTCGCTCTCTTATCTGGCTTGCTCGCTCTCACATCTGGCTGGCTTGCTTGCTCTCATTTCTGGCTGGCTCGCTTGCTCTCATATCTGGCTCGCTCGCTTGCTCTCTTGTCTGTCTCACTCTCTTTTATGGCTCGTTTGCATATCTGGCTCGCTCACTTGCTCTCATATCTGGCTTGCTCGCTCACTCTCATATCTGGCTTGCTCGCTTGCTCTCATATCTGGCTCGCTTGCTCTCATATCTGGCTCGCTTGCTCTCGTGTCTGGCTTGCTCTCTTATCTGGCTCGCTCGCATATCTGGCTTGCTCGCTCTCAAATCTGGCTCGCTCGCTTGCTCTCATATCTGGCTAGCTCGCTTGCTCTCTTGTCTTGCTCGCTCTCTTATCTGGCTCGCTCGCTCTCATATCTGGCTGGCTCGCTTGCTCTCATATCTGCCTCGCTCGCTTGCTTTCTTGTCTGGCTCGCTCTCTTATCTAGCTTGCTCGCTAGCATATCTGGCTCGCACGCTTGCTCTCTTGTCTGGCTTGCTCTCTTATCTGCCTCGCTCGCTCTCATATCTGGCTCGCTCGCTTGCTCTCATGTCTGGCTCGCTCTCATATCTGGCTTTCTCGCTTGCTCTCTTGTCTGGCTCGCTCTCTTATCTGGCTCGCTCGCATACCTGGCTCGCTCGCTCTCACATCTAGCTGGCTCGCTTGCTCTCATATCTGGCTCGCTTGCTCTCTTGTCTGGCTCGCTCTCTTATCTGGCTTGCTCTTATATCTGCCTTGCTAGCTCGCTCTCATATCTGGCTCGCTCGCTTGCTCTCATATCTGGCTAGCTCGCTTGCTCTCTTGTCTTGCTCGCTCTCTTATCTGGCTCGCTCGCTCTCATATCTGGCTGGCTCGCTTGCTCTCATATCTGGCTCGCTCGCTTGCTCTCTTGTCTGGCTCGCTCTCTTATCTGGCTTGCTCGCTAGCATATCTGGCTCGCACGCTTGCTCTCTTGTCTGGCTTGCTCTCTTATCTGGCTCGCTCGCTCTCATATCTGGCTCGCTCGCTTGCTCTCATGTCTGGCTCACTCGCTCTCATATCTGGCTTTCTCGCTTGCTCTCTTGTCTGGCTCGCTCTCTTATCTGGCTCGCTCTCATACCTGGCTCGCTCGCTCTCACATCTAGCTGGCTCCCTTGCTCTCATATCTGGCTCGCTTGCTCTCTTGTCTGGCTCGCTTTCTTATCTGGCTCGCTCTTATATCTGCCTTGCTAGCTCGCTCTCATATCTGGCTCGCTCGCTTGCTCTCTTGTCTGTCTCGCTCTCTTTTATGGCTCGCTCGCATATCTGGCTCCCTTGCTCTCACATCTGGCTCGCTCGCTTGCTCTCTTGTCTTGCTCGCTCTCTTATCTGGCTCGCTCGCTCTCACATCTGGCTGGCTTGCTTGCTCTCATTTCTGGCTGGCTCGCTTGCTCTCATATCTGGCTCGCTCGCTTGCTCTCTTGTCTGTCTCACTCTCTTTTATGGCTCGTTTGCATATCTGGCTCGCTCACTTGCTCTCATATCTGGCTTGCTCGCTCACTCTCATATCTGGCTTGCTCGCTTGCTCTCATATTCGGCTCGCTCGCTTGCTCTCATATCTGGCTCGCTTGCTCTCGTGTCTGGCTCGCTCTCTTATCTGGCTCGCTCGCATATCTGGCTTGCTCGCTCTCAAATCTGGCTCGCTCGCTTGCTCTCATATCTGGCTAGCTCGCTTGCTCTCTTGTCTTGCTCGCTCTCTTATCTGGCTCGCTCGCTCTCATATCTGGCTGGCTCGCTTGCTCTCATATCTGGCTCGCTCGCTTGCTTTCTTGTCTGGCTCGCTCTCTTATCTGGCTTGCTCGCTAGCATATCTGGCTCACATGCTTGCTCTCTTGTCTGGCTTGCTCTCTTATCTGCCTCGCTCGCTCTCATATCTGGCTCGCTCGCTTGCTCTCATGTCTGGCTCGCTCTCATATCTGGCTTTCTCGCTTGCTCTCTTGTCTGGCTCGATCTCTTATCTGGCTCGCTCGCATACCTGGCTCGCTCGCTCTCACATCTAGCTGGCTCGCTTGCTCTCATATCTGGCTCGCTTGCTCTCTTGTCTGGCTCGCTCTCTTATCTGGCTTGCTCTTATATCTGCCTTGCTAGCTCGCTCTCATATCTGGCTCGCTCGCTTGCTCTCATATCTGGCTAGCTCGCTTGCTCTCTTTTCTTGCTCGCTCTCTTATCTGGCTCGCTCGCTCTCATATCTGGCTGGCTCGCTTGCTCTCATATCTGGCTCGCTCGCTTGCTCTCTTGTCTGGCTCGCTCTCTTATCTGGCTAGCTTGCTAACATATCTGGCTCGCACGCTTGCTCTCTTGTCTGGCTTGCTCTCTTATCTGGCTCGCTCGCTCTCATATCTGGCTCGCTCGCTTGCTCTCATGTCTGGCTCGCTCGCTCTCATATCTGGCTTTCTCGCTTGCTCTCTTGTCTGGCTCGCTCTCTTATCTGGCTCGCTCTCATACCTGGCTCGCTCGCTTGCTCTCTTGTCTGTCTCGCTCTCTTTTATGGCTCGCTCGCATATCTGGCTCCCTTGCTCTCACATCTGGCTCGCTCGCTTGCTCTCTTGTCTGGCTCGCTCTCTTATCTGGCTCGCTCGCTCGCATATCTGGCTCGCTCGCTCTCATGTCTGGCTCGCTCGCTCTCATATCTGGCTTGCTCGCTTGCTCTCATATCTGGCTTGCTCGCTTGCTCTCATATCTGGCTCGCTCGCTTGTTCTCATATCTGGCTCGCTCGCTTGCTCTCTTGTCTGGCTTGCTCTCTTATCTGGCTCGCTCGCATATCTGGCTCGCTCGCTCTCACATCTGGCTGGTTCGCTTGCTCTCATATCTGGCTCGCTCGCTTGCTCTCTTGTCTGGCTCGCTCTCTTATCTGGCTTGCTCGCTAGCATATCTGGCTTGCACGCTTGCTCTCTTGTCTGGCTTGCTCTCTTATCTGGCTCGCTCTCTTATCTGGCTCGCTCGCTCTCACATCTGGCTGGCTCGCTTGCTCTCATATCCGGCTCGCTCGCTTGCTCTCATATCTGGCTCGCTCGCTTGCTCTCTTGTCTGGCTCGCTCTCTTATCTGGCTCGCTCACATATCTGGTTCGCTCGCTCTCACATCTAGCTGGCTCGCTTGCTCTCATATTTGGCTCGCTCGCTTGCTCTCTTGTCTGGCTCGCTCTCTTATCTGGCTCGCTCTCATATCTGGCTTGCTAGCTTGCTCTCATATCTGGCTCGCTCGCTTGCTCTCTTGTCTGTCTCGCTCTCTTTTATGGCTCGCTCGCATATCTGGCTCGCTCGCTCTCACATCTGGCTTGCACGCTTGCTCTCTTGTCTGGCTTGCTCTCTTATCTGTTTCGCTCGCTCTCATATCTGGCTCGCTCGCTTGCTCTCATATCTGGCTCGCTCGCTTGCTCTCTTGTCTGGCTCGCTCTCTTATCTGGCTCGCTCACATATCTGGCTCGCTCGCTCTCACATCTAGCTGGCTCGCTTGCTCTCATATTTGGCTCGCTCGCTTGCTCTCTTGTCTGGCTCGCTCTCTTATCTGGCTCGCTCTCATATCTGGCTTGCTAGCTTGCTCTCATATATGGCTCGCTCGCTTGCTCTCTTGTCTGTCTCGCTCTCTTTTATGGCTCGCTCGCATATCTGGCTCGCTCGCTCTCACATCTGGCTCGCTCGCTTGCTCTCTTGTCTGGCTCGCTCTCTTATCTGGTTCGCTCGCTCTCATATCTTACTCGCTCCGTCTCATGTCTGGCTTGCTCGCTCTCATATCTGGCTTGCTCGCTTGCTCTCATATCTGGCTCGCTCGTTTGCTCTCTTGTCTGGCTTGCTCTCTTATCTGGCTCGCTCGCTCTCATATCTGGCTGGCTCGCTTGCTCTCATATCTGGCTGGCTCGCTTGCTCTCATATCTGGCTCTCTTGCTCTCATATCTGGCTCGCTCGCTTGCTTAATTGTCTGGCTCGCTCTCTTATCTGGCTCGCTCGCATATCTTGCTCACTCGCTCTCACATCTGGCTCGCTCGCTTGCTCTCAAATGTGGCTCGCTCGCTTGCTCTCATGTCTGGCTCGTTCGCATTCATATCTAGCTCGCTCGCTTTCATATCTTACTCGCTCGCTCTCATGTCTGGCTCCCTCGCTCTCATATCTGGCTTGCTCTCATATCTGGCTCGCTCGCTTGCTCTCTTGTCTGGCTCGCTCTCTTATCTGACTCGCTCGCATATCTGGCTCGCTCGCTCTCATATCTGGCTGGCTCGCTTGCTCTCATATCTGGCTCGATCGCTTGCTCTCATATCTGGCTCTCTTGCTCTCATATCTGGCTCGCTTGCTTGCTTAATTGTCTGGCTCGCTCTCTTATCTGGCTAGCTCTCTCTCACATCTGGCTTGCTCGCTGCTCTCTTGTCTGGCTCTCTCTCTTGTCTGGCTCGCTCGCATATCTTGCTCGCTCGCTCTCACATCTGGCTCGCTCGCTTGCTCTCAAATGTGGCTAGCTCGCTTGCTCTCTTGTCTTGCTCGCTCTCTTATCTGGCTCGCTCGCTCTCATATCTTGCTGGCTCGCTTGCTCTCATATCTGGCTCGCTCGCTTGCTCTCTTGTCTGGCTCGCTCTCTTATCTGGTTTGCTCGCTAGCATATCTGGCTCGCACGCTTGCTCTCTTGTCTGGCTTGCTCTCTTATCTGGCTCGCTCGCTTTCATATCTGGCTCGCTCGCTTGCTCTCATATTCGGCTCGCTCACTTGCTCTCATATCTGGCTCGCTCGCTTGCTCTCTTGTCTGGCTCGCTCTCTTATCTGGCTCGCTCGCATATCTGGCTCGCTCGCTCTCAAATCTGGCTCGCTCGCTTGCTCTCATATCTGGCTAGCTCGCTTGCTCTCTTGTCTGGCTCGCTCTCTTATCTGGCTTGCTCGCTAGCATATCTGGCTCGCACGCTTGCTCTCTTGTCTGGCTTGCTCTCTTATCTGGCTCGCTCGCTCTCATATCTCGCTCGCTCGCTTGCTCTCATATCTGGCTCGCTCTCATATCTGGCTTTCTCGCTTGCTCTCTTGTCTGGCTCGCTCTCTTATCTGGCTCGCTCGCATACCTGGCTCGCTCTCACATCTAGCTGGCTCGCTTGCTCTCATATCTGGCTCGCTTGCTCTCTTGTCTGGCTCGCTCTCTTATCTGGCTCGCACTTATATCTGCCTTGCTAGCTCGCTCTCATATCTGGCTCGCTCACTTGCTCTCTTGTCTGTCTCGCTCTCTTTTATGGCTCGCTCGCATATCTGGCTAGCTTGCTCCCACATCTGGCTCGCTCGCTTGCTCTCTTGTCTGGCTCGCTCTTTTATCTGGCTCGCTCGCATATCTGGCTCGCTCGCTCTCAAATCTGGCTCGCTCGCTTGCTCTCATATCTGGCTAGCTCGCTTGCTCTCTTGTCTTGCTCGCTCTCTTATCTGGCTCGCTCGCTCTCACATCTGGCTGGCTTGCTTGCTCTCATTTCTGGCTGGCTCGCTTGCTCTCATATCTGGCTCGCTCGCTTGCTCTCTTGTCTGTCTCACTCTCTTTTATGGCTCGTTTGCATATCTGGCTCGCTCACTTGCTCTCATATCTGGCTTGCTCGCTCACTCTCATATCTGGCTTGCTCGCTTGCTCTCATATCTGGCTCGCTTGCTCTCGTGTCTGGCTTGCTCTCTTATCTGGCTCGCTCGCATATCTGGCTTGCTCGCTCTCAAATCTGGCTCGCTCGCTTGCTCTCATATCTGGCTAGCTCGCTTGCTCTCTTGTCTTGCTCGCTCTCTTATCTGGCTCGCTCGCTCTCATATCTGGCTGGCTCGCTTGCTCTCATATCTGCCTCGCTCGCTTGCTTTCTTGTCTGGCTCGCTCTCTTATCTAGCTTGCTCGCTAGCATATCTGGCTCGCACGCTTGCTCTCTTGTCTGGCTTGCTCTCTTATCTGCCTCGCTCGCTCTCATATCTGGCTCGCTCGCTTGCTCTCATGTCTGGCTCGCTCTCATATCTGGCTTTCTCGCTTGCTCTCTTGTCTGGCTCGCTCTCTTATCTGGCTCGCTCGCATACCTGGCTCGCTCGCTCTCACATCTAGCTGGCTCGCTTGCTCTCATATCTGGCTCGCTTGCTCTCTTGTCTGGCTCGCTCTCTTATCTAGCTTGCTCTTATATCTGCCTTGCTAGCTCGCTCTCATATCTGGCTCGCTCGCTTGCTCTCATATCTGGCTAGCTCGCTTGCTCTCTTGTCTTGCTCGCTCTCTTATCTGGCTCGCTCGCTCTCATATCTGGCTGGCTCGCTTGCTCTCATATCTGGCTCGCTCGCTTGCTCTCTTGTCTGGCTCGCTCTCTTATCTGGCTCGCTCGCTTGCTCTCATGTCTGGCTCGCTCTCATATCTGGCTTTCTCGCTTGCTCTCTTGTCTGGCTCGCTCTCTTATCTGGCTCGCTCGCATACCTGGCTCGCTCGCTCTCACATCTAGCTGGCTCGCTTGCTCTCATATCTGGCTCGCTTGCTCTCTTGTCTGGCTCGCTCTCTTATCTGGCTTGCTCTTATATCTGCCTTGCTAGCTCGCTCTCATATCTGGCTCGCTCGCTTGCTCTCATATCTGGCTAGCTCGCTTGCTCTCTTGTCTTGCTCGCTCTCTTATCTGGCTCGCTCGCTCTCATATCTGGCTGGCTCGCTTGCTCTCATATCTGGCTCGCTCGCTTGCTCTCTTGTCTGGCTCGCTCTCTTATCTGGCTTGCTCGCTAGCATATCTGGCTCGCACGCTTGCTCTCTTGTCTGGCTTGCTCTCTTATCTGGCTCGCTCGCTCTCATATCTGGCTCGCTCGCTTGCTCTCATGTCTGGCTCACTCGCTCTCATATCTGGCTTTCTCGCTTGCTCTCTTGTCTGGCTCGCTCTCTTATCTGGCTCGCTCTCATACCTGGCTCGCTCGCTCTCACATCTAGCTGGCTCCCTTGCTCTCATATCTGGCTCGCTTGCTCTCTTGTCTGGCTCGCTTTCTTATCTGGCTCGCTCTTATATCTGCCTTGCTAGCTCGCTCTCATATCTGGCTCGCTCGCTTGCTCTCTTGTCTGTCTCGCTCTCTTTTATGGCTCGCTCGCATATCTGGCTCCCTTGCTCTCACATCTGGCTCGCTCGCTTGCTCTCTTGTCTTGCTCGCTCTCTTATCTGGCTCGCTCGCTCTCACATCTGGCTGGCTTGCTTGCTCTCATTTCTGGCTGGCTCGCTTGCTCTCATATCTGGCTCGCTTGCTCTCTTGTCTGTCTCACTCTCTTTTATGGCTCGTTTGCATATCTGGCTCGCTCACTTGCTCTCATATCTGGCTTGCTCGCTCACTCTCATATCTGGCTTGCTCGCTTGCTCTCATATTCGGCTCGCTCGCTTGCTCTCATATCTGGCTCGCTTGCTCTCGTGTCTGGCTCGCTCTCTTATCTGGCTCGCTCGCATATCTGGCTTGCTCGCTCTCAAATCTGGCTCGCTCGCTTGCTCTCATATCTGGCTAGCTCGCTTGCTCTCTTGTCTTGCTCGCTCTCTTATCTGGCTCGCTCGCTCTCATATCTGGCTGGCTCGCTTGCTCTCATATCTGGCTCGCTCGCTTGCTTTCTTGTCTGGCTCGCTCTCTTATCTGGCTTGCTCGCTAGCATATCTGGCTCACATGCTTGCTCTCTTGTCTGGCTTGCTCTCTTATCTGCCTCGCTCGCTCTCATATCTGGCTCGCTCGCTTGCTCTCATGTCTGGCTCGCTCTCATATCTGGCTTTCTCGCTTGCTCTCTTGTCTGGCTCGATCTCTTATCTGGCTCGCTCGCATACCTGGCTCGCTCGCTCTCACATCTAGCTGGCTCGCTTGCTCTCATATCTGGCTCGCTTGCTCTCTTGTCTGGCTCGCTCTCTTATCTGGCTTGCTCTTATATCTGCCTTGCTAGCTCGCTCTCATATCTGGCTCGCTCGCTTGCTCTCATATCTGGCTAGCTCGCTTGCTCTCTTTTCTTGCTCGCTCTCTTATCTGGCTCGCTCGCTCTCATATCTGGCTGGCTCGCTTGCTCTCATATCTGGCTCGCTCGCTTGCTCTCTTGTCTGGCTCGCTCTCTTATCTGGCTAGCTTGCTAACATATCTGGCTCGCACGCTTGCTCTCTTGTCTGGCTTGCTCTCTTATCTGGCTCGCTCGCTCTCATATCTGGCTCGCTCGCTTGCTCTCATGTCTGGCTCGCTCGCTCTCATATCTGGCTTTCTCGCTTGCTCTCTTGTCTGGCTCGCTCTCTTATCTGGCTCGCTCTCATACCTGGCTCGCTCGCTTGCTCTCTTGTCTGTCTCGCTCTCTTTTATGGCTCGCTCGCATATCTGGCTCCCTTGCTCTCACATCTGGCTCGCTCGCTTGCTCTCTTGTCTGGCTCGCTCTCTTATCTGGCTCGCTCGCTCGCATATCTGGCTCGCTCGCTCTCATGTCTGGCTCGCTCGCTCTCATATCTGGCTTGCTCGCTTGCTCTCATATCTGGCTTGCTCGCTTGCTCTCATATCTGGCTCGCTCGCTTGTTCTCATATCTGGCTCGCTCGCTTGCTCTCTTGTCTGGCTTGCTCTCTTATCTGGCTCGCTCGCATATCTGGCTCGCTCGCTCTCACATCTGGCTGGTTCGCTTGCTCTCATATCTGGCTCGCTCGCTTGCTCTCTTGTCTGGCTCGCTCTCTTATCTGGCTTGCTCGCTAGCATATCTGGCTTGCACGCTTGCTCTCTTGTCTGGCTTGCTCTCTTATCTGGCTCGCTCTCTTATCTGGCTCGCTCGCTCTCACATCTGGCTGGCTCGCTTGCTCTCATATCCGGCTCGCTCGCTTGCTCTCATATCTGGCTCGCTCGCTTGCTCTCTTGTCTGGCTCGCTCTCTTATCTGGCTCGCTCACATATCTGGTTCGCTCGCTCTCACATCTAGCTGGCTCGCTTGCTCTCATATTTGGCTCGCTCGCTTGCTCTCTTGTCTGGCTCGCTACCTTATCTGGCTCGCTCTCATATCTGGCTTGCTAGCTTGCTCTCATATCTGGCTCGCTCGCTTGCTCTCTTGTCTGTCTCGCTCTCTTTTATGGCTCGCTCGCATATCTGGCTCGCTCGCTCTCACATCTGGCTTGCACGCTTGCTCTCTTGTCTGGCTTGCTCTCTTATCTGTATCGCTCGCTCTCATATCTGGCTCGCTCGCTTGCTCTCATATCTGGCTCGCTCGCTTGCTCTCTTGTCTGGCTCGCTCTCTTATCTGGCTCGCTCACATATCTGGCTCGCTCGCTCTCACATCTAGCTGGCTCGCTTGCTCTCATATTTGGCTCGCTCGCTTGCTCTCTTGTCTGGCTCGCTCTCTTATCTGGCTCGCTCTCATATCTGGCTTGCTAGCTTGCTCTCATATCTGGCTCGCTCGCTTGCTCTCTTGTCTGTCTCGCTCTCTTTTATGGCTCGCTCGCATATCTGGCTCGCTCGCTCTCACATCTGGCTCGCTCGCTTGCTCTCTTGTCTGGCTCGCTCTCTTATCTGGTTCGCTCGCTCTCATATCTTACTCGCTCCGTCTCATGTCTGGCTCGCTCGCTCTCATATCTGGCTTGCTCGCTTGCTCTCATATCTGGCTCGCTCGTTTGCTCTCTTGTCTGGCTCGCTCTCTTATCTGGCTCGCTCGCTCTCATATCTGGCTGGCTCGCTTGCTCTCATATCTGGCTGGCTCGCTTGCTCTCATATCTGGCTCTCTTGCTCTCATATCTGGCTCGCTCGCTTGCTTAATTGTCTGGCTCGCTCTCTTATCTGGCTCGCTCGCATATCTTGCTCACTCGCTCTCACATCTGGCTCGCTCGCTTGCTCTCAAATGTGGCTCGCTCGCTTGCTCTCATGTCTGGCTCGTTCGCATTCATATCTAGCTCGCTCGCTTTCATATCTTACTCGCTCGCTCTCATGTCTGGCTCCCTCGCTCTCATATCTGGCTTGCTCTCATATCTGGCTCGCTCGCTTGCTCTCTTGTCTGGCTCGCTCTCTTATCTGACTCGCTCGCATATCTGGCTCGCTCGCTCTCATATCTGGCTGGCTCGCTTGCTCTCATATCTGGCTCGATCGCTTGCTCTCATATCTGGCTCTCTTGCTCTCATATCTGGCTCGCTTGCTTGCTTAATTGTCTGGCTCGCTCTCTTATCTGGCTAGCTCTCTCTCACATCTGGCTTGCTCGCTGCTCTCTTGTCTGGCTCTCTCTCTTGTCTGGCTCGCTCGCATATCTTGCTCGCTCGCTCTCACATCTGGCTCGCTCGCTTGCTCTCAAATGTGGCTAGCTCGCTTGCTCTCTTGTCTTGCTCGCTCTCTTATCTGGCTCGCTCGCTCTCATATCTGGCTGGCTCGCTTGCTCTCATATCTGGCTCGCTCGCTTGCTCTCTTGTCTGGCTCGCTCTCTTATCTGGTTTGCTCGCTAGCATATCTGGCTCGCACGCTTGCTCTCTTGTCTGGCTTGCTCTCTTATCTGGCTCGCTCGCTTTCATATCTGGCTCGCTCGCTTGCTCTCATATTCGGCTCGCTCACTTGCTCTCATATCTGGCTCGCTCGCTTGCTCTCTTGTCTGGCTCGCTCTCTTATCTGGCTCGCTCGCATATCTGGCTCGCTCGCTCTCAAATCTGGCTCGCTCGCTTGCTCTCATATCTGGCTAGCTCGCTTGCTCTCTTGTCTGGCTCGCTCTCTTATCTGGCTTGCTCGCTAGCATATCTGGCTCGCACGCTTGCTCTCTTGTCTGGCTTGCTCTCTTATCTGGCTCGCTCGCTCTCATATCTCGCTCGCTCGCTTGCTCTCATATCTGGCTCGCTCTCATATCTGGCTTTCTCGCTTGCTCTCTTGTCTGGCTCGCTCTCTTATCTGGCTCGCTCGCATACCTGGCTCGCTCTCACATCTAGCTGGCTCGCTTGCTCTCATATCTGGCTCGCTTGCTCTCTTGTCTGGCTCGCTCTCTTATCTGGCTCGCACTTATATCTGCCTTGCTAGCTCGCTCTCATATCTGGCTCGCTCACTTGCTCTCTTGTCTGTCTCGCTCTCTTTTATGGCTCGCTCGCATATCTGGCTAGCTTGCTCCCACATCTGGCTCGCTCGCTTGCTCTCATGTCTGGCTCGCTCTCTTATCTGGCTCGCTCGCATATCTGGCTCGCTCGCTCTCATGTCTGGCTCGCTTCGCTCTCCTATCTGGCTTGCTCTCATATCTGGCTCGCTCGCTTACTCTCATATCTGGCTCGCTCGCTTGCTCTCTTGTCTGGCTCACTCTCTTATCTGGCTCTCTCGCATATCTGGCTCGCTCGCTCTCAAATCTGGCTCGCTCGCTTGCTCTCATATCTGGCTTGCTCGCTTGCTCTCATATCTGGCTCGCTCGCTTGCTCTCATATCTGGCTCGCTCGCTTTTTCTCATATCTGGCTCGCTCGCTTGCTCTCTTGTCTGGCTCGCTCGCTTGCTCTCTTGTCTGGCTCACTCTTTTATCTGGCTCGCTCTTTTATCTGGCTCGCTCGCTCTCAAATCTGGCTCGCTCGCTTGCTCTCATATCTGGCTAGCTCGCTTGCTCTCTTGTCTTGCTCGCTCTCTTATCTGGCTCGCTCGCTCTCACATCTGGCTGGCTTGCTTGCTCTCATTTCTGGCTGGCTCGCTTGCTCTCATATCTGGCTCGCTCGCTTGCTCTCTTGTCTGTCTCACTCTCTTTTATGGCTCGTTTGCATATCTGGCTCGCTCACTTGCTCTCATATTTGGCTTGCTCGCTCACTCTCATATCTGGCTTGCTCGCTTGCTCTCATATTCGGCTCGCTCGCTTGCTCTCATATCTTGCTCGCTTGCTCTCTTGTCTGGCTCGCTCGCATATCTGGCTTGCTCGCTCTCAAATCTGGCTCGCTCGCTTGCTCTCATATCTGGCTAGCTCGCTTGCTCTCTTGTCTTGCTTGCTCTCTTATCTGGCTCGCTCGCTCTCATATCTGGCTTTCTCGCTTGCTCTCTTGTCTGGCTCGCTCTCTTATCTGGCTCGCTCGCATACCTGGCTCGCTTGCTCTCACATCTAGCTGGCTCGCTTGCTCTCATATCTGGCTCGCTTGCTCTCTTGTCTGGCTCGCTCTTATATCTGCCTTGCTAGCTCGCTCTCATATCTGGCTCGCTCGCTTGCTCTCATATCTGGCTAGCTCGCTTGCTCTCTTGTCTTGCTCGCTCTCTTATCTGGCTCGCTCGCTCTCATATCTGGCTGGCTCGCTTGCTCTCATATCTGGCTCGCTTGCTTGCTCTCTTATCTGGCTCGCTCTCTTATCTGGCTAGCTCGCTAGCATATCTGGCTCGCATGCTTGCTCTCTTGTCTGGCTTGCTCTCTTATCTGGCTCGCTCGCTCTCATATCTGGCTCGCTCGCTTGCTCTCATGTCTGGCTCGCTCGCTCTCATATCTGGCTTTCTCGCTTGCTCTCTTGTCTGGCTCGCTCTCTTATCTGGCTCGCTCTCATACCTGGCTCGCTCGCTCTCACATCTAGCTGGCTCCCTTGCTCTCATATCTGGCTCGCTTGCTCTCTTGTCTGGCTCGCTTTCTTATCTGGCTCGCTCTTATATCTGCCTTGCTAGCTCGCTCTCATATCTGGCTCTCTCGCTTGCTCTCTTATCTGTCTCGCTCTCTTTTATGGCTCGCTCGCATATCTGGCTCCCTTGCTCTAACATCTGGCTCGCTCGCTTGCTCTCTTGTCTGGCTCGCTCTCTTATCTGGCTCGCTCGCTCGCATATCTGGCTCGCTCGCTCTCATGTCTGGCCCGCTTGCTCTCATATCTGGCTTGCTTGCTTGCTCTCATATCTGACTTGCTCGCTTGCTCTCATATCTGGCTCGCTCGCTTGTTCTCATATCTGGCTCGCTCGCTTGCTCTCTTGTCTGGCTCGCTCTCTTATCTGGCTCGCTCGCATATCTGGCTCGCTCGCTCTCACATCTGGCTGGTTTGCTTGCTCTCATATCTGGCTCGCTCGCTTGCTCTCTTGTCTGGCTCGCTCTCTTATCTGGCTTGCTCGCTAGCATATCTGGCTTGCACGCTTGCTCTCTTGTCTGGCTTGCTCTCTTATCTGTTTCGCTCGCTCTCATATCTGGCTCGCTAGCTTGCTCTCTTGTCTGGCTCGCTCTCTTATCTGGCTCGCTCACATATCTGGCTCGCTCGCTCTCACATCTAGCTGGCTCGCTTGCTCTCATATTTGGCTCGCTCGCTTGCTCTCTTGTCTGGCTCGCTCTCTTATCTGGCTCGCTCTCATATCTGGCTTGCTAGCTTGCTCTCATATCTGGCTCGCTCGCTTGCTCTCTTGTCTGTCTCGCTCTCTTTTATGGCTCGCTCGCATATCTGGCTCGCTCGCTCTCACATCTGGCTCGCTCGCTTGCTCTCTTGTCTGGCTCGCTCTCTTATCTGGTTCGCTCGCTCTCATATCTTACTCGCTCCGTCTCATGTCTGGCTCGCTCGCTCTCATGTCTGGCTTGCTCGCTTGCTCTCATATCTGGCTCGCTCGCTTGCACTCTTGTCTGGCTCGCTCTCTTATCTGGCTCGCTCGCATATCTTGCGCGCTCACTCTCAAATCTGGCTCGCTTGCTTGCTCTCATATCTGGCTAGCTCGCTTGCTCTCATATAAGGCTAGCTCGTTTGCTCTCTTGTCTTGCTCGCTCTCTTATCTGGCTGGCTTGCTTGCTCTCATATCTGGCTCGCTCGCGTGCTCTCATATCTGGCTCTCTTGGTCTCATATCTGGCTCGCTCGCTTGCTTAATTGTCTGGCTCGCTCTCTTATCTGGCTCGCTCGCATATCTTGCTCGCTCGCTCTCACATCTGGCTCGCTCGCTTGCTCTCAAATGTGGCTCGCTCGCTTGCTCTCATGTCTGGCTCGTTCGCATTCATATCTGGCTCGCTCGCTTTCATATCTTACTCGCTCGCTCTCATGTCTGGCTCCCTCGCTCTCATATCTGGCTTGCTCTCATATCTGGCTCGCTCGCTTGCTCTCTTGTCTGGCTCGCTCTCTTATCTGACTCGCTCGCATATCTGGCTCGCTCGCGCTCAAATCTGGCTCGCTCGCTTGCTCTCATATCTGGCTAGCTCGCTTGCTCTCATATCTGGCTAGCTCGCTTGCTCTCTTGTCTTGCTCGCTCTCTTATCTGGCTCGCTCGCTCTCATATCTGGCTAGCTCGCTTGCTCTCATATCTGGCTCGCTCGCTTGCTCTCATATCTGGCACTCTTGCTCTCATATCTGGCTCGCTCGCTTGCTTAATTGTCTGGCTTGCTCTCTTATCTGGCTAGCTCTCTCTCACATCTGGCTTGCTCGCTGCTCTCTTTTCTGGCTCGCTCTCTTATCTGGCTCGCTCGCATATCTTGCTCGCTCGCTCTCACATCTGGCTTGCTCGCTTGCTCTCAAATGTGGCTAGCTCGCTTGCTCTCTTGTCTGGCTCGCTCTCTTATCTGGTTTGCTCGCTAGCATATCTGGCTCGCACGCTTGCTCTCTTGTCTGGCTTGCTCTTATCTGGCTCGCTCGCTTTCATATCTGGCTTGCTCGCTTGCTCTCATGTCTGGCTCGCTCGCTTGCTCTCATGTCTGGCTCGCTCGCTATCATATCTGGCTTTCTCGCTTGCTCTCTTGTCTGGCTCGCTCTCTCATCTGGCTCGCTCGCATATCTGGCTCGCTCGCATATCTGGCTCGCTCACTCTCACATCTGGCTGGCTGGCTTGCTCTCATTTCTGGCTGGCTCGCTGGCTCTCATATCTGGCTCGCTCGCTTGCTCTCTTGTCTGTCTCACTCTCTTTTATGGCTCGTTTACATATCTGGCTCGCTCGCTTGCTCTCATATCTGGCTTGCTCGCTCACTCTTATATCTGGCTTGCTCGCTTGCTCTCATATTCGGCTCGCTCACTTGCTCTCATATCTGGCTCGCTCGCTTGCTCTCTTGTCTGGCTCGCTCTCTTATCTGGCTCGCTCGCATATCTGGCTCGCTCGCTCTCAAATCTGGCTCGCTCGCTTGCTCTCATATCTGGCTAGCTCGCTTGCTCTCTTGTCTTGCTCGCTCTCTTATCTGGCTCGCTCGCTCTCATATCTGGCTGACTCGCTTGCTCTCACATCTGGCTCGCTCGCTTGCTCTCTTGTCTGGCTCGCTCTCATATCTGGCTTGCTCGCTTGCTCTCATATCTGGCTCGCTCTCATATCTGGCTTTCTCGCTTGCTCTCTTGTCTGGCTCGCTCTCTTATCTGGCTCGCTCTTATATCTGCCTTGCTAGCTCGCTCTCATATCTGGCTCGCTCGCTTGCTCTCTTGTCTGGCTCGCTCTCTTATCTGGCTTGCTCTTATATCTGCCTTGCTAGCTCGCTCTCATATCTGGCTCGCTCGCTTGCTCTCATATCTGGCTAGCTCGCTTGCTCTCTTGTCTTGCTCGCTCTCTTATCTGGCTCGCTCGCTCTCATATCTGGCTCGCTCGCTTGCTCTCTTGTCTGGCTCGCTCTCTTATCTGACTCGCTCGCATATCTGGCTCGCTCGCGCTCAAATCTGGCTCGCTCGCTTGCTCTCATATCTGGCTAGCTCGCTTGCTCTCATATCTGGCTAGCTCGCTTGCTCTCTTGTCTTGCTCGCTTTCTTATCTGGCTCGCTCGCTCTCATATCTGGCTAGCTCGCTTGCTCTCATATCTGGCTCGCTCGCTTGCTCTCATATCTGGCACTCTTGCTCTCATATCTGGCTCGCTCGCTTGCTTAATTGTCTGGCTTGCTCTCTTATCTGGCTAGCTCTCTCTCACATCTGGCTTGCTCGCTGCTCTCTTTTCTGGCTCGCTCTCTTATCTGGCTCGCTCGCATATCTTGCTCGCTCGCTCTCACATCTGGCTTGCTCGCTTGCTCTCAAATGTGGCTAGCTCGCTTGCTCTCTTGTCTGGCTCGCTCTCTTATCTGGTTTGCTCGCTAGCATATCTGGCTCGCACGCTTGCTCTCTTGTCTGGCTTGCTCTTATCTGGCTCGCTCGCTTTCATATCTGGCTTGCTCGCTTGCTCTCATGTCTGGCTCGCTCGCTTGCTCTCATGTCTGGCTCGCTCGCTATCATATCTGGCTTTCTCGCTTGCTCTCTTGTCTGGCTCGCTTTCTCATCTGGCTCGCTCGCATATCTGGCTCGCTCGCATATCTGGCTCGCTCACTCTCACATCTGGCTGGCTGGCTTGCTCTCATTTCTGGCTGGCTCGCTGGCTCTCATATCTGGCTCGCTCGCTTGCTCTCTTGTCTGTCTCACTCTCTTTTATGGCTCGTTTACATATCTGGCTCGCTCGCTTGCTCTCATATCTGGCTTGCTCGCTCACTCTTATATCTGGCTTGCTCGCTTGCTCTCATATTCGGCTCGCTCACTTGCTCTCATATCTGGCTCGCTCGCTTGCTCTCTTGTCTGGCTCGCTCTCTTATCTGGCTCGCTCGCATATCTGGCTCGCTCGCTCTCAAATCTGGCTCGCTCGCTTGCTCTCATATCTGGCTAGCTCGCTTGCTCTCTTGTCTTGCTCGCTCTCTTATCTGGCTCGCTCGCTCTCATATCTGGCTGACTCGCTTGCTCTCATATCTGGCTCGCTCGCTTGCTCTCTTGTCTGGCTCGCTCTCATATCTGGCTTGCTCGCTTGCTCTCATATCTGGCTCGCTCTCATATCTGGCTTTCTCGCTTGCTCTCTTGTCTGGCTCGCTCTCTTATCTGGCTCGCTCTTATATCTGCCTTGCTAGCTCGCTCTCATATCTGGCTCGCTCGCTTGCTCTCTTGTCTGTCTCGCTCTCTTTTATGGCTCGCTCGCATATCTGGCTAGCTTGCTCTCACATCTGGCTCGCTCGCTTGCTCTCTTGTCTGGCTCGCTCTCTTATCTGGCTCGCTCGCATATCTGGCTCGCTCGCTCTCATGTCTGGCTCGCTTCGCTCTCATATCTGGCTCGCTCGCTTGCTCTCATATCTGGCTCGCTCGCTTACTCTCATATCTGGCTCGCTCGCTTGCTCTCTTGTCTGGCTCACTCTCTTATCTGGCTCTCTCGCATATCTGGCTCGCTCGCTCTCAAATCTGGCTCGCTCGCTTGCTCTCATATCTGGCTCGCTCGCTTGCTCTCATATCTGGCTCGCTCGCTTTTTCTCATATCTGGCTCGCTCGCTTGCTCTCTTGTCTGGCTCGCTCGCTTGCTCTCTTGTCTGGCTCGCTCTTTTATCTGGCTCGCTCGCATATCTGGCTCGCTCGCTCTCAAATCTGGCTCGCTCGCTTGCTCTCATATCTGGCTAGCTCGCTTGCTCTCTTGTCTTGCTCGCTCTCTTATCTGGCTCGCTCGCTCTCACATCTGGCTGGCTTGCTTGCTCTCATTTCTGGCTGGCTCGCTTGCTCTCATATCTGGCTCGCTCGCTTGCTCTCTTGTCTGTCTCACTCTCTTTTATGGCTCGTTTGCATATCTGGCTCGCTCACTTGCTCTCATATCTGGCTTGCTCGCTCACTCTCATATCTGGCTTGCTCGCTTGCTCTCATATCTGGCTCGCTTGCTCTCGTGTCTGGCTTGCTCTCTTATCTGGCTCGCTCGCATATCTGGCTTGCTCGCTCTCAAATCTGGCTCGCTCGCTTGCTCTCATATCTGGCTAGCTCGCTTGCTCTCTTGTCTTGCTCGCTCTCTTATCTGGCTCGCTCTCTTATCTGGCTCGCTCGCTCTCACATCTGGCTGGCTCGCTTGCTGTCATATCTGGCTCGCTCGCTTGCTCTCTTGTCTGGCTCGCTCTCTTATCTGGCTCGCTCACATATCTGGTTCGCTCGCTCTCACATCTAGCTGGCTCGCTTGCTCTCATATTTGGCTCGCTCGCTTGCTCTCTTGTCTGGCTCGCTCTCTTATCTGGCTCGCTCTCATATCTGGCTTGCTAGCTTGCTCTCATATCTGGCTCGCTCGCTTGCTCTCTTGTCTGGCTCGCTCTCTTATCTGGTTCGCTCGCTCTCATATCTTACTCGCTCCGTCTCATGTCTGGCTCGCTCGCTCTCATATCTGGCTTGCTCGCTTGCTCTCATATCTGGCTCGCTCGCTTGCTCTCTTGTCTGGCTCGCTCTCTTATCTGGCTCGCTCGCATATCTTGCGCGCTCACTCTCAATTCTGTCTGGCTTGCTTGCTCTCATATCTGGCTCGCTCGCTTGCTCTCATATCTGGCTCTCTTGCTCTCATATCTGGCTCGCTCGCTTGCTTAATTGTCTGGCTCGCTCTCTTATCTGGCTCGCTCGCATATCTTGCTCGCTCGCTCTCACATCTGGCTCGCTCGCTTGCTCTCAAATGTGGCTCGCTCGCTTGCTCTCATGTCTGGCTCGTTCGCATTCATATCTGGCTCGCTCGTTTTCATATCTTACTCGCTCGCTCTCATGTCTGGCTCCCTCGCTCTCATATCTGGCTTGCTCTCATATCTGGCTCGCTCGCTTGCTCTCTTGTCTGGCTCGCTCTCTTATCTGGCTCGCTCGCATATCTGGCTCGCTCGAGCTCAAATCTGGCTCGCTCGCTTGCTCTCATATCTGGCTAGCTCGCTTGCTCTCTTGTCTTGCTCGCTCTCTTATCTGGCTCGCTCGCTCTCACATCTGGCTGGCTTGCTTGCTCTCATTTCTGGCTGGCTCGCTTGCTCTCATATCTGGCTCGCTCGCTTGCTCTCTTGTCTGTCTCACTCTCTTTTATGGCTCGTTTGCATATCTGGCTCGCTCACTTGCTCTCATATCTGGCTTGCTCGCTCACTCTCATATCTGGCTTGCTCGCTTGCTCTCATATTCGGCTCGCTCGCTTGCTCTCATATCTGGCTCGCTTGCTCTCGTGTCTGGCTCGCTCTCTTATCTGGCTCGCTCGCATATCTGGCTTGCTCGCTCTCAAATCTGGCTCGCTCGCTTGCTCTCATATCTGGCTAGCTCGCTTGCTCTCTTGTCTTGCTCGCTCTCTTATCTGGCTCGCTCGCTCTCATATCTGGCTGGCTCGCTTGCTCTCATATCTGGCTCGCTCGCTTGCTTTCTTGTCTGGCTTGCTCTCTTATCTAGCTTGCTCGCTAGCATATCTGGCTCGCACGCTTGCTCTCTTGTCTGGCTTGCTCTCTTATCTGCCTCGCTCGCTCTCATATCTGGCTCGCTCGCTTGCTCTCATGTCTGGCTCGCTCTCATATCTGGCTTTCTCGCTTGCTCTCTTGTCTGGCTCGCTCTCTTATCTGGCTCGCTCGCATACCTGGCTCGCTCGCTCTCACATTTAGCTGGCTCGCTTGCTCTCATATCTGGCTCGCTTGCTCTCTTGTCTGGCTCGCTCTCTTATCTGGCTTGCTCTAATATCTGCCTTGCTAGCTCGCTCTCATATCTGGCTCGCTCGCTTGCTCTCATATCTGGTTAGCTCGCTTGCTCTCTTGTCTTGCTCGCTCTCTTATCTGGCTCGCTCGCTCTCATATCTGGCTGGCTCGCTTGCTCTCATATCTGGCCCCCTCGCTTGCTCTCTTGTCTGGCTCGCTCTCTTATCTGGCTAGCTCGCTAGCATATCTGGCTCGCACGCTTGCTCTCTTGTCTGGCTTGCTCTCTTATCTGGCTCGCTCGCTCTCATATCTGGCTCGCTCGCTTGCTCTCATGTCTGGCTCGCTCGCTCTCATATCTGGCTTTCTCGCTTGCTCTCTTGTCTGGCTCGCTCTCTTATCTGGCTCGCTCTCATACCTGGCTCGCTCGCTCTCACATCTAGCTGGCTCCCTTGCTCTCATATCTGGCTCGCTTGCTCTCTTGTCTGGCTCGCTTTCTTATCTGGCTCGCTCTTATATCTGCCTTGCTAGCTCGCTCTCATATCTGGCTCGCTCGCTTGCTCTCTTGTCTGTCTCGCTCTCTTTTATGGCTCGCTCGCATATCTGGCTCCCTTGCTCTCACATGTGGCTCGCTCGCTTGCTCTCTTGTCTTGCTCGCTCTCTTATCTGGCTCGCTCGCTCTCACATCTGGCTGGCTTGCTTGCTCTCATTTCTGGCTGGCTCGCTTGCTCTCATATCTGGCTCGCTCGCTTGCTCTCTTGTCTGTCTCACTCTCTTTTATGGCTCGTTTGCATATCTGGCTCGCTCACTTGCTCTCATATCTGGCTTGCTCGCTCACTCTCATATCTGGCTTGCTCGCTTGCTCTCATATTCGGCTCGCTCGCTTGCTCTCATATCTGGCTCGCTTGCTCTCGTGTCTGGCTCGCTCTCTTATCTGGCTCGCTCGCATATCTGGCTTGCTCGCTCTCAAATCTGGCTCGCTCGCTTGCTCTCATATCTGGCTAGCTCGCTTGCTCTCTTGTCTTGCTCGCTCTCTTATCTGGCTCGCTCGCTCTCATATCTGGCTGGCTCGCTTGCTCTCATATCTGGCTCGCTCGCTTGCTTTCTTGTCTGGCTCGCTCTCTTATCTGGCTTGCTCGCTAGCATATCTGGCTCGCATGCTTGCTCTCTTGTCTGGCTTGCTCTCTTATCTGCCTCGCTCGCTCTCATATCTGGCTCGCTCGCTTGCTCTCATGTCTGGCTCGCTCTCATATCTGGCTTTCTCGCTTGCTCTCTTGTCTGGCTCGATCTCTTATCTGGCTCGCTCGCATACCTGGCTCGCTCGCTCTCACATCTAGCTGGCTCGCTTGCTCTCATATCTGGCTCGCTTGCTCTCTTGTCTGGCTCGCTCTCTTATCTGGCTTGCTCTTATATCTGCCTTGCTAGCTCGCTCTCATATCTGGCTCGCTCGCTTGCTCTCATATCTGGCTAGCTCGCTTGCTCTCTTTTCTTGCTCGCTCTCTTATCTGGCTCGCTCGCTCTCATATCTGGCTGGCTCGCTTGCTCTCATATCTGGCTCGCTCGCTTGCTCTCTTGTCTGGCTCGCTCTCTTATCTGGCTAGCACGCTAACATATCTGGCTCGCACGCTTGCTCTCTTGTCTGGCTTGCTCTCTTATCTGGCTCGCTCGCTCTCATATCTGGCTCGCTCGCTTGCTCTCATGTCTGGCTCGCTCGCTCTCATATCTGGCTTTCTCGCTTGCTCTCTTGTCTGGCTCGCTCTCTTATCTGGCTCGCTCTCATACCTGGCTCGCTCGCTTGCTCTCTTGTCTGTCTCGCTCTCTTTTATGGCTCGCTCGCATATCTGGCTCCCTTGCTCTCACATCTGGCTCGCTCGCTTGCTCTCTTGTCTGGCTCGCTCTCTTATCTGGCTCGCTCGCTCGCATATCTGGCTCGCTCGCTCTCATGTCTGGCTCGCTCGCTCTCATATCTGGCTTGCTCGCTTGCTCTCATATCTGGCTTGCTCGCTTGCTCTCATATCTGGCTCGCTCGCTTGTTCTCATATCTGGCTCGCTCGCTTGCTCTCTTGTCTGGCTTGCTCTCTTATCTGGCTCGCTCGCATATCTGGCTCGCTCGCTCTCACATCTGGCTGGTTCGCTTGCTCTCATATCTGGCTCGCTCGCTTGCTCTCTTGTCTGGCTGGCTCTCTTATCTGGCTTGCTCGCTAGCATATCTGGCTTGCACGCTTGCTCTCTTGTCTGGCTTGCTCTCTTATCTGGCTCGCTCTCTTATCTGGCTCGCTCGCTCTCACATCTGGCTGGCTCGCTTGCTCTCATATCCGGCTCGCTCGCTTGCTCTCATATCTGGCTCGCTCGCTTGCTCTCTTGTCTGGCTCGCTCTCTTATCTGGCTCGCTCACATATCTGGTTCGCTCGCTCTCACATCTAGCTGGCTCGCTTGCTCTCATATTTGGCTCGCTCGCTTGCTCTCTTGTCTGGCTCGCTCTCTTATCTGGCTCGCTCTCACATCTGGCTTGCTAGCTTGCTCTCATATCTGGCTCGCTCGCTTGCTCTCTTGTCTGTCTCGCTCTCTTTTATGGCTCGCTCGCATATCTGGCTCGCTCGCTCTCACATCTGGCTCGCTCGCTTGCTCTCTTGTCTGGCTCGCTCTCTTATCTGGTTCGCTCGCTCTCATATCTTACTCGCTCCGTCTCATGTCTGGCTCGCTCGCTCTCATATCTGGCTTGCTCGCTTGCTCTCATATCTGGCTCGCTCGCTTGCTCTCTTGTCTGGCTCGCTCTCTTATCTGGCTCGCTCGCATATCTTGCGCGCTCACTCTCAATTCTGGCTGGCTTGCTTGCTCTCATATCTGGCTCGCTCGCTTGCTCTCATATCTGGCTCTCTTGCTCTCATATCTGGCTCGCTCGCTTGCTTAATTGTCTGGCTCGCTCTCTTATCTGGCTCGCTCGCATATCTTGCTCGCTCGCTCTCACATCTGGCTCGCTCGCTTGCTCTCAAATGTGGCTCGCTCGCTTGCTCTCATGTCTGGCTCGTTCGCATTCATATCTGGCTCGCTCGTTTTCATATCTTACTCGCTCGCTCTCATGTCTGGCTCCCTCGCTCTCATATCTGGCTTGCTCTCATATCTGGCTCGCTCGCTTGCTCTCTTGTCTGGCTCGCTCTCTTATCTGACTCGCTCGCATATCAGGCTCGCTCGAGCTCAAATCTGGCTCGCTCGCTTGCTCTCATATCTGGCTAGCTCGCTTGCTCTCATATCTGGCTAGCTCGCTTGCTCTCTTGTCTTGCTCGCTCTCTTATCTGGCTCACTCGCTCTCATATCTGGCTAGCTCGCTTGCTCTCATATCTGGCTCGCTCGCTTGCTCTCATATCTGGCACTCTTGCTCTCATATCTGGCTCGCTCGCTTGCTTAATTGTCTGGCTTGCTCTCTTATCTGGCTAGCTCTCTCTCACATCTGGCTTGCTCGCTGCTCTCTTGTCTGGCTCGCTCTCTTATCTGGCTCGCTCGCATATCTTGCTCGCTCTCACATCTGGCTCGCTCGCTTGCTCTCAAATGTGGCTAGCTCGCTTGCTCTCTTGTCTTGCTCGCTCTCTTATCTGGCTCGCTCGCTCTCATATCTGGCTGGCTCGCTTGCTCTCATATCTGGCTCGCTCGCTTGCTCTCTTGTCTGGCTTGCTCTCTTATCTGGTTTGCTCGCTAGCATATCTGGCTCGCACGCTTGCTCTCTTGTCTGGCTTGCTCTTATCTGGCTCGCTCGCTTTCATATCTGGCTCGCTCGCTTGCTCTCATGTCTGGCTCGCTCGCTTGCTCTCATGTCTGGCTCGCTCGCTCTCATATCTGGCTTTCTCGCTTGCTCTCTTGTCTGGCTCGCTCTCTTATCTGGCTCGCTCGCATATCTGGCTCGCTCGCATATCTGGCTCGCTCGCTCTCACATCTGGCTGGCTCGCTTGCTCTCATTTCTGGCTGGCTCGCTTGCTCTCATATCTGGCTCGCTCGCTTGCTCTCTTGTCTGTCTCACTCTCTTTTGTGGCTCGTTTACATATCTGGCTCGCTCGCTTGCTCTCATATTCGGCTCGCTCACTTGCTCTCATATCTGGCTCGCTCGCTTGCTCTCTTGTCTGGCTCGCTCTCTTATCTGGCTCGCTCGCATATCTGGCTCGCTCGCTCTCATATCTGGCTCGCTCGCTTGCTCTCATGTCTGGCTCGCTCGCTCTCATATCTAGCTTTCTCACTTGCTCTCTTGTCTGGCTCGCTCTCTTATCTGGCTCGCTCTCATACCTAGCTCGCTCGCTCTCACATCTAGCTGGCTCCCTTGCTCTCATATCTGGCTCGCTTGCTCTCTTGTCTGGCTCGCTTTCTTATCTGGCTCACTCTTATATCTGCCTTGCTAGCTCGCTCTCATATCTGGCTCACTCGCTTGCTCTCTTGTCTGTCTCGCTCTCTTTTATGGCTCGCTCGCATATCTGGCTCCCTTGCTCTCACATCTGGTTCGCTCGCTTGCTCTCTTGTCTGGCTCGCTCTCTTATCTGGCTCGCTCGCTCGCATATCTGGCTCGCTCGCTCTCATATCTGGCTCGCTCGCTCTCATATCTGGCTTGCTCGCTTGCTCTCATATCTGGCTTGCTCGCTTGCTCTCATATCTGGCTCGCTCGCTTGTTCTCATATCTGGCTCGCTCGCTTGCTCTCTTGTCTGGCTCGCTCTCTTATCTGGCTCGCTCGCATATCTGGCTCGCTCGCTCTCACATCTGGCTGGTTTGCTTGCTCTCATATCTGGCTCGCTCGCTTGCTCTCTTGTCTGGCTCGCTCTCTTATCTGGCTTGCTCGCTAGCATATCTGGCTTCCATGCTTGCTCTCTTGTCTTGATTGCTCTCTTATCTGGCTCGCTCGCTCTCATATCTGGCTCGCTCGCTTGCTCTCATATCTGGCTCGCTCGCTTGCTCTCTTGTCTGTCTCGCTCTCTTTTATAGCTCGCTCGCATATCTGGCTCGCTCGCTCTCACATCTGGCTCGCTCGCTTGCTCTCTTGTCTGGCTCGCTCTCTTATCTGGTTCGCTCGCTCTCATATCTTACTCGCTCCGTCTCATGTCTGGCTCGCTCGCTCTCATATCTGGCTTGCTCGCTTGCTCTCATATCTGGCTCGCTCGCTTGCTCTCTTGTCTGGCTCGCTCTCTTATCTGGCTCGCTCGCATATCTTGCGCGCTCACTCTCAAATCTGGCTCGCTTGCTTGCTCTCATATCTGGCTAGCTCGCTTGCTCTCATATGAGGCTAGCTCGTTTGCTCTCTTGTCTTGCTCGCTCTCTTATCTGGCTCGCTCGCTCTCATATCTGGCTGGCTTGCTTGCTCTCATGTCTGGCTCGTTCGCATTCATATCTGGCTCGCTCGCTTTCATATCTTACTCGCTCGCTCTCATGTCTGGCTCCCTCGCTCTCATATCTGGCTTGCTCTCATATCTGGCTCGCTCGCTTGCTCTCTTGTCTGGCTCGCTCTCTTATCTGACTCGCTCGCATATCTGGCTCGCTCGCGCTCAAATCTGGCTCGCTCGCTTGCTCTCATATCTGGCTAGCTCGCTTGCTCTCATATCTGGCTAGCTTGCTTGTTCTCTTGTCTTTCTCGCTCTCTTATCTGGCTCGCTCGCTCTCATATCTGGCTAGCTCGCTTGCTCTCATATCTGGCTCGCTCGCTTGCTCTCATATCTGGCACTCTTGCTCTCATATCTGGCTCGCTGGCTTGCTTAATTGTCTGGCTTGCTCTCTTATCTGGCTAGCTCTCTCTCACATCTGGCTTGCTCGCAGCTCTCTTGTCTGGCTCGCTCTCTTATCTGGCTCGCTCGCATGTCTTGCTCGCTCGCTCTCACATCTGGCTCGCTCGCTTGCTCTCAAATGTGGCTAGCTCGCTTGCTCTCTTGTCTTGCTCGCTCTCTTATCTGGCTCGCTCGCTCTCATATCTGGCTGGCTCGCTTGCTCTCATATCTGGCTCGCTCGCTTGCTCTCTTGTCTGGCTCGCTCTCTTATCTGGTTTGCTCGCTAGCATATCTGGCTCGCACGCTTGCTCTCTTGTCTGGCTTGCTCTTATCTGGCTCGCTCGCTTTCATATCTGGCTCGCTCGCTTGCTCTGATGTCTGGCTGGCTCGCTTGCTCTCATATCTGGCTCGCTCGCTTGCTCTCTTGTCTGTCTCACTCTCTTTTATGGCTCGTTTACATATCTGGCTCGCTCGCTTGCTCTCATATCTGGCTTGCTCGCTCACTCTTATATCTGGCTTGCTCGCTTGCTCTCATATTCGGCTCGCTCACTTGCTCTCATATCTGGCTCGCTCGCTTGCTCTCTTGTCTGGCTCGCTCTCTTATCTGGCTCGCTCGCATATCTGGCTCGCTCGCTCTCAAATTTGGCTCGCTCGCTTTCTCTCATATCTGGCTAGCTCGCTTGCTCTCTTGTCTTGCTCACTCTCTTATCTGGCTCGCTCGCTCTCATATCTGGCTGACTCGCTTGCTCTCATATCTGGCTCGCTCGCTTGCTCTCTTGTCTGGCTCGCTCTCATATCTGGCTTGCTCGCTTGCTCTCATATCTGGCTCGCTCTTATATCTGGCTTTCTCGCTTGCTCTCTTGTCTGGCTCGCTCTCTTATCTGGCTCGCTCGCATACCTGGCTCGCTCTCACATCTAGCTGGCTCGCTTGCTCTCTTGTCTGGCTCGCTCTCTTAACTGGCTCGCTCTTATATCTGCCTTGCTAGCTCGCTCTCATATCTGGCTCGCTCGCTTGCTCTCTTGTCTGTCTCGCTCTCTTTTATGGCTCGCTCGCATATCTGGCTAGCTTGCTCTCACATCTGGCTCGCTCGCTTGCTCTCTTGTCTGGCTCGCTCTCTTATCTGGCTCGCTCGCATATCTGGCTCGCTCGCTCTCATGTTTGGCTCGCCTCGCTCTCATATCTGGCTTGCTCGATTGCTCTCATATCTGGCTCGCTCGCTTGCTCTCATATCTGGCTCGCTTGCTTTTTCTCATATCTGGCTCGCTCGCTTGCTCTCTTGTCTGGCTCGCTCGCTTGCTCTCTTGTCTGGCTCGCTCTTTTATCTGGCTCGCTCGCATATCTGGCTCGCTCGCTCTCAAATCTGGCTCGCTCGCTTGCTCTCATATCTGGCTAGCTCGCTTTCTCTCTTGTCTTGCTCGCTCTCTTATCTGGCTCGCTCGCACTCACATCTGGCTGGCTTGCTTGCTCTCATTTCTGGCTGGCTCGCTTGCTCTCATATCTGGCTCGCTCGCTTGCTCTCTTGTCTGTCTCACTCTCTTTTATGGCTCGTTTGCATATCTGGCTCGCTCACTTGCTCTCATATCTGGCTTGCTCGCTCACTCTCATATCTGGCTTGCTCGCTTGCTCTCATATTCGGCTCGCTCGCTTGCTCTCATATCTGCCTCGCTTGCTCTCTTGTCTGGCTCGCTCTCTTATCTGGCTCGCTCGCATATCTGGCTTGCTCGCTCTCAAATCTGGCTCGCTCGCTTGCTCTCATATCTGGCTAGCTCGCTTGCTCTCTTGTCTTGCTCGCTCTCTTATCTGGCTCGCTCGCTCTCATATCTGGCTGGCTCGCTTGCTCTCATATCTGGCTCGCTTGCTCTCATATCTGGCTCGCTCGCTTGCTTAATTGTCTGGCTCGCTCTCTTATCTGGCTCGCTCGCATATCTTGCTCGCTCGCTCTCACATCTGGCTCGCTCGCTTGCTCTCAAATAAGGCTCGCTTGCTCTCATGTCTGGCTCGTTCGCATTCATATCTGGCTCGCTCGCTTTCATATCTTACTCGCTCGCTCTCATGTCTGGCTCCCTCGCTCTCATATCTGGCTTGCTCGCATATCTGGCTCGCTCTCGCTCAAATCTGGTTCGCTCGCTGGCTCTCATATCTGGCTAGCTCGCTTGCTCTCATATCTGGCTAGCTCGCTTGCTCTCTTGTCTTGCTCGCTCTCTTATCTGGCTCGCTCGCTCTCATATCTGGCTAGCTCGCTTGCTCTCATATCTGGCTCGCTCGCTTGCTCTCATATCTGGCACTCTTGCTCTCATATCTGGCTCGATCGCTTGTTTAATTGTCTGGCTTGCTCTCTTATCTGGCTAGCTCTCTCTCACATCTGGCTTGCTCGCAGCTCTCTTGTCTGGCTCGCTCTCTTATCTGGCTCGCTCGCATATCTTGCTCGCTCGCTCTCACATCTGGCTCGCTCGCTTGCTCTCAAATGTGGCTAGCTCGCTTGCTCTCTTGTCTTTCTCGCTCTCTTATCTGGCTCGCTCGCTCTCATATCTGGCTGGCTCGCTTGCTCTTTTGTCTGGCTCGCTCTCTTATCTGGTATGCTCGCTAGCTTATCTGGCTCGCACGCTTGCTCTCTTGTCTGGCTTGCTCTTATCTGGCTCGCTCGCTTGCTCTCATGTCTGGCTCGCTCGCTTGCTCTCATGTCTGGCTCGCTCGCTCTCATATCTGGCTTTCTCGCTTGCTCTCTTGTCTGGCTCGCTCTCTTATCTGGCTCGCTCGCATATCTGGCTCACTCGCATATCTGGCTGGCTCGCTCTCACATCTGGCTGGCTCGCTTGCTCTCATTTCTGGCTGGCTCGCTTGCTCTCATATCTGGCTCGCTCGCTTGCTCTCTTGTCTGTCTCACTCTCTTTTATGGCACGTTTACATATCTGGCTCGCTCGCTTGCTCTCATATCTGGCTTGCTCGCTCACTCTTATATCTGGCTTGCTCGCTTGCTCTCATATTCGGCTCGCTCACTTGCTCTCATATCTGGCTCGCTCGCTTGCTCTCTTGTCTGGCTCGATCTCTTATCTGGCTCGCTCGCATATCTGGCTCGCTCGCTCACAAATCTGGCTCGCTCGCTTGCTCTCATATCTGGCTAGCTCGCTTGCTCTCTTGTCTTGCTCGCTCTCTTATCTGGCTCGCTCGCTCTCATATCTGGCTGACTCGCTTGCTCTCATATCTGGCTCGCTCGCTTGCTCTCTTGTCTGGCTCGCTCTCATATCTGGCTCGCTCGCTTGCTCTCTTGTCTGGCTCGCTCTCATATTTGGCTTGCTCGCTTGCTCTCATATCTGGCTCGCTCTCATATCTGGCTTTCTCGCTTGCTCTCTTGTCTGGCTCGCTCACTTATCTGGCTCGCTCGCATACCTGGCTCGCTCTCACATCTAGCTGGCTCGCTTGCTCTCTTGTCTGGCTCGCTCTCTTATCTGGCTCGCTCTTATATCTGCCTTGCTAGCTCGCTCTCATATCTGGCTCGCTCGCTTGCTCTCTTGTCTGTCTCGCTCTCTTTTATGGCTCGCTCGCATATCTGGCTAGCTTGCTCTCACATCTGGCTCGCTCGCTTGCTCTCTTGTCTGGCTCGCTCTCTTATCTGGCTCGCTCGCATATCTGGCTCGCTCGCTCTCATGTCTGGCTCACTTCGCTCTCATATCTGGCTTGCTCGCTTGCTCTCATATCTGGCTCGCTCGCTTACTCTCATATCTGGCTCGCTCGCTTGCTCTCTTGTCTGGCTCACTCTCTTATCTGGCTCGCTCGCATATCTGGCTCGCTCGCTCTCAAATCTGGCTCGCTCGCTTGCTCTCATATCTGGCTTGCTCGCTTGCTCTCATATCTGGCTCGCTCGCGTGCTCTCATATCTGGCTCGCTCGCTTTTTCTCATATCTGGCTCGCTCGCTTGCTCTCTTGTCTAGCTCGCTCGCTTGCTCTCTTGTCTGGCTCGCTCTTTTATCTGGCTCGCTCGCATATCTGGCTCGCTCGCTCTCAAATCTGGCTCGCTCGCTTGCTCTCATATCTGGCTAGCTCACTTGCTCTCTTGTCTTGCTCGCTCTCTTATCTGGCTCGCTCGCTCTCACATCTGGCTGGCTTGCTTGCTCTCATTTCTGGCTGGCTCGCTTGCTCTCATATCTGGCTCGCTCGCTTGCTCTCTTGTCTGTCTCACTCTCTTTTACGGCTCGTTTGCATATCTGGCTCGCTCATAGTTACATAGTTAGTACGGTCGAAAAAAGACATATGTCCATCAAGTTCAACCAGGGAATTAAGGGGTAGGGGTGTGGCGCGATATTGGGGAAGGGATGGGATTTTATATTTCTTCATAAGCATTAATGTTATTTTGTTCCATAAATGTATCTAATCCTGTTTTAAAGCTGTTAATTGTTCCTACTGTGACCAGTTCCTGAGGTAGACCGTTCCATAAATTCACAGTCCTCACGGTAAAGAAGGCGTGTCGCCCCTTGAGACTAAACTTTTTCTTCTCCAGACGGAGGGAGTGTCCCCTCGTCCTTTGGGGGGGTTTAACCTGGAACAGTTTTTCTCCATATTTTTTGTATGGGCCATTAATATACTTATATACGTTTATCATATCCCCCCTTAAACGTCTCTTCTCAAGACTAAACAATTGTAACTCCTTTAATCGCTCCTCATAGCTAAGATGTTCCATGCCCCATATTAGTTTAGTCGCGCGTCTCTGCACCCTTTCCAACTCCGCAGTGTCCCTTTTATGGACAGGTGCCCAAAACTGAACAGCATATTCCAGGTGAGGCCGTACCAATGCTTTATAAAGGGGGAGTATTATGTCCCTGTCCCTTGAGTCCATGCCTCTTTTTATACATGACAATATCCTGCCGGCTTTGGAAGCAGCAGCCTGACATTGCATGCTATTCTGTAGTCTGTGATCTACAAGTACACCCAGATCCTTCTCTACCAGTGACTCTGCCAGTTTAATCCCCCCTAAGACATACGATGCATGCAGGTTATTAGTACCCAGATGCATAACTTTACATTTATCCACATTGAACCTCATTTGCCAAGTGGACGCCCAGACACTAAGTCTATTCAAGTCATCCTGTAACTTAAGCACATCCTCTATAGACTGTACCGTGCTACAAAGCTTGGTGTCATCTGCAAAGATAGAAACAGAGCTGTTAATACCATCCTCTATATCATTGATAAATAAATTAAACAACAGCGGGCCCAGTACTGAACCTTGGGGTACACCACTAATTACCGGGGACCAATCAGAGTACGAATCATTGACCACCACTCTCTGGGTACGATCCATGAGCCAGTGTTCAATCCAGTTACAAACTAAAGTTTCCAAGCCCAAGGACCTTAACTTACCTGTCAGACGTCTGTGAGGGACAGTATCAAATGCTTTGGCAAAATCCAGAAACACTATATCCACAGCCATTCCTCTGTCAAGGCTTCTACTCACCTCTTCATAAAAGCAAATTAGATTGGTTTGACAACTTCTATCCTTAGTAAACCCATGCTGGCTATCACTTATAATACAATTATCCCCTATGTATTCCTGTATGTAATCCCTTATAAGTCCTTCAAACAATTTACCCACAATGCACGTTAAACTTACCGGTCTATAGTTTCCTGGGGAAGACCTAGAGCCCTTCTTGAAGATTGGCACCACATTCGCCTTGCGCCAGTCCCTTGGCACAATACCAGACACCATAGAATCTCTAAATATCATGAACAGGGGTACAGATATTACTGAACTTACCTCTCTAAGAACTCTTGGGTGTAGTCCATCCGGCCCTGGGGATTTGCTTACATTTATATCACTTAACTTACCTTGTACCATCTCTACATTAAGCCAGTTCAGTACATTACATGATGTGTTACCAGCACTGACCTGGCCAATGTCAGCTCCTTTTTCCCTAGTATATACAGAACTAAAGAACCCATTCAGTAGCTCCGCCTTCTCTTGATCGCCTGTGACAACCTCCCCATTATCATTATTAAGGGGTCCTACATGCTCTGTCCTTTTTTTTTTTGCATTTATATATCTAAAAAAATATTTAGGATTAGTTTTGCTTTCTTTGGCCACCTGTCTCTCATTTTGAATTTTTGCTGTTTTTATTACATTTTTACAGATTTTATTAAGCTCTTTGTACTGTTTAAATGTTATCGCTGACCCATCAGATTTGTATTTTTTGAAGGCAATTTTTTTGTTGTTTATTGCTCTTTTAACATCATGTGTCAGCCATGTAGGATTTAATTTTAATCGTTTATATTTGTTCCCCTTTGGTATATATTTAGCTGTATAGTTATTTAGAGTTGATTTAAAGATGTCCCATTTACCTTCTGTATCAGTATTTGAGAACACTTCCCCCCAGTCTATGTCCTGTAGTGCAGCCCTCAGCCCAGGGAAGTTTGCCTTTTTAAAGTTATATGTTTTTGCCTTCCCCGCCTGTCTTTGTTTTCTACATTTTAAGTCAAAAGTAACTATATTGTGGTCGCTATTACCAAGGTTTTCCCGCACAGTTACATTACCAATCAGCTCTGCGTTGTTGGAAATGATCAGATCCAACAAGGCATCACTTCTTGTTGGGTCCTCCACAAACTGGCCCATAAAATTATCCTGCAATAAATTTAGGAATTGTCGCCCCTTTGTAGTTTTAGCCAACCCCGGACCCCAATCTATATCTGTATAGTTAAAATCTCCCATTATTACCACTGTACCTGCCCGGGTGGCCCTCTCTATTTGTTTATGAAGCCAAACATCTATCTCTTCAGTGATATTAGGGGGTCTGTAGATTACCCCAAATATTATTTTTTCAGTATTTCCCTCCTTTTGTAATTCTACCCACAGTGATTCCACCTCCTCAAAATCATCACACACTATGGCATCGTTCACACTGACTTTCATACCACTTCTTACATACAGACAGACTCCACCACCTTTTCTGTTCATTCTATCCTTGCGAAACAATGTAAACCCCTGCAGATTGACAGCCCAGTCATGCGAGGAGTCCAGCCATGTCTCAGTGACCCCAACTATATCAATATGTTCCTCCAGTATCAAGGCCTCAAGCTCCCCCATTTTATTTGCTAGGCTTCTGGCATTTGTGAACATACACTTTACATTTCCATCCTTTATGTTATTGGGGTTAATGGGATTCAAGGGTGTAAGTTTTATTTTCCTATGAAGCCTATTCCTATTAACTATTCTAACCCCTCCCTCCGGTCCACCCCCAGGTACATTTATAATTCCCACCTCTCTATCTACACTATCTTCCCCCTCTTTGCTGTAGGTTCCCTCCCCCCAAGTCCCTAGTTTAAACACTCCTCCACCCTTCTAGCCATCTTCTCCCCAAGCAAAGCTGCACCCTCCCCATTGAGGTGCAGCCCGTCCCTACGGTAGAGCCGGTAACCGACAGCGAAGTCAGCCCAGTTCTCCATGAACCCAAACCCTTCCTTCCTACACCAGCTTCTGAGCCACTTGTTTACCTCCCTGATCTCCCGCTGCCTCTCTGGTGTGGCTCGTGGTACTGGTAGTATTTCAGAAAATACTACCTTGGAGGTCCTTGCCTTAAGCTTGCGGCCTAAGTCCCTGAAATCATTTTTAAGGACACTCCACCTACCTCTTACTTTGTCATTGGTGCCAATATGTACCATGACTGCTGGGTCCTCTCCAGCCCCGCCCAGCAACCTGTCAACCCGATCCGCGATGTGCCGAACTCGTGCGCCAGGCAGACAACACACTGTTCGGCGATCCCGGTCTTTGTGACAGATTGCCCTGTCTGTCCCCCTAATAATTGAGTCCCCCACCACTAGTACCTGTCTGGCCTGCCCTGTACTCCTCCCTCCCTCCTTACTGGAGCAGACACCCCCCTGGCGGTCAGAGGCGGTATCCTGCTGCAGTTCTGCTAGCTCTGTAATGGCATCCCCCTCATCTGCCAAGCGGGCAAACTTGTTGGGGTGTGCCAGTTCAGGACTAGCCTCCCTGACACTTTTTCCCCTACCCCTCTTTCTAACTGTAACCCAGCTAACTGCCTGACTGTCCTGCAACTCCGTCCCACTGTCCTCCCCCACCTCTATTCCCGAGAGTGCCTGCTCAGTGAGCACGAGACTCCTCTCCATGTTGTTAATGCTTCTCATTGTTGCCAGTCGCCCCTCTAGATCCAGGATCTGGGCTTCCAAACGGACAACTAGCACACATCTCGCACAACAATATGCACCCTCAAACTGTTGTTCAAGGATTGCATACATTGAACAGGATGTACATTGGACTGCATTTTCCAACATGGAGGCCATCTAGTTATGGGGATTTCACAAATGTATAGGAAAAAACAGACAGTCAAAATGACACTTAAAATTTTTTGTAGACCTTGTGGGTTCAGAAATTAACACTCACAGCGATCTCAACCTCCTGCTTTCAAACTCCTGTTTTTGTAACTCCTCTTTCACGCCCCCTCTTACACAGCAACACTCACTTGCTCTCATATCTGGCTTGCTCGCTCACTCTCATATCTGGCTTGCTCGCTTGCTCTCATATTCGGCTCGCTCGCTTGCTCTCATATCTGGCTCGCTTGCTCTCTTGTCTGGCTCGCTCTCTTATCTGGCTCGCTCGCATATCTGGCTTGCTCGCTCTCATATCTGGCTAGCTCGCTTGCTCTCTTGTCTTGCTCGCTCTCTTATCTGGCTCGCTCGCTCTCATATCTGGCTGGCTCGCTTGCTCTCATATCTGGCTCGCGCGCTTGCTTTCTTGTCTGGCTCGCTCTCTTATCTGGCTTGCTCGCTAGCATATCTGGCTCGCACGCTTGCTCTCTTGTCTGGCTTGCTCTCTTATCTGCCTCGCTCGCTCTCATATCTGGCTCGCTCGCTTGCTCTCATGTCTGGCTTGCTCTCATATCTGGCTTTCTCGCTTGCTCTCTTGTCTGGCTCGCTCTCTTATCTGGCTTGCTCGCATACCTGGCTCGCTCGCTCTCACATCTAGCTGGCTCGCTTGCTCTCATATCTGGCTCGCTTGCTCTCTTGTCTGGCTCGCTCTCTTATCTGGCTCGCTCTTATATCTGCCTTGCAAGCTCGCTCTCATATCTGGCTCGCTCGCTTGCTCTCATATCTGGCTAGCTCGCTTGCTCTCTTGTCTTGCTCGCTCTCTTATCTGGCTCGCTCGCTCTCATATCTGGCTGGCTCGCTTGCTCTCATATCTGGCTCGCTCGCTTGCTCTCTTGTCTGGCTCGCTCTCTTATCTGGCTAGCTCGCTAGCATATCTGGCTCGCACGCTTGCTCTCTTGTCTGGCTTGCTCTCTTATCTGGCTCGCTCGCTCTCATATCTGGCTCGCTCGCTTGCTCTCATGTCTGGCTCGCTCGCTCTCATATCTGGCTTTCTCGCTTGCTCTCTTGTCTGGCTCGCTCTCTTATCTGGCTCGCTCTCATACCTGGCTCGCTCGCTCTCACATCTAGCTGGCTCCCTTACTCTCATATCTGGCTCGCTTGCTCTCTTGTCTGGCTCACTTTCTTATCTGGCTCGCTCTTATATCTGCCTTGCTAGCTCGCTCTCATATCTGGCTCGCTCGCTTGCTCTCTTGTCTGTCTCGCTCTCTTTTATGGCTCGCTCGCATATCTGGCTCCCTTGCTCTCACATCTGGCTCGCTCGCTTGCTCTCTTGTCTGGCTCACTCTCTTATCTGGCTCGCTCGCTCGCATATCTGGCTCGCTCGCTCTCATGTCTGGCTCGCTCGCTCTCATATCTGGCTTGCTCGCTTGCTCTCATATCTGGCTTGCTCGCTTGCTCTCATATCTGGCTCGCTCGCTTGTTCTCATATCTGGCTCGCTCGCTTGCTCTCTTGTCTGGCTCGCTCTTTTATCTGGCTCGCTCGCATATCTGGCTCGCTCGCTCTCACATCTGGCTGGTTTGCTTGCTCTCATATCTGGCTCGCTCGCTTGCTCTCTTGTCTGGCTCGCTCTCTTATCTGGCTTGCTCGCTAGCATATCTGGCTTGCACGCTTGCTCTCTTGTCTGGCTTGCTCTCTTATCTGGCTCGCTCGCTCTCATATCTGGCTCGCTCGCTTGCTCTCATATCTGGCTCGCTCGCTTGCTCTCTTGTCTGGCTCGCTCTCTTATCTGGTTTGCTCACATATCTGGCTCGCTCGCTCTCACATCTAGCTGGCTCGCTTGCTCTCATATTTGGCTCGCTCGCTTGCTCTCTTGTCTGGCTTGCTCTCTTATCTGGCTCGCTCTCATATCTGGCTTGCTAGCTTGCTCTCATATCTGGCTCGCTCGCTTGCTCTCTTGTCTGTCTCGCTCTCTTTTATGGCTCGCTCGCATATCTGGCTCGCTCGCTCTCACATCTGGCTCGCTCGCTTGCTCTCTTGTCTGGCTCGCTCTCTTGTCTGGTTCGCTCGCTCTCATATCTTACTCGCTCCGTCTCATGTCTGGCTCGCTCGCTCTCATATCTGGCTTGCTCGCTTGCTCTCATATCTGGCTCGCTCGCTTGCTCTCTTGTCTGGCTCGCTCTCTTATCTGGCTCGCTCGCATATCTTGCGCGCTCACTCTCAAATCTGGCTCGCTTGCTTGCTCTCATATCTGGCTAGCTCGCTTGCTCTCATATGAGGCTAGCTCGTTTGCTCTCTTGTCTTGCTCGCTCTCTTATCTGGCTCGCTCGCTCTCATATCTGGCTGGCTTGCTTGCTCTCATATCTGGCTCGCTCGCTTGCTCTCATATCTGGCTCTCTTGCTCTCATATCTGGCTTGCTCGCTTGCTTAATTGTCTGGCTCGCTCTCTTATCTGGCTCGCTCGCATATCTTGCTCGCTCGCTCTCACATCTGGCTCGCTCGCTTGCTCTCAAATGTGGCTCGCTCGCTTGCTCTCATGTCTGGCTCGTTCGCATTCATATCTGGCTCGCTCGCTTTCATATCTTACTCGCTCGCTCTCATGTCTGGCTCCCTCGCTCTCATATCTGGCTTGCTCTCATATCTGGCTCGCTCGCTTGCTCTCTTGTCTGGCTCGCTCTCTTATCTGACTCGCTCGCATATCTGGCTCGCTCGCGCTCAAATCTGGCTCGCTCGCTTGCTCTCATATCTGGCTAGCTCGCTTGCTCTCATATCTGGCTAGCTCGCTTGCTCTCTTGTCTGACTCACTCTCTTATCTGGCTCGCTCGCATATCTGGCTCGCTCGCTCTCAAATCTGGCTTGCTCGCTTGCTTTCATATCTGGCTAGCTCGCTTGCTCTCATATCTGGCTAGCTCGCTTGCTCTCTTGTCTGGCTCGCTCTCTTATCTGACTCGCTCGCATATCTGGCTCGCTCGCGCTCAAATCTGGCTCGCTCGCTTGCTCTCATATCTGGCTAGCTCGCTTGCTCTCATATCTGGCTAGCTCGCTTGCTCTCTTGTCTTGCTCGCTCTCTTATCTGGCTCGCTCGCTCTCATATCTGGCTAGCTCGCTTGCTCTCATATCTGGCACTCTTGCTCTCATATCTGGCTCGCTCGCTTGCTTAATTGTCTGGCTTGCTCTCTTATCTGGCTAGCTCTCTCTCACATCTGGCTTGCTCGCTCCTCTCTTGTCTGGCTCGCTCTCTTATCTGGCTCGCTCGCATATCTTGCTCGCTCGCTCTCAAATCTGGCTCGCTCGCTTGCTCTCAAATGTGGCTAGCTCGCTTGCCCTCTTGTCTTGCTCGCTCTCTTATCTGGCTCGCTCGCTCTCATATCTGGCTGGCTCGCTTGCTCTCATATCTGGCTCGCTCGCTTGCTCTCTTGTCTGGCTCGCTCTCTTATCTGGTTTGCTCGCTAGCATATCTGGCTCGCACGCTTGCTCTCTTGTCTGGCTTGCTCTTATCTGGCTCGCTCGCTTTCATATCTGGCTCGCTCGCTTGCTCTCATGTCTGGCTCGCTCGCTTGCTCTCATGTCTGGCTCGCTCGCTCTCATATCTGGCTTTCTCGCTTGCTCTCTTGTCTGGCTCGCTCTCTTATCTGGCTCGCTAGCATATCTGGCTCGCACGCTTGCTCTCTTGTCTGGCTAGCTCTCTTATCTGGCTCGCTCGCTCTCATATCTGGCTCGCTCGCTTGCTCTCATTTCTGGCTCGCTCGCTCTCATATCTGGCTTTCTCGCTTGCTCTCTTGTCTTGCTCGCTCTCTTATCTGGCTCGCTCTCATACCTGGCTCGCTCGCTCTCACATCTAGCTGGCTCCCTTGCTCTCATATCTGGCTCGCTTGCTCTCTTGTCTGGCTCGCTTTCTTATCTGGCTCACTCTTATATCTGCCTTGCTAGCTCGCTCTCATATCTGGCTCACTCGCTTGCTCTCTTGTCTGTCTCGCTCTCTTTTATGGCTCGCTCGCATATCTGGCTCCCTTGCTCTCACATCTGGTTCGCTCGCTTGCTCTCTTGTCTGGCTCGCTCTCTTATCTGGCTCGCTCGCTCGCATATCTGGCTCGCTCGCTCTCATGTCTGGCTCGCTCGCTCTCATATCTGGCTTGCTCGCTTGCTCTCATATCTGGCTTGCTCGCTTGCTCTCATATCTGGCTCGCTCGCTTGTTCTCATATCTGGCTCGCTCGCTTGCTCTCTTGTCTGGCTCGCTCTCTTATCTGGCTCGCTCGCATATCTGGCTCGCTCGCTCTCACATCTGGCTGGTTTGCTTGCTCTCATATCTGGCTCGCTCGCTTGCTCTCTTGTCTGGCTCGCTCTCTTATCTGGCTTGCTCGCTAGCATATCTGGCTTCCATGCTTGCTCTTTTGTCTTGATTGCTCTCTTATCTGGCTCGCTCGCTCTCATATCTGGCTCGCTCGCTTGCTCTCATATCTGGCTCGCTCGCTTGCTCTCTTGTCTGTCTCGCTCTCTTTTATAGCTCGCTCGCATATCTGGCTCGCTCGCTCTCACATCTGGCTCGCTCGCTTGCTCTCTTGTCTGGCTCGCTCTCTTATCTGGTTCGCTCGCTCTCATATCTTACTCGCTCCGTCTCATGTCTGGCTCGCTCGCTCTCATATCTGGCTTGCTCGCTTGCTCTCATATCTGGCTCGCTCGCTTGCTCTCTTGTCTGGCTCGCTCTCTTATCTGGCTCGCTCGCATATCTTGCGCGCTCACTCTCAAATCTGGCTCGCTTGCTTGCTCTCATATCTGGCTAGCTCGCTTGCTCTCATATGAGGCTAGCTCGTTTGCTCTCTTGTCTTGCTCGCTCTCTTATCTGGCTCGCTCGCTCTCATATCTGGCTGGCTTGCTTGCTCTCATATCTGGCTCGCTCGCTTGCTCTCATATCTGGCTCTCTTGCTCTCATATCTGGCTCGCTCGCTTGCTTAATTGTCTGGCTCGCTCTCTTATCTGGCTCGCTCGCATATCTTGCTCGCTCGCTCTCACATCTGGCTCGCTCGCTTGCTCTCAAATATGGCTCGCTCGCTTGCTCTCATGTCTGGCTCGTTCGCATTCATATCTGGCTCGCTCGCTTTCATATCTTACTCGCTCGCTCTCATGTCTGGCTCCCTCTCTCTCATATCTGGCTTGCTCTCATATCTGGCTCGCTCGCTTGCTCTCTTGTCTGGCTCGCTCTCTTATCTGACTCGCTCGCATATCTGGCTCGCTCGTGCTCAAATCTGGCTCGCTCGCTTGCTCTCATATCTGGCTAGCTCGCTTGCTCTCATATCTGGCTAGCTCGCTTGCTCTCTTGTCTTTCTCGCTCTCTTATCTGGCTCGCTCGCTCTCATATCTGGCTAGCTCGCTTGCTCTCATATCTGGCTCGCTCGCTTGCTCTCATATCTGGCACTCTTGCTCTCATATCTGGCTCGCTGGCTTGCTTAATTGTCTGGCTTGCTCTCTTATCTGGCTAGCTCTCTCTCACATCTGGCTTGCTCGCAGCTCTCTTGTCTGGCTCGCTCTCTTATCTGGCTCGCTCGCATGTCTTGCTCGCTCGCTCTCACATCTGGCTCGCTCGCTTGCTCTCAAATGTGGCTAGCTCGCTTGCTCTCTTGTCTTGCTCGCTCTCTTATCTGGCTCGCTCGCTCTCATATCTGGCTGGCTCGCTTGCTCTCATATCTGGCTCGCTCGCTTGCTCTCTTGTCTGGCTCGCTCTCTTATCTGGTTTGCTCGCTAGCATATCTGGCTCGCACGCTTGCTCTCTTGTCTGGCTTGCTCTTATCTGGCTCGCTCGCTTTCATATCTGGCTCGCTCGCTTGCTCTGATGTCTGGCTGGCTCGCTTGCTCTCATATCTGGCTCGCTCGCTTGCTCTCTTGTCTGTCTCACTCTCTTTTATGGCTCGTTTACATATCTGGCTCGCTCGCTTGCTCTCATATCTGGCTTGCTCGCTCACTCTTATATCTGGCTTGCTCGCTAGCTCTCATATTCGGCTCGCTCACTTGCTCTCATATCTGGCTCGCTCGCTTGCTCTCTTGTCTGGCTCGCTCTCTTATCTGGCTCGCTCGCATATCTGGCTCGCTCGCTCTCAAATCTGGCTCGCTCGCTTTCTCTCATATCTGGCTAGCTCGCTTGCTCTCTTGTCTTGCTCACTCTCTTATCTGGCTCGCTCGCTCTCATATCTGGCTGACTCGCTTGCTCTCATATCTGGCTCGCTCGCTTGCTCTCTTGTCTGGCTCGCTCTCATATCTGGCTTGCTCGCTTGCTCTCATATCCGGCTCGCTCTTATATCTGGCTTTCTCGCTTGCTCTCTTGTCTGGCTCGCTCTCTTATCTGGCTCGCTCGCATACCTGGCTCGCTCTCACATCTAGCTGGCTCGCTTGCTCTCTTGTCTGGCTCGCTCTCTTAACTGGCTCGCTCTTATATCTGCCTTGCTAGCTCGCTCTCATATCTGGCTCGCTCGCTTGCTCTCTTGTCTGTCTCGCTCTCTTTTATGGCTCGCTCGCATATCTGGCTAGCTTGCTCTCACATCTGGCTCGCTCGCTTGCTCTCTTGTCTGGCTCGCTCTCTTATCTGGCTCGCTCGCATATCTGGCTCGCTCGCTCTCATGTCTGGCTCGCTTCGCTCTCATATCTGGCTTGCTCGCTTGCTCTCATATCTGGCTCGCTCGCTTGCTCTCATATCTGGCTCGCTTGCTTTTTCTCATATCTGGCTCGCTCGCTTGCTCTCTTGTCTGGCTCGCTCGCTTGCTCTCTTGTCTGGCTCGCTCTTTTATCTGGCTCGCTCGCATATCTGGCTCGCTCGCTCTCAAATCTGGCTCGCTCGCTTGCTCTCATATCTGGCTAGCTCGCTTGCTCTTTTGTCTTGCTCGCTCTCTTATCTGGCTCGCTCGCACTCACATCTGGCTGGCTTGCTTGCTCTCATTTCTGGCTGGCTCGCTTGCTCTCATATCTGGCTCGCTCGCTTGCTCTCTTGTCTGTCTCACTCTCTTTTATGGCTCGTTTGCATATCTGGCTCGCTCACTTGCTCTCATATCTGGCTTGCTCGCTCACCCTCATATCTGGCTTGCTCGCTTGCTCTCATATTCGGCTCGCTCGCTTGCTCTCATATCTGCCTCGCTTGCTCTCTTGTCTGGCTCGCTCTCTTATCTGGCTCGCTCGCATATCTGGCTTGCTCGCTCTCAAATCTGGCTCGCTCGCTTGCTCTCATATCTGGCTAGCTCGCTTGCTCTCTTGTCTTGCTCGCTCTCTTATCTGGCTCGCTCGCTCTCATATCTGGCTGGCTCGCTTGCTCTCATATCTGGCTCGCTTGCTCTCATATCTGGCTCGCTCGCTTGCTTAATTGTCTGGCTCGCTCTCTTATCTGGCTCGCTCGCATATCTTGCTCGCTCGCTCTCACATCTGGCTCGCTCGCTTGCTCTCAAATAAGGCTCGCTTGCTCTCATGTCTGGCTCGTTCGCATTCATATCTGGCTCGCTCGCTTTCATATCTTACTCGCTCGCTCTCATGTCTGGCTCCCTCGCTCTCATATCTGGCTTGCTCGCATATCTGGCTCGCTCTCGCTCAAATCTGGTTCGCTCGCTGGCTCTCATATCTGGCTAGCTCGCTTGCTCTCATATCTGGCTAGCTCGCTTGCTCTCTTGTCTTGCTCGCTCTCTTATCTGGCTCGCTCGCTCTCATATCTGGCTAGCTCGCTTGCTCTCATATCTGGCTAGCTCGCTTGCTCTCATATCTGGCACTCTTGCTCTCATATCTGGCTCGATCGCTTGCTTAATTGTCTGGCTTGCTCTCTTATCTGGCTAGCTCTCTCTCACATCTGGCTTGCTCGCAGCTCTCTTGTCTGGCTCGCTCTCTTATCTGGCTCGCTCGCATATCTTGCTCGCTCGCTCTCACATCTGGCTCGCTCGCTTGCTCTCAAATGTATCTAGCTCGCTTGCTCTCTTGTCTTTCTCGCTCTCTTATCTGGCTCGCTCGCTCTCATATCTGGCTGGCTCGCTTGCTCTCATATCTGGCTCGCTCGCTTGCTCTTTTGTCTGGCTCGCTCTCTTATCTGGTATGCTCGCTAGCTTATCTGGCTCGCACGCTTGCTCTCTTGTCTGGCTTGCTCTTATCTGGCTCGCTCGCTTGCTCTCATGTCTGGCTCGCTCGCTTGCTCTCATGTCTGGCTCGCTCGCTCTCATATCTGGCTTTCTCGCTTGCTCTCTTGTCTGGCTCGCTCTCTTATCTGGCTCGCTCGCATATCTGGCTCACTCGCATATCTGGCTCGCTCGCTCTCACATCTGGCTGGCTCGCTTGCTCTCATTTCTGGCTGGCTCGCTTGCTCTCATATCTGGCTCGCTCGCTTGCTCTCTTGTCTGTCTCACTCTCTTTTATGGCTCGTTTACATATCTGGCTCGCTCGCTTGCTCTCATATCTGGCTTGCTCGCTCACTCTTATATCTGGCTTGCTCGCTTGCTCTCATATTCGGCTCGCTCACTTGCTCTCATATATGGCTCGCTCGCTTGCTCTCTTGTCTGGCTCGATCTCTTATCTGGCTCGCTCGCATATCTGGCTCGCTCGCTCACAAATCTGGCTCGCTCGCTTGCCCTCATATCTGGCTAGCTCGCTTGCTCTCTTGTCTTGCTCGCTCTCTTATCTGGCTCGCTCGCTCTCATATCTGGCTGACTCGCTTGCTCTCATATCTGGCTCGCTCGCTTGCTCTCTTGTCTGGCTCGCTCTCATATCTGGCTCGCTCGCTTGCTCTCTTGTCTGGCTCGCTCTCATATTTGGCTTGCTCGCTTGCTCTCATATCTGGCTCGCTCTCATATCTGGCTTTCTCGTTTGCTCTCTTGTCTGGCTCGCTCACTTATCTGGCTCGCTCGCATAACTGGCTCGCTCTCACATCTAGCTGGCTCGCTTGCTCTCTTGTCTGGCTCGCTCTCTTATCTGGCTCGCTCTTATATCTGCCTTGCTAGCTCGCTCTCATATCTGGCTCGCTCGCTTGCTCTCTTGTCTGTCTCGCTCTCTCTTATGGCTCGCTCGCATATCTGGCTAGCTTGCTCTCACATCTGGCTCGCTCGCTTGCTCTCTTGTCTGGCTCGCTCTCTTATCTGGCTCGCTCGCATATCTGGCTCGCTCGCTCTCATGTCTGGCTCACTTCGCTCTCATATCTGGCTTGCTCGCTTGCTCTCATATCTGGCTCGCTCGCTTACTCTCATATCTGGCTCGCTCGCTTGCTCTCTTGTCTGGCTCACTCTCTTATCTGGCTCGCTCGCATATCTGGCTCGCTCGCTCTCAAATCTGGCTCGCTCGCTTGCTCTCATATCTGGCTTGCTCGCTTGCTCTCATATCTGGCTCGCTCGCGTGCTCTCATATCTGGCTCGCTCGCTTTTTCTCATATCTGGCTCGCTTGCTCTCTTGTCTAGCTCGCTCGCTTGCTCTCTTGTCTGGCTCGCTCTTTTATCTGGCTCGCTCGCATATCTGGCTCGCTCGCTCTCAAATCTGGCTCGCTCGCTTGCTCTCATATCTGGCTAGCTCACTTGCTCTCTTGTCTTGCTCGCTCTCTTATCTGGCTCGCTTGCTCTCACATCTGGCTGGCTTGCTTGCTCTCATTTCTGGCTGGCTCGCTTGCTCTCATATCTGGCTCGCTCGCTTGCTCTCTTGTCTGTCTCACTCTCTTTTACGGCTCGTTTGCATATCTGGCTCGCTCACTTGCTCTCATATCTGGCTTGCTCGCTCACTCTCATATCTGGCTTGCTCGCTTGCTCTCATATTCGGCTCGCTCGCTTGCTCTCATATCTGGCTCGCTTGCTCTCTTGTCTGGCTCGCTCTCTTATCTGGCTCGCTCGCATATCTGGCTTGCTCGCTCTCATATCTGGCTAGCTCGCTTGCTCTCTTGTCTTGCTCGCTCTCTTATCTGGCTCGCTCGCTCTCATATCTGGCTGGCTCGCTTGCTCTCATATCTGGCTCGCGCGCTTGCTTTCTTGTCTGGCTCGCTCTCTTATCTGGCTTGCTCGCTAGCATATCTGGCTCGCACGCTTGCTCTCTTGTCTGGCTTGCTCTCTTATCTGCCTCGCTCGCTCTCATATCTGGCTCGCTCGCTTGCTCTCATGTCTGGCTTGCTCTCATATCTGGCTCGCTCGCATATCTTGCTCGCTCGCTCTCAAATCTGGCTCGCTCGCTTGCTCTCAAATGTGGCTAGCTCGCTTGCTCTCTTGTCTTGCTCGCTCTCTTATCTGGCTCGCTCGCTCTCATATCTGGCTGGCTCGCTTGCTCTCATATCTGGCTCGCTCGCTTGCTCTCTTGTCTGGCTCGCTCTCTTATCTGGTTTGCTCGCTAGCATATCTGGCTCGCACGCTTGCTCTCTTGTCTGGCTTGCTCTTATCTGGCTCGCTCGCTTTCATATCTGGCTCGCTCGCTTGCTCTCATGTCTGGCTCGCTCGCTTGCTCTCATGTCTGGCTCGCTCGCTCTCATATCTGGCTTTCTCGCTTGCTCTCTTGTCTGGCTCGCTCTCTTATCTGGCTCGCTCGCATATCTGGCTCGCTCGCATATCTGGCTCGCTCTCACATCTGGCTGGCTCGCTTGCTCTCATTTCTGGCTGGCTCGCTTGCTCTCATATCTGGCTCGCTCGCTTGCTCTCTTGTCTGTCTCACTCTCTTTTGTGGCTCGTTTACATATCTGGCTCGCTCGCTTGCTCTCATATTTGGCTCGCTCACTTGCTCTCATATCTGGCTCGCTCGCTTGCTCTCTTGTCTGGCTCGCTCTCTTATCTGGCTCGCTCGCATATCTGGCTCGCTCGCTCTCAAATCTGGCTCGCTCGCTTGCACTCATATCTGGCTAGCTCGCTTGCTCTCTTGTCTTGCTCGCTCTCTTATCTGGCTCGCTCGCTCTCATATCTGGCTGGCTCGCTTGCTCTCATATCTGGCTCGCTCGCTTGCTCTCTTGTCTGGCTCGCTCTCTTATCTGGCTTGCTCGCTAGCATATCTGGCTCGCACGCTTGCTCTCTTGTCTGGCTTGCTCACTTATCTGGCTCGCTCGCTCTCATATCTGGCTCGCTCGCTTGCTCTCATACCTGGCTCGCTCTCATATCTGGCTTTCTCGCTTGCTCTCTTGTCTGGCTCGCTCTCTTATCTGGCTCGCTTGCATACCTGGCTCGCTCTCACATCTAGCTGGCTCGCTTGCTCTCATATCTGGCTCGCTTGCTCTCTTGTCTGGCTCGCTCTCTTATCTGGCTCGCTCTTATATCTGCCTTGCTAGCTCGCTCTCATATCTGGCTCGCTCGCTTGCTCTCATATCTGTCTCGCTCTCTTTTATGGCTCGCTCGCATATCTGGCTAGCTTGCTCTCACATCTGGCTCGCTCGCTTGCTCTCTTGTCTGGCTCGCTCTCTTATCTGGCTCGCTCGCATATCTGGCTCGCTCGCTATCATGTCTGGCTCGTTTCGCTCTCATATCTGGCTTGCTCGCTTGCTCTCATATCTGGCTCGCTCGCTTACTCTCATATCTGGCTCGCTCACTTGCTCTCTTGTCTGGCTCACTCTCTTATCTGGCTCGCTCGCATATCTGGCTCGCTCGCTCTCAAATCTGGCTCGCTCGCTTGCTCTCATATCTGGCTTGCTCGCTTGCTCTCATATCTGGCTCGCTCGCTTGCTCTCATATCTGGCTCGCTCGCTTTTTCTCATATCTGGCTCGCTCGCTTGCTCTCTTGTCTGGCTCGCTCGCTTGCTCTCTTGTCTGGCTCGCTCTTTTATCTGGCTCGCTCGCATATCTGGCTCGCTCGCTCTCAAATCTGGCTCGCTCGCTTGCTCTCATATCTGGCTAGCTCGCTTGCTCTCTTGTCTTGCTCGCTCTCTTATCTGGCTCGCTCGCTCTCACATCTGGCTGGCTTGCTTGCTCTCATTTCTGGCTGGCTCGCTTGCTCTCATATCTGGCTCGCTCGCTTGCTCTCTTGTCTGTCTCACTCTCTTTTATGGCTCGTTTGCATATCTGGCTCGCTCACTTGCTCTCATATCTGGCTTGCTCGCTCACTCTCATATCTGGCTTGCTCGCTTGCTCTCATATTCGGCTCGCTCGCTTGCTCTCATATCTGGCTCGCTTGCTCTCTTGTCTGGCTCGCTCGCATATCTGGCTTGCTCGCTCTCAAATCTGGCTCGCTCGCTTGCTCTCATATCTGGCTAGCTCGCTTGCTCTCTTGTCTTGCTCGCTCTCTTATCTGGCTCGCTCGCTCTCATATCTGGCTGGCTCGCTTGCTCTCATATCTGGCTCGCTCGCTTGCTTTCTTGTCTGGCTCGCTCTCTTATCTGGCTTGCTCACTAGCATATCTGGCTCGCACGCTTGCTCTCTTGTCTGGCTTGCTCTCTTATCTGCCTCGCTCGCTCTCATATCTGGCTCGCTTGCTTGCTCTCATGTCTGGCTCGCTCTCATATCTGGCTTTCTCGCTTGCTCTCTTGTCTGGCTCGCTCTCTTATCTGGCTTGCTCGCATACCTGGCTTGCTTGCTCTCACATCTAGCTGGCTCGCTTGCTCTCATATCTGGCTCGCTTGCTCTCTTGTCTGGCTCGCTCTCTTATCTGGCTCGCTCTTATATCTGCCTTGCTAGCTCGCTCTCATATCTGGCTCGCTCGCTTGCTCTCATATCTGGCTAGCTCGCTTGCTCTCTTGTCTTGCTCGCTCTCTTATCTGGCTCGCTCGCTCTCATATCTGGCTGGCTCGCTTGCTCTCATATCTGGCTCGCTCGCTTGCTCTCTTGTCTGGCTCGCTCTCTTATCTGGCTAGCTCGCTAGCATATCTGGCTCGCACGCTTGCTCTCTTGTCTGGCTTGCTCTCTTATCTGGCTCGCTCGCTCTCATATCTGGCTCGCTCGCTTGCTCTCATGTCTGGCTCGCTCGCTCTCATATCTAGCTTTCTCGCTTGCTCTCTTGTCTGGCTCGCTCTCTTATCTGGCTCGCTCTCATACCTAGCTCGCTCGCTCTCACATCTAGCTGGCTCCCTTGCTCTCATATCTGGCTCGCTTGCTCTCTTGTCTGGCTCGCTTTCTTATCTGGCTCGCTCTTATATCTGCCTTGCTAGCTCGCTCTCATATCTGGCTCACTCGCTTGCTCTCTTGTCTGTCTCGCTCTCTTTTATGGCTCGCTCGCATATCTGGCTCCCTTGCTCTCACATCTGGCTCGCTCGCTTGCTCTCTTGTCTGGCTCGCTCTCTTATCTGGCTCGCTCGCTCGCATATCTGGCTCGCTCGCTCTCATGTCTGGCTCGCTCGCTCTCATATCTGGCTTGCTCGCTTGCTCTCATATCTGGCTTGCTCGCTTGCTCTCATATCTGGCTCGCTCGCTTGTTCTCATATCTGGCTCGCTCGCTTGCTCTCTTGTCTGGCTCGCTCTCTTATCTGGCTCGCTCGCATATCTGGCTCGCTCGCTCTCACATCTGGCTGGTTTGCTTGCTCTCATATCTGGCTCGCTCGCTTGCTCTCTTGTCTGGCTCGCTCTCTTATCTGGCTTGCTCGCTAGCATATCTGGCTTCCATGCTTGCTCTCTTGTCTTGATTGCTCTCTTATCTGGCTCGCTCGCTCTCATATCTGGCTGGCTCGCTTGCTCTCATATCTGGCTCGCTCGCTTGCTCTCTTGTCTGGCTCGCTCTCTTATCTGGTTTGCTCGCTAGCATATCTGGCTCGCACGCTTGCTCTCTTGTCTGGCTTGCTCTTATCTGGCTCGCTCGCTTTCATATCTGGCTCGCTCGCTTGCTCTCATGTCTGGCTGGCTCGCTTGCTCTCATATCTGGCTCGCTCGCTTGCTCTCATATCTGGCTCGCTTGCTCTTTGTCTGGCTCGCTCGCATATCTGGCTTGCTCGCTCTCAAATCTGGCTCGCTCGCTTGCTCTCATATCTGGCTAGCTCGCTTGCTCTCTTGTCTTGCTCGCTCTCTTATCTGGCTCGCTCGCTCTCATATCTGGCTGGCTCGCTTGCTCTCATATCTGGCTCGCTCGCTTGCTTTCTTGTCTGGCTCGCTCTCTTATCTGGCTTGCTCACTAGCATATCTGGCTCGCACGCTTGCTCTCTTGTCTGGCTTGCTCTCTTATCTGCCTCGCTCGCTCTCATATCTGGCTCGCTTGCTTGCTCTCATGTCTGGCTCGCTCTCATATCTGGCTTTCTCGCTTGCTCTCTTGTCTGGCTCGCTCTCTTATCTGGCTCACTCGCATACCTGGCTTGCTTGCTCTCACATCTAGCTGGCTCGCTTGCTCTCATATCTGGCTCGCTTGCTCTCTTGTCTGGCTCGCTCTCTTATCTGGCTCGCTCTTATATCTGCCTTGCTAGCTCGCTCTCATATCTGGCTCGCTCGCTTGCTCTCATATCTGGCTAGCTCGCTTGCTCTCTTGTCTTGCTCGCTCTCTTATCTGGCTCGCTCGCTCTCATATCTGGCTGGCTCGCTTGCTCTCATATCTGGCTCGCTCGCTTGCTCTCTTGTCTGGCTCGCTCTCTTATCTGGCTAGCTCGCTAGCATATCTGGCTCGCACGCTTGCTCTCTTGTCTGGCTTGCTCTCTTATCTGGCTCGCTCGCTCTCATATCTGGCTCGCTCGCTTGCTCTCATGTCTGGCTCGCTCGCTCTCATATCTAGCTTTCTCGCTTGCTCTCTTGTCTGGCTCGCTCTCTTATCTGGCTCGCTCTCATACCTAGCTCGCTCGCTCTCACATCTAGCTGGCTCCCTTGCTCTCATATCTGGCTCGCTTGCTCTCTTGTCTGGCTCGCTTTCTTATCTGGCTCGCTCTTATATCTGCCTTGCTAGCTCGCTCTCATATCTGGCTCACTCGCTTGCTCTCTTGTCTGTCTCGCTCTCTTTTATGGCTCGCTCGCATATCTGGCTCCCTTGCTCTCACATCTGGCTCGCTCGCTTGCTCTCTTGTCTGGCTCGCTCTCTTATCTGGCTCGCTCGCTCGCATATCTGGCTCGCTCGCTCTCATGTCTGGCTCGCTCGCTCTCATATCTGGCTTGCTCGCTTGCTCTCATATCTGGCTTGCTCGCTTGCTCTCATATCTGGCTCGCTCGCTTGTTCTCATATCTGGCTCGCTCGCTTTCTCTCTTGTCTGGCTCGCTCTTTTATCTGGCTCGCTCGCATATCTGGCTCGCTCGCTCTCACATCTGGCTGGTTTGCTTGCTCTCATATCTGGCTCGCTCGCTTGCTCTCTTGTCTGGCTCGCTCTCTTATCTGGCTTGCTCGCTAGCATATCTGGCTTGCACGCTTGCTCTCTTGTCTGGCTTGCTCTCTTATCTGGCTCGCTCGCTCTCATATCTGGCTCACTCGCTTGCTCTCATATCTGGCTCGCTCGCTTGCTCTCTTGTCTGGCTCGCTCTCTTATCTGGTTTGCTCACATATCTGGCTCGCTCGCTCTCACATCTAGCTGGCTCGCTTGCTCTCATATTTGGCTCGCTCGCTTGCTCTCTTGTCTGGCTTGCTCTCTTATCTGGCTCGCTCTCATATCTGGCTTGCTAGCTTGCTCTCATATCTGGCTCGCTCGCTTGCTCTCTTGTCTGTCTCGCTCTCTTTTATGGCTCGCTCGCATATCTGGCTCGCTCGCTCTCACATCTGGCTCGCTCGCTTGCTCTCTTGTCTGGCTCGCTCTCTTATCTGGTTCGCTCGCTCTCATATCTTGCGCGCTCACTCTCAAATCTGGCTCGCTTGCTTGCTCTCATATCTGGCTAGCTCGCTTGCTCTCATATGAGGCTAGCTCGTTTGCTCTCTTGTCTGGCTCGCTCTCTTATCTGGCTCGCTCGCTCTCATATCTGGCTGGCTTGCTTGCTCTCATATCTGGCTCGCTCGCTTGCTCTCATATCTGGCTCTCTTGCTCTCATATCTGGCTTGCTCGCTTGCTTAATTGTCTGGCTCGCTCTCTTATCTGGCTCGCTCGCATATCTTGCTCGCTCGCTCTCACATCTGGCTCGCTCGCTTGCTCTCAAATGTGGCTCGCTCGCTTGCTCTCATGTCTGGCTCGTTCGCATTCATATCTGGCTCGCTCGCTTTCATATCTTACTCGCTCGCTCTCATGTCTGGCTCCCTCGCTCTCATATCTGGCTTGCTCTCATATCTGGCTCGCTCGCTTGCTCTCTTGTCTGGCTCGCTCTCTTATCTGACTCGCTCGCATATCTGGCTCGCTCGCGCTCAAATCTGGCTCGCTCGCTTGCTCTCATATCTGGCTAGCTCGCTTGCTCTCATATCTGGCTAGCTCGCTTGCTCTCTTGTCTGGCTCACTCTCTTATCTGGCTCGCTCGCATATCTGGCTCGCTCGCTCTCAAATCTGGCTTGCTCGCTTGCTTTCATATCTGGCTAGCTCGCTTGCTCTCATATCTGGCTAGCTCGCTTGCTCTCTTGTCTGGCTCGCTCTCTTATCTGACTCGCTCGCATATCTGGCTCGCTCGCGCTCAAATCTGGCTCGCTCGCTTGCTCTCATATCTGGCTAGCTCGCTTGCTCTCATATCTGGCTAGCTCGCTTGCTCTCTTGTCTTGCTCGCTCTCTTATCTGGCTCGCTCGCTCTCATATCTGGCTAGCTCGCTTGCTCTCATATCTGGCACTCTTGCTCTCATATCTGGCTCGCTCGCTTGCTTAATTGTCTGGCTTGCTCTCTTATCTGGCTAGCTCTCTCTCACATCTGGCTTACTCGCTCCTCTCTTGTCTGGCTCGCTCTCTTATCTGGCTCGCTCGCATATCTTGCTCGCTCGCTCTCAAATCTGGCTCGCTCGCTTGCTCTCAAATGTGGCTAGCTCGCTTGCTCTCTTGTCTTGCTCGCTCTCTTATCTGGCTCGCTCGCTCTCATATCTGGCTGGCTCGCTTGCTCTCATATCTGGCTCGCTCGCTTGCTCTCTTGTCTGGCTCGCTCTCTTATCTGGTTTGCTCGCTAGCATATCTGGCTCGCACGCTTGCTCTCTTGTCTGGCTTGCTCTTATCTGGCTCGCTCGCTTTCATATCTGGCTCGCTCGCTTGCTCTCATGTCTGGCTCGCTCGCTTGCTCTCATGTCTGGCTCGCTCGCTCTCATATCTGGCTTTCTCGCTTGCTCTCTTGTCTGGCTCGCTCTCTTATCTGGCTCGCTCGCATATCTGGCTCGCTCGCATATCTGGCTCGCTCTCACATCTGGCTGGCTCGCTTGCTCTCATTTCTGGCTGGCTCGCTTGCTCTCATATCTGGCTCGCTCGCTTGCTCTCTTGTCTGTCTCACTCTCTTTTGTGGCTCGTTTACATATCTGGCTCGCTCGCTTGCTCTCATATTTGGCTCGCTCACTTGCTCTCATATCTGGCTCGCTCGCTTGCTCTCTTGTCTGGCTCGCTCTCTTATCTGGCTCGCTCGCATATCTGGCTCGCTCGCTCTCAAATCTGGCTCGCTCGCTTGCACTCATATCTGGCTAGCTCGCTTGCTCTCTTGTCTTGCTCGCTCTCTTATCTGGCTCGCTCGCTCTCATATCTGGCTGGCTCGCTTGCTCTCATATCTGGCTCGCTCGCTTGCTCTCTTGTCTGGCTCGCTCTCTTATCTGGCTTGCTCGCTAGCATATCTGGCTCGCACGCTTGCTCTCTTGTCTGGCTTGCTCACTTATCTGGCTCGCTCGCTCTCATATCTGGCTCGCTCGCTTGCTCTCATACCTGGCTCGCTCTCATATCTGGCTTTCTCGCTTGCTCTCTTGTCTGGCTCGCTCTCTTATCTGGCTCGCTTGCATACCTGGCTCGCTCTCACATCTAGCTGGCTCGCTTGCTCTCATATCTGGCTCGCTTGCTCTCTTGTCTGGCTCGCTCTCTTATCTGGCTCGCTCTTATATCTGCCTTGCTAGCTCGCTCTCATATCTGGCTCGCTCGCTTGCTCTCATATCTGTCTCGCTCTCTTTTATGGCTCGCTCGCATATCTGGCTAGCTTGCTCTCACATCTGGCTCGCTCGCTTGCTCTCTTGTCTGGCTCGCTCTCTTATCTGGCTCGCTCGCATATCTGGCTCGCTCGCTCTCATGTCTGGCTCGTTTCGCTCTCATATCTGGCTTGCTCGCTTGCTCTCATATCTGGCTCGCTCGCTTACTCTCATATCTGGCTCGCTCACTTGCTCTCTTGTCTGGCTCACTCTCTTATCTGGCTCGCTCGCATATCTGGCTCGCTCGCTCTCAAATCTGGCTCGCTCGCTTGCTCTCATATCTGGCTTGCTCGCTTGCTCTCATATCTGGCTCGCTCGCTTGCTCTCATATCTGGCTCGCTCGCTTTTTCTCATATCTGGCTCGCTCGCTTGCTCTCTTGTCTGGCTCGCTCGCTTGCTCTCTTGTCTGGCTCGCTCTTTTATCTGGCTCGCTCGCATATCTGGCTCGCTCGCTCTCAAATCTGGCTCGCTCGCTTGCTCTCATATCTGGCTAGCTCGCTTGCTCTCTTGTCTTGCTCGCTCTCTTATCTGGCTCGCTCGCTCTCACATCTGGCTGGCTTGCTTGCTCTCATTTCTGGCTGGCTCGCTTGCTCTCATATCTGGCTCGCTCGCTTGCTCTCTTGTCTGTCTCACTCTCTTTTATGGCTCGTTTGCATATCTGGCTCGCTCACTTGCTCTCATATCTGGCTTGCTCGCTCACTCTCATATCTGGCTTGCTCGCTTGCTCTCATATTCGGCTCGCTCGCTTGCTCTCATATCTGGCTCGCTTGCTCTCTTGTCTGGCTCGCTCGCATATCTGGCTTGCTCGCTCTCAAATCTGGCTCGCTCGCTTGCTCTCATATCTGGCTAGCTCGCTTGCTCTCTTGTCTTGCTCGCTCTCTTATCTGGCTCGCTCGCTCTCATATCTGGCTGGCTCGCTTGCTCTCATATCTGGCTCGCTCGCTTGCTTTCTTGTCTGGCTCGCTCTCTTATCTGGCTTGCTCACTAGCATATCTGGCTCGCACGCTTGCTCTCTTGTCTGGCTTGCTCTCTTATCTGCCTCGCTCGCTCTCATATCTGGCTCGCTTGCTTGCTCTCATGTCTGGCTCGCTCTCATATCTGGCTTTCTCGCTTGCTCTCTTGTCTGGCTCGCTCTCTTATCTGGCTTGCTCGCATACCTGGCTTGCTTGCTCTCACATCTAGCTGGCTCGCTTGCTCTCATATCTGGCTCGCTTGCTCTCTTGTCTGGCTCGCTCTCTTATCTGGCTCGCTCTTATATCTGCCTTGCTAGCTCGCTCTCATATCTGGCTCGCTCGCTTGCTCTCATATCTGGCTAGCTCGCTTGCTCTCTTGTCTTGCTCGCTCTCTTATCTGGCTCGCTCGCTCTCATATCTGGCTGGCTCGCTTGCTCTCATATCTGGCTCGCTCGCTTGCTCTCTTGTCTGGCTCGCTCTCTTATCTGGCTAGCTCGCTAGCATATCTGGCTCGCACGCTTGCTCTCTTGTCTGGCTTGCTCTCTTATCTGGCTCGCTCGCTCTCATATCTGGCTCGCTCGCTTGCTCTCATGTCTGGCTCGCTCGCTCTCATATCTAGCTTTCTCGCTTGCTCTCTTGTCTGGCTCGCTCTCTTATCTGGCTCGCTCTCATACCTAGCTCGCTCGCTCTCACATCTAGCTGGCTCCCTTGCTCTCATATCTGGCTCGCTTGCTCTCTTGTCTGGCTCGCTTTCTTATCTGGCTCGCTCTTATATCTGCCTTGCTAGCTCGCTCTCATATCTGGCTCACTCGCTTGCTCTCTTGTCTGTCTCGCTCTCTTTTATGGCTCGCTCGCATATCTGGCTCCCTTGCTCTCACATCTGGCTCGCTCGCTTGCTCTCTTGTCTGGCTCGCTCTCTTATCTGGCTCGCTCGCTCGCATATCTGGCTCGCTCGCTCTCATGTCTGGCTCGCTCGCTCTCATATCTGGCTTGCTCGCTTGCTCTCATATCTGGCTTGCTCGCTTGCTCTCATATCTGGCTCGCTCGCTTGTTCTCATATCTGGCTCGCTCGCTTGCTCTCTTGTCTGGCTCGCTCTCTTATCTGGCTCGCTCGCATATCTGGCTCGCTCGCTCTCACATCTGGCTGGTTTGCTTGCTCTCATATCTGGCTCGCTCGCTTGCTCTCTTGTCTGGCTCGCTCTCTTATCTGGCTTGCTCGCTAGCATATCTGGCTTCCATGCTTGCTCTCTTGTCTTGATTGCTCTCTTATCTGGCTCGCTCGCTCTCATATCTGGCTGGCTCGCTTGCTCTCATATCTGGCTCGCTCGCTTGCTCTCTTGTCTGGCTCGCTCTCTTATCTGGTTTGCTCGCTAGCATATCTGGCTCGCACGCTTGCTCTCTTGTCTGGCTTGCTCTTATCTGGCTCGCTCGCTTTCATATCTGGCTCGCTCGCTTGCTCTCATGTCTGGCTGGCTCGCTTGCTCTCATATCTGGCTCGCTCGCTTGCTCTCATATCTGGCTCGCTTGCTCTTTGTCTGGCTCGCTCGCATATCTGGCTTGCTCGCTCTCAAATCTGGCTCGCTCGCTTGCTCTCATATCTGGCTAGCTCGCTTGCTCTCTTGTCTTGCTCGCTCTCTTATCTGGCTCGCTCGCTCTCATATCTGGCTGGCTCGCTTGCTCTCATATCTGGCTCGCTCGCTTGCTTTCTTGTCTGGCTCGCTCTCTTATCTGGCTTGCTCACTAGCATATCTGGCTCGCACGCTTGCTCTCTTGTCTGGCTTGCTCTCTTATCTGCCTCGCTCGCTCTCATATCTGGCTCGCTTGCTTGCTCTCATGTCTGGCTCGCTCTCATATCTGGCTTTCTCGCTTGCTCTCTTGTCTGGCTCGCTCTCTTATCTGGCTCACTCGCATACCTGGCTTGCTTGCTCTCACATCTAGCTGGCTCGCTTGCTCTCATATCTGGCTCGCTTGCTCTCTTGTCTGGCTCGCTCTCTTATCTGGCTCGCTCTCATATCTGCCTTGCTAGCTTGCTCTCATATCTGGCTCGCTCGCTTGCTCTCATATCTGGCTAGCTCGCTTGCTCTCTTGTCTTGCTCGCTCTCTTATCTGGCTCGCTCGCTCTCATATCTGGCTGGCTCGCTTGCTCTCATATCTGGCTCGCTCGCTTGCTCTCTTGTCTGGCTCGCTCTCTTATCTGGCTAGCTCGCTAGCATATCTGGCTCGCACGCTTGCTCTCTTGTCTGGCTTGCTCTCTTATCTGGCTCGCTCGCTCTCATATCTGGCTCGCTCGCTTGCTCTCATGTCTGGCTCGCTCGCTCTCATATCTAGCTTTCTCGCTTGCTCTCTTGTCTGGCTCGCTCTCTTATCTGGCTCGCTCTCATACCTAGCTCGCTCGCTCTCACATCTAGCTGGCTCCCTTGCTCTCATATCTGGCTCGCTTGCTCTCTTGTCTGGCTCGCTTTCTTATCTGGCTCGCTCTTATATCTGCCTTGCTAGCTCGCTCACATATCTGGCTCACTCGCTTGCTCTCTTGTCTGTCTCGCTCTCTTTTATGGCTCGCTCGCATATCTGGCTCCCTTGCTCTCACATCTGGCTCGCTCGCTTGCTCTCTTGTCTGGCTCGCTCTCTTATCTGGCTCGCTCGCTCGCATATCTGGCTCGCTCGCTCTCATGTCTGGCTCGCTCGCTCTCATATCTGGCTTGCTCGCTTGCTCTCATATGTGGCTTGCTCGCTTGCTCTCATATCTGGCTCGCTCGCTTGTTCTCATATCTGGCTCGCTCGCTTGCTCTCTTGTCTGGCTCGCTCTCTTATCTGGCTCGCTCGCATATCTGGCTCGCTCGCTCTCACATCTGGCTGGTTTGCTTGCTCTCATATCTGGCTCGCTCGCTTGCTCTCTTGTCTGGCTCGCTCTCTTATCTGGCTTGCTCGCTAGCATATCTGGCTTCCATGCTTGCTCTCTTGTCTTGATTGCTCTCTTATCTGGCTCGCTCGCTCTCATATCTGGCTCGCTCGCTTGCTCTCATATCTGGCTCGCTCGCTTGCTCTCTTGTCTGTCTCGCTCTCTTTTATAGCTCGCTCGCATATCTGGCTCGCTCGCTCTCACATCTGGCTCGCTCGCTTGCTCTCTTGTCTGGCTCGCTCTCTTATCTGGTTCGCTCGCTCTCATATCTTACTCGCTCCGTCTCATGTCTGGCTCGCTCGCTCTCATATCTGGCTTGCTCGCTTGCTCTCATATCTGGCTCGCTCGCTTGCTCTCTTGTCTGGCTCGCTCTCTTATCTGGCTCGCTCGCATATCTTGCGCGCTCACTCTCAAATCTGGCTCGCTTGCTTGCTCTCATATCTGGCTAGCTCGCTTGCTCTCATATGAGGCTAGCTCGTTTGCTCTCTTGTCTTGCTCGCTCTCTTATCTGGCTCGCTCGCTCTCATATCTGGCTGGCTTGCTTGCTCTCATATCTGGCTCGCTCGCTTGCTCTCATATCTGGCTCTCTTGCTCTCATATCTGGCTCGCTCGCTTGCTTAATTGTCTGGCTCGCTCTCTTATCTGGCTCGCTCGCATATCTTGCTCGCTCGCTCTCACATCTGGCTCGCTCGCTTGCTCTCAAATGTGGCTCGCTCGCTTGCTCTCATGTCTGGCTCGTTCGCATTCATATCTGGCTCGCTCGCTTTCATATCTTACTCGCTCGCTCTCATGTCTGGCTCCCTCGCTCTCATATCTGGCTTGCTCTCATATCTGGCTCGCTCGCTTGCTCTCTTGTCTGGCTCGCTCTCTTATCTGACTCGCTCGCATATCTGGCTCGCTCGTGCTCAAATCTGGCTCGCTCGCTTGCTCTCATATCTGGCTAGCTCGCTTGCTCTCATATCTGGCTAGCTCGCTTGCTCTCTTGTCTTTCTCGCTCTCTTATCTGGCTCGCTCACTCTCATATCTGGCTAGCTCGCTTGCTCTCATATCTGGCTCGCTCGCTTGCTCTCATATCTGGCACTCTTGCTCTCATATCTGGCTCGCTGGCTTGCTTAATTGTCTGGCTTGCTCTCTTATCTGACTAGCTCTCTCTCACATCTGGCTTGCTCGCAGCTCTCTTGTCTGGCTCGCTCTCTTATCTGGCTCGCTCGCATGTCTTGCTCGCTCGCTCTCACATCTGGCTCGCTCGCTTGCTCTCAAATGTGGCTACCTCGCTTGCTCTCTTGTCTTGCTCGCTCTCTTATCTGGCTCGCTCGCTCTCATATCTGGCTGGCTCGCTTGCTCTCATATCTGGCTCGCTCGCTTGCTCTCTTGTCTGGCTCGCTCTCTTATCTGGTTTGCTCGCTAGCATATCTGGCTCGCACGCTTGCTCTCTTGTCTGGCTTGCTCTTATCTGGCTCGCTCGCTTTCATATCTGGCTCGCTCGCTTGCTCTCATATCTGGCTCGCTCGCTTGCTCTCTTGTCTGTCTCACTCTCTTTTATGGCTCGTTTACATATCTGGCTCGCTCGCTTGCTCTCATATCTGGCTTGCTCGCTCACTCTTATATCTGGCTTGCTCGCTTGCTCTCATATTCGGCTCGCTCACTTGCTCTCATATCTGGCTCGCTCGCTTGCTCTCTTGTCTGGCTCGCTCTCTTATCTGGCTCGCTCGCATATCTGGCTCGCTCGCTCTCAAATCTGGCTCGCTCGCTTGCTCTCATATCTGGCTAGCTCGCTTGCTCTCTTGTCTTGCTCACTCTCTTATCTGGCTCGCTCGCTCTCATATCTGGCTGACTCGCTTGCTCTCATATCTGGCTCGCTCGCTTGCTCTCTTGTCTGGCTCGCTCTCATATCTGGCTTGCTCGCTTGCTCTCATATCTGGCTCGCTCTCATATCTGGCTTTCTCGCTTGCTCTCTTGTCTGGCTCGCTCTTTTATCTGGCTCGCTCGCATACCTGGCTCGCTCTCACATCTAGCTGGCTCGCTTGCTCTCTTGTCTGGCTCGCTCTCTTATCTGGCTCGCTCTTATATCTGCCTTGCTAGCTCGCTCTCATATCTGGCTCGCTCGCTTGCTCTCTTGTCTGTCTCGCTCTCTTTTATGGCTCGCTCGCATATCTGGCTAGCTTGCTCTCACATCTGGCTCGCTCGCTTGCTCTCTTGTCTGGCTCGCTCTCTTATCTGGCTCGCTCGCATATCTGGCTCGCTCGCTCTCATGTCTGGCTCGCTTCGCTCTCATATCTGGCTTGCTCGCTTGCTCTCATATCTGGCTCGCTCGCTTGCTCTCATATCTGGCTCGCTTGCTTTTTCTCATATCTGGCTCGCTCGCTTGCTCTCTTGTCTGGCTCGCTCGCTTGCTCTCTTGTCTGGCTCGCTCTTTTATCTGGCTCGCTCGCATATCTGGCTCGCTCGCTCTCAAATCTGGCTCGCTCGCTTGCTCTCATATCTGGCTAGCTCGCTTGCTCTCTTGTCTTGCTCGCTCTCTTATCTGGCTCGCTCGCACTCACATCTGGCTGGCTTGCTTGCTCTCATTTCTGGCTGGCTCGCTTGCTCTCATATCTGGCTCGCTCGCTTGCTCTCTTGTCTGTCTCACTCTCTTTTATGGCTCGTTTGCATATCTGGCTCGCTCACTTGCTCTCATATCTGGCTTGCTCGCTCACTCTCATATCTGGCTTGCTCGCTTGCTCTCATATTCGGCTCGCTCGCTTGCTCTCATATCTGCCTCGCTTGCTCTCTTGTCTGGCTCGCTCTCTTATCTGGCTCGCTCGCATATCTGGCTTGCTCGCTCTCAAATCTGGCTCGCTCGCTTGCTCTCATATCTGGCTAGCTCGCTTGCTCTCTTGTCTTGCTCGCTCTCTTATCTGGCTCGCTCGCTCTCATATCTGGCTGGCTCGCTTGCTCTCATATCTGGCTCGCTTGCTCTCATATCTGGCTCGCTCGCTTGCTTAATTGTCTGGCTCGCTCTCTTATCTGGCTCGCTCGCATATCTTGCTCGCTCGCTCTCACATCTGGCTCGCTCGCTTGCTCTCAAATAAGGCTCGCTTGCTCTCATGTCTGGCTCGTTCGCATTCATATCTGGCTCGCTCGCTTTCATATCTTACTCGCTCGCTCTCATGTCTGGCTCCCTCGCTCTCATATCTGGCTTGCTCGCATATCTGGCTCGCTCGCGCTCAAATCTGGTTCGCTCGCTGTCTCTCATATCTGGCTAGCTCGCTTGCTCTCATATCTGGCTAGCTCGCTTGCTCTCTTGTCTTGCTCGCTCTCTTATCTGGCTCGCTCGCTCTCATATCTGGCTAGCTCGCTTGCTCTCATATCTGGCTCGCTCGCTTGCTCTCATATCTGGCACTCTTGCTCTCATATCTGGCTCGATCGCTTGCTTAATTGTCTGGCTTGCTCTCTTATCTGGCTAGCTCTCTCTCACATCTGGCTTGCTCGCAGCTCTCTTGTCTGGCTCGCTCTCTTATCTGGCTCGCTCGCATATCTTGCTCGCTCGCTCTCACATCTGGCTCGCTCGCTTGCTCTCAAATGTGGCTAGCTCGCTTGCTCTCTTGTCTTTCTCGCTCTCTTATCTGGCTCGCTCGCTCTCATATCTGGCTGGCTCGCTTGCTCTCATATTTGGCTCGCTCGCTTGCTCTCTTGTCTGGCTCGCTCTCTTATCTGGTATGCTCGCTAGCTTATCTGGCTCGCACGCTTGCTCTCTTGTCTGGCTTGCTCTTATCTGGCTCGCTCGCTTGCTCTCATGTCTGGCTCGCTCGCTTGCTCTCAAGTCTGGCTCGCTCGCTCTCATATCTGGCTTTCTCGCTTGCTCTCTTGTCTGGCTCGCTCTCTTATCTGGCTCGCTTGCATATCTGGCTCACTCGCATATCTGGCTCGCTCGCTCTCACATCTGGCTGGCTCGCTTGCTCTCATTTCTGGCTGGCTCGCTTGCTCTCATATCTGGCTCGCTCGCTTGCTCTCTTGTCTGTCTCACTCTCTTTTATGGCTCGTTTACATATCTGGCTTGCTCTCATATCTGGCTTGCTCGCTCACTCTTATATCTGGCTTGCTCGCTTGCTCTCATATTCGGCTCGCTCACTTGCTCTCATATCTGGCTCGCTCGCTTGCTCTCTTGTCTGGCTCGATCTCTTATCTGGCTCGCTCGCATATCTGGCTCGCTCGCTCACAAATCTGGCTCGCTTGCTTGCTCTCATATCTGGCTAGCTCGCTTGCTCTCTTGTCTTGCTCGCTCTCTTATCTGGCTCGCTCGCTCTCATATCTGGCTGACTCGCTTGCTCTCATATCTGGCTCGCTCGCTTGCTCTCTTGTCTGGCTCGCTCTCATATCTGGCTCGCTCGCTTGCTCTCTTGTCTGGCTCGCTCTCATATTTGGCTTGCTCGCTTGCTCTCATATCTGGCTCGCTCTCATATCTGGCTTTCTCGCTTGCTCTCTTGTCTGGCTCGCTCACTTATCTGGCTCGCTCGCATACCTGGCTCGCTCTCACATCTAGCTGGCTCGCTTGCTCTCTTGTCTGGCTCGCTCTCTTATCTGGCTCGCTCTTATATCTGCCTTGCTAGCTCGCTCTCATATCTGGCTCGCTCGCTTGCTCTCTTGTCTGTCTCGCTCTCTTTTATGGCTCGCTCGCATATCTGGCTAGCTTGCTCTCACATCTGGCTCGCTCGCTTGCTCTCTTGTCTGGCTCGCTCTCTTATCTGGCTCGCTCGCATATCTGGCTCGCTCGCTCTCATGTCTGGCTCGCTTCGCTCTCATATCTGGCTTGCTCGCTTGCTCTCATATCTGGCTCGCTCGCTTACTCTCATATCTGGCTCGCTCGCTTGCTCTCTTGTCTGGCTCACTCTCTTATCTGGCTCGCTCGCATATCTGGCTCGCTCGCTCTCAAATCTGGCTCGCTCGCTTGCTCTCATATCTGGCTTGCTCGCTTGCTCTCATATCTGGCTCGCTCGCGTGCTCTCATATCTGGCTCGCTCGCTTTTTCTCATATCTGGCTCGCTCGCTTGCTCTCTTGTCTAGCTCGCTCGCTTGCTCTCTTGTCTGGCTCGCTCTTTTATCTGGCTCGCTCGCATATCTGGCTCGCTCGCTCTCAAATCTGGCTCGCTCGCTTGCTCTCATATCTGGCTAGCTCACTTGCTCTCTTGTCTTGCTCGCTCTCTTATCTGGCTCGCTCGCTCTCACATCTGGCTGGCTTGCTTGCTCTCATTTCTGGCTGGCTCGCTTGCTCTCATATCTGGCTCGCTCGCTTGCTCTCTTGTCTGTCTCACTCTCTTTTACGGCTCGTTTGCATATCTGGCTCGCTCACTTGCTCTCATATCTGGCTTGCTCGCTCACTCTCATATCTGGCTTGCTCGCTTGCTCTCATATTCGGCTCGCTCGCTTGCTCTCATATCTGGCTCGCTTGCTCTCTTGTCTGGCTCGCTCTCTTATCTGGCTCGCTCGCATATCTGGCTTGCTCGCTCTCAAATCTGGCTCGCTCGCTTGCTCTCATATCTGGCTAGCTCGCTTGCTCTCTTGTCTTGCTCGCTCTCTTATCTGGCTCGCTCGCTCTCATATCTGGCTGGCTCGCTTGCTCTCATATCTGGCTCGCTCGCTTGCTTTCTTGTCTGGCTCGCTCTCTTATCTGGCTTGCTCGCTAGCATATCTGGCTCGCACGCTTGCTCTCTTGTCTGGCTTGCTCTCTTATCTGCCTCGCTCGCTCTCATATCTGGCTCGCTCGCTTGCTCTCATGTCTGGCTTGCTCTCATATCTGGCTTTCTCGCTTGCTCTCTTGTCTGGCTCGCTCTCTTATCTGGCTTGCTCGCATACCTGGCTCGCTCGCTCTCACATCTAGCTGGCTCGCTTGCTCTCATATCTGGCTCGCTTGCTCTCTTGTCTGGCTCGCTCTCTTATCTGGCTCGCTCGCTCTCATATCTGGCTGGCTCGCTTGCTCTCATATCTGGCTCGCTCACTTGCTCTCTTGTCTGGCTCGCTCTCTTATCTGGCTAGCTCGCTAGCATATCTGGCTAGCTCGCTAGCATATCTGGCTCGCACGCTTGCTCTCTTGTCTGGCTTGCTCTCTTATCTGGCTCGCTCGCTCTCATATCTGGCTCGCTCGCTTGCTCTCATGTCTGGCTCGCTCGCTCTCATATCTGGCTTTCTCGCTTGCTCTCTTGTCTGGCTCGCTCTCTTATCTGGCTCGCTCTCATACCTGGCTCGCTCGCTCTCACATCTAGCTGGCTCCCTTACTCTCATATCTGGCTCGCTTGCTCTCTTGTCTGGCTCGCTTTCTTATCTGGCTCGCTCTTATATCTGCCTTGCTAGCTCGCTCTCATATCTGGCTCGCTCGCTTGCTCTCTTGTCTGTCTCGCTCTCTTTTATGGCTCGCTCGCATATCTGGCTCCCTTGCTCTCACATCTGGCTCGCTCGCTTGCTCTCTTGTCTGGCTCACTCTCTTATCTGGCTCGCTCGCTCGCATATCTGGCTCGCTCGCTCTCATGTCTGGCTCGCTCGCTCTCATATCTGGCTTGCTCGCTTGCTCTCATATCTGGCTTGCTCGCTTGCTCTCATATCTGGCTCGCTCGCTTGTTCTCATATCTGGCTCGCTCGCTTGCTCTCTTGTCTGGCTCGCTCTTTTATCTGGCTCGCTCGCATATCTGGCTCGCTCGCTCTCACATCTGGCTGGTTTGCTTGCTCTCATATCTGGCTCGCTCGCTTGCTCTCTTGTCTGGCTCGCTCTCTTATCTGGCTTGCTCGCTAGCATATCTGGCTTGCACGCTTGCTCTCTTGTCTGGCTTGCTCTCTTATCTGGCTCGCTCGCTCTCATATCTGGCTCGCTCGCTTGCTCTCATATCTGGCTCGCTCGCTTGCTCTCTTGTCTGGCTCGCTCTCTTATCTGGTTTGCTCACATATCTGGCTCGCTCGCTCTCACATCTAGCTGGCTCGCTTGCTCTCATATTTGGCTCGCTCGCTTGCTCTCTTGTCTGGCTTGCTCTCTTATCTGGCTCGCTCTCATATCTGGCTTGCTAGCTTGCTCTCATATCTGGCTCGCTCGCTTGCTCTCTTGTCTGTCTCGCTCTCTTTTATGGCTCGCTCGCATATCTGGCTCGCTCGCTCTCACATCTGGCTCGCTCGCTTGCTCTCTTGTCTGGCTCGCTCTCTTATCTGGTTCGCTCGCTCTCATATCTTACTCGCTCCGTCTCATGTCTGGCTCGCTCGCTCTCATATCTGGCTTGCTCGCTTGCTCTCATATCTGGCTCGCTCGCTTGCTCTCTTGTCTGGCTCGCTCTCTTATCTGGCTCGCTCGCATATCTTGCGCGCTCACTCTCAAATCTGGCTCGCTTGCTTGCTCTCATATCTGGCTAGCTCGCTTGCTCTCATATGAGGCTAGCTCGTTTGCTCTCTTGTCTTGCTCGCTCTCTTATCTGGCTCGCTCGCTCTCATATCTGGCTGGCTTGCTTGCTCTCATATCTGGCTCGCTCGCTTGCTCTCATATCTGGCTCTCTTGCTCTCATATCTGGCTTGCTCGCTTGCTTAATTGTCTGGCTCGCTCTCTTATCTGGCTCGCTCGCATATCTTGCTCGCTCGCTCTCACATCTGGCTCGCTCGCTTGCTCTCAAATGTGGCTCGCTCGCTTGCTCTCATGTCTGGCTCGTTCGCATTCATATCTGGCTCGCTCGCTTTCATATCTTACTCGCTCGCTCTCATGTCTGGCTCCCTCGCTCTCATATCTGGCTTGCTCTCATATCTGGCTCGCTCGCTTGCTCTCTTGTCTGGCTCGCTCTCTTATCTGACTCGCTCGCATATCTGGCTCGCTCGCGCTCAAATCTGGCTCGCTCGCTTGCTCTCATATCTGGCTAGCTCGCTTGCTCTCATATCTGGCTAGCTCGCTTGCTCTCTTGTCTTGCTCGCTCTCTTATCTGGCTCGCTCGCTCTCATATCTGGCTAGCTCGCTTGCTCTCATATCTGGCACTCTTGCTCTCATATCTGGCTCGCTCGCTTGCTTAATTGTCTGGCTTGCTCTCTTATCTGGCTAGCTCTCTCTCACATCTGGCTTGCTCGCTCCTCTCTTGTCTGGCTCGCTCTCTTATCTGGCTCGCTCGCATATCTTGCTCGCTCGCTCTCAAATCTGGCTCGCTCGCTTGCTCTCAAATGTGGCTAGCTCGCTTGCTCTCTTGTCTTGCTCGCTCTCTTATCTGGCTCGCTCGCTCTCATATCTGGCTGGCTCGCTTGCTCTCATATCTGGCTCGCTCGCTTGCTCTCTTGTCTGGCTCGCTCTCTTATCTGGTTTGCTCGCTAGCATATCTGGCTTGCACGCTTGCTCTCTTGTCTGGCTTGCTCTTATCTGGCTCGCTCGCTTTCATATCTGGCTCGCTCGCTTGCTCTCATGTCTGGCTCGCTCGCTTGCTCTCATGTCTGGCTCGCTCGCTCTCATATCTGGCTTTCTCGCTTGCTCTCTTGTCTGGCTCGCTCTCTTATCTGGCTCGCTCGCATATCTGGCTCGCTCGCATATCTGGCTCGCTCGCTCTCACATCTGGCTGGCTCGCTTGCTCTCTTGTCTGTCTCACTCTCTTTTATGGCTCGTTTACATATCTGGCTCGCTCGCTTGCTCTCATATCTGGCTTGCTCGCTCACTCTTATATCTGGCTTGCTCGCTTGCTCTCATATTCGGCTCGCTCACTTGCTCTCATATCTGGCTCGCTCGCTTGCTCTCTTGTCTGGCTCGCTCTCTTATCTGGCTCGCTCGCATATCTGGCTCGCTCGCTCTCAAATCTGGCTCGCTCGCTTGCTCTCATATCTGGCTAGCTCGCTTGCTCTCTTGTCTTGCTCGCTCTCTTATCTGGCTCGCTCGCTCTCATATCTGGCTGACTCGCTTGCTCTCATATCTGGCTCGCTCGCTTGCTCTCTTGTCTGGCTCGCTCTCATATCTGGCTTGCTCGCTTGCTCTCATATCTGGCTCGCTCTCATATCTGGCTTTCTCGCTTGCTCTCTTGTCTGGCTCGCTCTCTTATCTGGCTCGCTCGCATACCTGGCTCGCTCTCACGTCTAGCTGGCTCGCTTGCTCTCTTGTCTGGCTCGCTCTCTTATCTGGCTCGCTCTTATATCTGCCTTGCTAGCTCGCTCTCATATCTGGCTCGCTCGCTTGCTCTCTTGTCTGTCTCGCTCTCTTTTATGGCTCGCTCGCATATCTGGCTAGCTTGCTCTCACATCTGGCTCGCTCGCTTGCTCTCTTGTCTGGCTCGCTCTCTTATCTGGCTCGCTCGCATATCTGGCTCGCTCGCTCTCATGTCTGGCTCGCTTCGCTCTCATATCTGGCTTGCTCGCTTGCTCTCATATCTGGCTCGCTCGCTTACTCTCATATCTGGCTCGCTCGCTTGCTCTCTTGTCTGGCTCACTCTCTTATCTGGCTCGCTCGCATATCTGGCTCGCTCGCTCTCAAATCTGGCTCTCTCGCTTGCTCTCATATCTGGCTTGCTCGCTTGCTCTCATATCTGGCTCGCTCGCTTGCTCTCATATCTGGCTCGCTCGCTTTTTCTCATATCTGGCTCGCTCGCTTGCTCTCTTGTCTGGCTCGCTCGCTTGCTCTCTTGTCTGGCTCGCTCTCTTATCTGGCTCGCTCGCATATCTGGCTCGCTCACTCTCAAATCTGGCTCGCTCGCTTGCTCTCATATCTGGCTAGCTCGCTTGCTCTCTTGTCTTGCTCGTTCTCTTATCTGGCTCGCTCGCTCTCACATCTGGCTGGCTGGCTTGCTCTCATTTCTGTCTGGCTCGCTTGCTCTCATATCTGGCTCGCTCGCTTGCTCTCTTGTCTGTCTCACTCTCTTTTATGGCTCGTTTGCATATCTGGCTCGCTCGCTTGCTCTCATATCTGGCTTGCTCGCTCTCATATCTGGCTTGCTCGCTTGCTCTCATATTCGGCTCGCTCGCTTGCTCTCATATCTGGCTCGCTCGCTTGCTCTCTTGTCTGGCTCGCTCTCTTATCTGGCTCGCTCTCATATCTGGCTTGCTGGCTCTCAAATCTGGCTCGCTCGCTTGCTCTCATATCTGGCTAGCTCGCTTGCTCACTTGTCTTGCTCGCTCTCTTATCTGGCTTGCTCGCTCTCATATCTGGCTGGCTCGCTTGCTCTCATATCTGGCTCGCTCGCTTGCTTTCTTGTCTGGCTCGCTCTCTTATCTGGCTTGCTCGCTAGCATATCTGGCTCGCTCGCTTGCTCTCATATCTGGCTAGCTCGCTTGCTCTCTTGTCTTGCTCGCTCTCTTATCTGGCTCTCTCGCTCTCATATCTGGCTGGCTCGCTTGCTCTCATATCTGGCTCGCTCGCTTGCTCTCTTGTCTGGCTCGCTCTCTTATCTGGCTAGCTCGCTAGCATATCTGGCTCGCATGCTTGCTCTCTTGTCTGGCTCGCTCTCTTATCTGGCTCGCTCTCATACCTGGCTCGCTCGCTCTCACATCTAGCTGGCTCCCTTGCTCTCATATCTGGCTCGCTTGCTCTCTTGTCTGGCTCGCTTTCTTATCTGGCTCGCTCTTATATCTGCCTTGCTAGCTCGCTCTCATATCTGGCTCTCTCGCTTGCTCTCTTGTCTGTCTCGCTCTCTTTTATGGCTCGCTTGCATATCTGGCTCCCTTGCTCTAACATCTGGCTCGCTCGCTTGCTCTCTTGTCTGGCTCGCTCTCTTATCTGGCTCGCTCGCTCGCATATCTGGCTCGCTCGCTCTCATGTCTGGCCCGCTCGCTCTCATATCTGGCTTGCTCGCTTGCTCTCATATCTGGCTTGCTCGCTTGCTCTCATATCTGGCTCGCTCGCTTGTTCTCATATCTGGCTCGCTCGCTTGCTCTCTTGTCTGGCTCGCTCTCTTATCTGGCTCGCTCGCATATCTGGCTCGCTCGCTCTCACATCTGGCTGGTTTGCTTGCTCTCATATCTGGCTCGCTCGCTTGCTCTCTTGTCTGGCTCGCTCTCTTATCTGGCTTGCTCGCTAGCATATCTGGCTTGCACGCTTGCTCTCTTGTCTGGCTTGCTCTCTTATCTGTTTCGCTCGCTCTCATATCTGGCTCGCTCGCTTGCTCTCATATCTGGCTCGCTCGCTTGCTCTCTTGTCTGGCTCGCTCTCTTATCTGGCTCGCTCACATATCTGGCTCGCTCGCTCTCACATCTAGCTGGCTCGCTTGCTCTCATATTTGGCTCGCTCGCTTGCTCTCTTGTCTGGCTCGCTCTCTTATCTGGCTCGCTCTCATATCTGGCTTGCTAGCTTGCTCTCATATCTGGCTCGCTCGCTTGCTCTCTTGTCTGTCTCGCTCTCTTTTATGGCTCGCTCGCATATCTGGCTCGCTCGCTCTCACATCTGGCTCGCTCGCTTGCTCTCTTGTCTGGCTCGCTCTCTTATCTGGTTCGCTCGCTCTCATATCTTACTCGCTCCGTCTCATGTCTGGCTCGCTCGCTCTCATATCTGGCTTGCTCGCTTGCTCTCATATCTGGCTCGCTCGTTTGCTCTCTTGTCTGGCTCGCTCTCTTATCTGGCTCACTCGCTCTCATATCTGGCTGGCTCGCTTGCTCTCATATCTGGCTCGCTCGCTTGCTCTCATATCTGGCTCTCTTGCTCTCATATCTGGCTCGCTCGCTTGCTTAATTGTCTGGCTCGCTCTCTTATCTGGCTCGCTCGAATATCTTGCTCACTCGCTCTCACATCTGGCTCGCTCGCTTGCTCTCAAATGTGGCTCGCTCGCTTGCTCTCATGTCTGGCTCGTTCGCATTCATATCTAGCTCGCTCGCTTTCATATCTTACTCGCTCGCTCTCATGTCTGGCTCCCTCGCTCTCATATCTGGCTTGCTCTCATATCTGGCTCGCTCGCTTGCTCTCTTGTCTGGCTCGCTCTCTTATCTGACTCGCTCGCATATCTGGCTCGCTCGCTCTCATATCTGGCTGGCTCGCTTGCTCTCATATCTGGCTCGATCGCTTGCTCTCATATCTGGCTCTCTTGCTCTCATATCTGGCTCGCTTGCTTGCTTAATTGTCTGGCTCGCTCTCTTATCTGGCTAGCTCTCTCTCACATCTGGCTTGCTCGCTGCTCTCTTGTCTGGCTCGCTCTCTTGTCTGGCTCACTCGCATATCTTGCTCGCTCGCTCTCACATCTGGCTCGCTCGCTTGCTCTCAAATGTGGCTAGCTCGCTTGCTCTCTTGTCTTGCTCGCTCTCTTATCTGGCTCGCTCGCTCTCATATCTGGCTGGCTCGCTTGCTCTCATATCTGGCTCGCTCGCTTGCTCTCTTGTCTGGCTCGCTCTCTTATCTGGTTTGCTCGCTAGCATATCTGGCTCGCACGCTTGCTCTCTTGTCTGGCTTGCTCTCTTATCTGGCTCGCTCGCTTTCATATCTGGCTCGCTCGCTTGCTCTCATATTCGGCTCGCTCACTTGCTCTCATATCTGGCTCGCTCGCTTGCTCTCTTGTCTGGCTCGCTCTCTTATCTGGCTCGCTCGCATATCTGGCTCGCTCGCTCTCAAATCTGGCTCGCTCGCTTGCTCTCATATCTGGCTAGCTCGCTTGCTCTCTTGTCTGGCTCGCTCTCTTATCTGGCTTGCTCGCTAGCATATCTGGCTCGCACGCTTGCTCTCTTGTCTGGCTTGCTCTCTTATCTGGCTCGCTCGCTCTCATATCTCGCTCGCTCGCTTGCTCTCATATCTGGCTCGCTCTCATATCTGGCTTTCTCGCTTGCTCTCTTGTCTGGCTCACTCTCTTATCTGGCTCGCTCGCATACCTGGCTCGCTCTCACATCTAGCTGGCTCGCTTGCTCTCATATCTGGCTCGCTTGCTCTCTTGTCTGGCTCGCTCTCTTATCTGGCTCGCACTTATATCTGCCTTGCTAGCTCGCTCTCATATCTGGCTCGCTCACTTGCTCTCTTGTCTGTCTCGCTCTCTTTTATGGCTCGCTCGCATATCTGGCTAGCTTGCTCCCACATCTGGCTCGCTCGGTTGCTCTCATGTCTGGCTCGCTCTCTTATCTGGCTCGCTCGCATATCTGGCTCGCTCGCTCTCATGTCTGGCTCGCTTCGCTCTCATATCTGGCTTGCTCTCATATCTGGCTCGCTCGCTTACTCTCATATCTGGCTCGCTCGCTTGCTCTCTTGTCTGGCTCACTCTCTTATCTGGCTCTCTCGCATATCTGGCTCGCTCGCTCTCAAATCTGGCTCGCTCGCTTGCTCTCATATCTGGCTTGCTCGCTTGCTCTCATATCTGGCTCGCTCGCTTGCTCTCATATCTGGCTCGCTCGCTTTTTCTCATATCTGGCTCGCTCGCTTGCTCTCTTGTCTGGCTCGCTCGCTTGCTCTCTTGTCTGGCTCACTCTTTTATCTGGCTCGCTCTTTTATCTGGCTCGCTCGCTCTCAAATCTGGCTCGCTCGCTTGCTCTCATATCTGGCTAGCTCGCTTGCTCTCTTGTCTTGCTCGCTCTCTTATCTGGCTCGCTCGCTCTCACATCTGGCTGGCTTGCTTGCTCTCATTTCTGGCTGGCTCGCTTGCTCTCATATCTGGCTCGCTCGCTTGCTCTCTTGTCTGTCTCACTCTCTTTTATGGCTCGTTTGCATATCTGGCTCGCTCACTTGCTCTCATATTTGGCTTGCTCGCTCACTCTCATATCTGGCTTGCTCGCTTGCTCTCATATTCGGCTCGCTCGCTTGCTCTCATATCTTGCTCGCTTGCTCTCTTGTCTGGCTCGCTCGCATATCTGGCTTGCTCGCTCTCAAATCTGGCTCGCTCGCTTGCTCTCATATCTGGCTAGCTCGCTTGCTCTCTTGTCTTGCTTGCTCTCTTATCTGGCTCGCTCGCTTGCTCTCATATCTGGCTAGCTCGCTTGCTCACTTGTCTTGCTCGCTCTCTTATCTGGCTTGCTCGCTCTCATATCTGGCTGGCTCGCTTGCTCTCATATCTGGCTCGCTCGCTTGCTTTCTTGTCTGGCTCGCTCTCTTATCTGGCTTGCTCGCTAGCATATCTGGCTCGCACGCTTGCTCTCTTGTCTGGCTTGCTCTCTTATCTGGCTCGCTCGCTCTCATATCTGGCTCGCTCGCTTGCTCTCATGTCTGGCTCGCTCTCATATCTGGCTTTCTCGCTTGCTCTCTTGTCTGGCTCGCTCTCTTATCTGGCTCGCTCGCATACCTGGCTCGCTCGCTCTCACATCTAGCTGGCTCGCTTGCTCTCATATCCGGCTCGCTTGCTCTCTTGTCTGGCTCGCTCTCTTATCTGGCTCGCTCTTATATCTGCCTTGCTAGCTCGCTCTCATATCTGGCTCGCTCGCTTGCTCTCTTGTCTGGTTCGCTCTCTTATCTGGCTTGCTCGCTCGCATATCTGGCTCGCTCGCTCTCATGTCTGGCTCGCTTCGCTCTCATATCTGGCTTGCTCGCTTGCTCTCATATCTGGCTCGCTCGCTTACTCTCATATCTGGCTCGCTCGCTTGCTCTATTGTCTGGCTCACTCTCTTATCTGGCTCGCTCGCATATCTGGCTCGCTCGCTCTCAAATCTGGTTCGCTCGCTTGCTCTCATATCTGGCTTGCTCGCTTGCTCTCATATCTGGCTCGTTCGCTTGCTCTCATATCTGGCTCGCTCGCTTTTTCTCATATCTGGCTCGCTCGCTTGCTCTCTTGTCTGGCTCGCTCGCATATCTGGCTCGCTCGCTCTCAAATCTGGCTCGCTCGCTTGCTCTCATATTTGGCTAGCTCGCTTTCTCTCTTGTCTTGCTCGCTCTCATATCTGGCTGGTTCGCTTGCTCTCATATCTGGCTCGCTCGCTTGCTCTCTTGTCTGGCTCACTCTCTTATCTGGCTTGCTCGCTAGCATATCTGGCTCGCACGCTTGCTCTCTTGTCTGGCTTGCTCTCTTATCTGTCTCGCTCTCACATCTGGCTCGCTCGCTTGCTCTCATATCTGGCTCGCTCGCTTGCTCTCTTGTCTGGCTCGCTCTCTTATCTAGCTTGCTCGCTAGCATATCTGGCTCGCACGCTTGCTCTCTTATCTGGCTCGATCGCTCTCATATCTGGCTCGCTCGCTTGCTCTCATGTCTGGCTCGCTCGTTCTCATATCTGGCTTTCTCGCTTGCTCTCTTGTCTGGCTCGCTCTCTTATTTGGCTTGCTCGCATATCTGGCTCGCTCGCTCTCACATCTGACTGGCTCGCTTGCTCTCATTTCTGGCTGGCTCGCTTGCTCTCATATCTGGCTCGCTCGCTTGCTCTCTTGTCTGTCTCGCTCTCTTTTATGGCCCGCTCGCATATCTGGCTCGCTCGCTCTCAAATCTGGCTCGCTCGCTTGCTCTCATATCTGGCTTGCTCGCTTGCTCTCATATCCGGCTCGCTCGCTTGCTCTCATATCTGGCTCGCTCGCTTGCTCTCTTGTCTGGCTCGCTCTCTTATCTGGCTCGCTCTCTTATCTGGCGCACTCTCATATCTGGCTCGCTCGCTCTCACATCTAACTGGCTCGCTTGTTCTCATATCTGGCTCGCTCGCTTGCTCTCTTGTCTGGCTCGCTCTCTTATCTTTTTCACTCGCATATCTGGCTAGCTCGCTCATATCTGGCTCGCTCGCTTGCTCTCATGTCTCGCTCGCTCACATATCTGGCTCGCTCGCTTGCTCTCATGTCAGGCTCACTCGCTCTCATATCTGGATCGCTCGCTTGCTCTCATATCTGGCTTGCTCGCTTGCTCTCATATCTGGCTCGCTCGCTTGCTCTCTTATCTAGCTTGCTCGCTCTCCTATCTGGATCGTTCGCTTGCTCTCATATCTGGCTTACTCGCTTGCTCTCATATCTGGGTCGCTCGCTTGCTCTCTTGTCTGGCTCTCTCGCTCTCATATCTGGCTCGCTTGCTCACATATCTGGCTCGCTCGCTATTATATCTGGCTCGCACACTTGCTCTCATGTCTGGCTTGCTCTTATCTGGCTCGCTCTCATATCTGGCTCGCTCTCATATCTGGCTCGCTCGCTTGCGCTCATGTCAGGCTCGCTCGCTCTCATATATCGCTCGCTCGCTCTCATGTCTGGCTCGCTGGCTCTCATATCTGGCTCGCTCGCTTGCTCTCATGTCTGGCTCGCTCACTCTCATATCTGGTTCGCTCGCTTGCTCTCTTGTCTGGCTCGCTCTCTTATATGGCTCACTCGCATATCTGGCTCACTCGCTTGCTCTCATATCTGGCTCGCTCGCTTGCGCTCTTGTCTGGCTCGCTTGCTCTCATGTCTGGCTCGCTCGCTCTCATATCTGGCTCGCTCGCTTGCTCTTATGGCTGGCTCGCTCGCTCTCATATCTGGCTCGCTTGCTTGCTCTCATGTCTGGCTCGCTCCCTCTCATATCCGGCTTGCTCGCTTGCTCTCTTGTCTGGTTCACTCTCTTATCTGGCTCGCTCTCATATCTGTCTCGCTCGCTTGCACTCATGTCTGGCTCGCTCGCTCTCATGTATGGCTCGCTCGCTCTCATGTCTGGCTCGCTCGCTCTCATATCTGGATCGCTCGCTTGCTCTCATATCTGGCTTGCTCGCTTGCTCTCATATCTGGCTCGCTCGCTTGCTCTCTTATCTAGCTTGCTCGCTCTCATATCTTGATCGTTCGCTTGCTCTCATATCTGGCTTACTCGCTTGCTCTCATATCTGGTTCGCTCGCTTGCTCTCTTGTCTGGCTCGCTCTCTTATATGGCTCACTCGCATATCTGGCTCACTCGCTTGCTCTCATATCTGGCTCGCTCGCTTGCGCTCTTGTCTGGCTCGCTTGCTCTCATGTCTGGCTCGCTCGCTCTCATATCTGGCTCGCTCGCTTGCTCTTATGGCTGGCTCGCTCGCTCTCATATCTGGCTCGCTTGCTTGCTCTCATGTCTGGCTCGCTCCCTCTCATATCCGGCTTGCTCGCTTGCTCTCTTGTCTGGTTCACTCTCTTATCTGGCTCGCTCTCATATCTGTCTCGCTCGCTTGCACTCATGTCTGGCTCGCTCGCTCTCATGTATGGCTCGCTCGCTCTCATGTCTGGCTCGCTCGCTCTCATATCTGGATCGCTCGCTTGCTCTCATATCTGGCTTGCTCGCTTGCTCTCATATCTGGCTCGCTCGCTTGCTCTCTTATCTAGCTTGCTCGCTCTCATATCTTGATCGTTCGCTTGCTCTCATATCTGGCTTACTCGCTTGCTCTCATATCTGGGTCGCTCGCTTGCTCTCTTGTCTGGCTCGCTCTCTTATATGGCTCACTCGCATATCTGGCTCACTCGCTTGCTCTCATATCTGGCTCGCTCGCTTGCGCTCTTGTCTGGCTCACTTGCTCTCATGTCTGGCTCGCTCGCTCTCATATCTGGCTCGCTCGCTTGCTCTTATGGCTGGCTCGCTCGCTCTCATATCTGGCTCGCTTGCTTGCTCTCATGTCTGGCTCGCTCCCTCTCATATCCGGCTTGCTCGCTTGCTCTCTTGTCTGGTTCACTCTCTTATCTGGCTCGCTCTCATATCTGTCTCGCTCGCTTGCACTCATGTCTGGCTCGCTCGCTCTCATGTATGGCTCGCTCGCTCTCATGTCTGGCTCGCTCGCTCTCATATCTGGATCGCTCGCTTGCTCTCATATCTGGCTTGCTCGCTTGCTCTCATATCTGGCTCGCTCGCTTGCTCTCTTATCTAGCTTGCTCGCTCTCATATCTTGATCGTTCGCTTGCTCTCATATCTGGCTTACTCGCTTGCTCTCATATCTGGGTCGCTCGCTTGCTCTCTTGTCTGGCTCTCTCGCTCTCATATCTGGGTCGCTTGCTCACATATCTGGCTCGCTCGCTATTATATCTGGCTCGCACACTTGCTCTCATGTCTGGCTTGCTCGTTCTCATATCTGGCTCGCTCGCTTGCTCTCATGTCTGACTCACTCCCTCTCATATCCGGCTCGCTCGCTTGCTCTCTTGTCTGGTTGGCTCTCTTATCTGGCTCACTCTCATATCTGGCTCGCTCGCTTGCGCTCATGTAAGGCTCGCTCGCTCTCATATATCGCTCGCTCGCTCTCATGTCTGGCTCGCTGGCTCTCATATCTGGCTCGCTCGCTTGCTCTCATGTCTGGCTCGCTCACTCTCATATCTGGTTCGCTCGCTTGCTCTCTTGTCTGGCTCGCTCTCTTATATGGCTCACTCGCATATCTGGCTCACTCGCTTGCTCTCATATCTGGCTCGCTCGCTTGCGCTCTTGTCTGGCTCGCTTGCTCTCATGTCTGGCTCGCTCGCTCTCATATCTGGCTCGCTCGCTTGCTCTTATGGCTGGCTCGCTCGCTCTCATATCTGGCTCGCTTGCTTGCTCTCATGTCTGGCTCGCTCCCTCTCATATCCGGCTTGCTCGCTTGCTCTCTTGTCTGGTTCACTCTCTTATCTGGCTCGCTCTCATATCTGTCTCGCTCGCTTGCACTCATGTCTGGCTCGCTCGCTCTCATGTATGGCTCGCTCGCTCTCATGTCTGGCTCGCTCGCTCTCATATCTGGCTCGCTCGCTTGCTCTCATGTCTGGCTTGCTCGCTCTCATATCTGGCTCGCTCGCTTGCTCCCATGTCTGGCTCACTCGCTCTCATATCTGGCTCGCTCGCTTGCTCTCTTGTCTGGCTCGTTCTCTTATATGGCTCACTCGCTAGCATATCTGGCTCACTCTCTTGCTCTCATATCTAACACGCTCGCTTGCGCTCTTGTCTGGCTCGCTCTCTTATCTGGCTCGCTCGCTCTCATATCTGGCTTGCCTGCTTGCTCTCATATATGGCTTGCTCGCTTGCTCTCATATCTGGCTCGCTCTCTTATCTGGCTCGCTCGCTCTTGTATCTGGCTTGCCCGCTTGCTCTCATATCTGGCTGGCTCGCTTGTTCTCATATCTGGCTCGCTCCGTTGCTCTCTGGTCTGTCTCGTTCACTTTTATGGCTCGCTCTCATATCTGGCTTGCTCGCTCTAACATCTGGCTCGCTCGCTTGCTCTCATATCTGGCTCGCTCGCTTGCTCTCATATCTGGCTCGCTCTCTTATCTGGTTTGCTCGCATATCTGGCTTGCTCGCTCTCACATCTGGCTCGCTCGCTTGCTCTCATATCTTGCTCGCTCGCTTGCTCTCTTGTCTGGCTCGATCTCTTATCTGGCTCGCTCTCACATCTGGCTCGCTCGCTCTCATATCTGGCTTGCTCGCTTGCTCTCTTGTCTGGCTTGCTCCCTTATCTGGCTCGCTCGCTCTCATATCTGGCTCGCTCGCTTGCTCTCATGTCTGGCTCGCTCACTCTCATATCTGGCTCGCTCACTTGCTCTCATGTCTGGCTCACTCGCTCTCATATCTGGCTCGCTCGCTTGCTCTGTTGTCTGGCTCGCTCACTTATATGGCTCACTCGCTCGCATATCTGGCTCACTCGCTTGCTCTCATATCTGGCTCGCTCGCTTATCTGGCTCACTCACTCTCACATCTGGCTCGCTCGCTTGCTCTCTTGTCTGGCTCGCTCTCTTATCTGGCTCGCTCTCATATCTGGCTCGCTCGCTTGCTCTCTTGTCTGGCTCGCTCTCTTATATGGCTCGCTCGCTCGCATATCTGGCTCACTCGCTTGCTCTAATATCTGGCTCGCTCACTTGCTCTCATATCTGGCTCGCTCGCTTTCATATCTGGCTCGCTCGCTTGCTCTCATGTCTGGCTCGCTTGCTCACATATCTGGCTTGCTCGCTTGCTCTCATGTCTGGCTCGCTCGCTCTCATATCTTTCTCGCTCGCTTGCTCTCTTGTCTGGTTCGCTCTCTTATCTGGCACGCTCTCATATCTGGCTTGCTCGCTTGCTCTCATATCTGGGTCGCTTGCTCTCATTTCTGGCTCGCTCTCTTGCTCTCATATCTGTCTCGCTCGCTTCTCTTTTGTCTGGTTCGCTCTCTTATCTGGCACGCTCTCATATCTGGCTTGCTCGCTTGCTCTCATTTCTGGCTCGCTCTATTGCTCTCATATCTGTCTCGCTCGCTTGCTGTTTTGTCTGGCATGCTCTCTTGCTCTCATATCTGGCTCGCTCGCTTGCTCTCATATCTGGCTCGCTTGCTTGCTCTCTTGTCTGGCTCACTCTCTTATCTGGTTCACTCGCATATCTGGCTAGCTCGCTCTCATTTCTGGCTCGCTCGCTTGCTCTCATGTCTCGCTCGCTCGCTCACATATCTGGCTTGCTCGCTTGCTCTCATGTCTGGCTCGCTCGCTCTCATATCTGGCTTGCTCGCTTGCTCTCATATCTGGTTCGCTCGCTTGCTCTCATTTCTGGCTCGCTCTCATATCTGGCTCGCTCGCTTGCTGTCTTGTCTGGCATGCTCTCTTGCTCTCAAATCTGGCTCGCTCGCTTGCTCTCATATCTGGCTCGCTCGCTTGCTCTCTTGTCTGGCTCGCTCTCTTATCTGGTTCACTCGCATATCTGGCTAGCTCGCTCTCATATCTGGCTCGCTCGCTTGCTCTCATGTCTCGCTCGCTCACATATCTGGCTCGCTCGCTTGCTCTCATGTCAAGCTCGCTCGCTCTCATATCTGGCTCGCTCGCTTGCTCTCTTGTCTGGCTCGTTCTCTTATATGGCTCGCTCGCTAGCATATCTGGCTCACTGTCTTGCTCTCATATCTATCACGCTCGCTTGCGCTCTTGTCTGGCTCGCTCTCTTATCTGGCTCGCTCGCTCTCATATCTGGCTTGCCCGCTTGCTCTCATATATGGCTCGCCCGCTTGCTCTCATATCTGGCTCGCACTCTTATCTGGCTCGCTCGCATATCTGGCTTGCCCGCTTGCTCTCATATCTGGCTGGCTCGCTTGTTCTCATATCTGGCTCGCTCGCTTGCTCTCTGGTCTGTCTCGCTCTCTTATATGGCTCGCTCTCATATCTGGCTTGCTCGCTCTCACATCTGGCTCGCTCGCTTGCTCTCATATCTGGCTCGCTCTCTTATCTGGTTTGCTCGCATATCTGGCTCGCTCGCTCTCACATCTGGCTCGCTCGCTTGCTCTCATATCTTGCTCGCTCGCTTGCTCTCTTGTCTGGATCGATCTCTTATCTGGCTCGCTCTCACATCTGGCTCGCTCGCTTGCTCTCATATCTGGCTCGCTCGCTTGCTCTCTTGTCTGGCTTGCTCCCTTATCTTGCTCGCTCGCTCTCATATCTGGTTCGCTCGCTTGCTCTCATGTCTGGCTCGCTCACTCTCATATCTGGCTCGCTCACTTGCTCTCATGTCTGGCTCACTCGCTCTCATATCTTGCTCGCTCGCTTGCTCTGTTGTCTGGCTCGCTCACTTATATGGCTCACTCGCATATCTGGCTCACTCGCTTGCTCTCATATCTGGCTCGCTCGCTAGCGCTCTTGTCTGGCTCGCTCTCTTATCTGGCTCGCCCGCATATCTGGCTCACTCACTCTCACATCTGGCTCGCTCGCTTGCTCTCATGTCTGGCTTGCTCGCTCTCATATCTGGATCGCTCACTTGCTCTCACATCTGGCTCATTCGCTTGCTCTCATGTCTGGCTCGCTCGCTCTCATATCTGGATGGCTCGATTGCTCTCATATCTGGCTCGCTCGCTCTCATATCTGGCTCGCTGCCTCTCATATCTGTCTCGCTCGCTTGCTCTCATATCTGGCTCACTCGCTCTCAAATCTGGCTCACTCGCTTGCTCTCTTGTCTGGCTCGCTCACTTATATGGCTCACTTGCTCGCATATCTGGCTCACTCGCTTGCTCTCATATCTGGCTCGCTCGCCTGCGCTCTTGTCTGGCTCGCTCTTTTATCTGGCTCTCCCGCATATCTGGCTCGCTCACTCTCACATATGGCTCGCTCTCATGTCTGGCTCGCTCGCTCTCATATCTGGATCGCTCGCTTGCTCTCATATCTGGCTCGCTCACTTGCTCTCATGTCTGGCTCGCTCGCTCTCATATCTGGATCGCTCGCTTGCTCTCATATCTGTCTCGCTCACTTGCTCTCATATCTGGCTCGCTCGCTCTCATATCTGTCTCGCTCGCTTGCCCTCTTGTCTGGTTCGCTCTCTTATCTGGCTCACTCTCATATTTGGCTTGCTTGCTCTCATATCTGGCTCACTCACTCACATCTGGCTCGCTCGCTTGCTCTCTTGTTTGTCTCGCTCGCATATCTGGCTCGCTCGCTCTCACATCTGGCTCGCTCGCTTGCACTCATATCTGTCTCGCTCGCTTGCTCTCTTGTCTGGCTTGCTCTATTATCTGGCTCGCTCGCTCGCATATCTGGCTCGCTCGCTTGATCTCATGTCTGGTTCGCTCGCTCTCATATCTGGCTCGCTCGCTTGCTCTCTTGTCTGGCTCGCTCTCTTATCTGGCTCGCTCGCATATCTGGCTTGCTCGCTCTCACATCTGGCTCGATCGCTTGCTCTCATATCTGGCTCGCTCGCTTGCTCTCTTGACTGTCTCGCTCTCTTATATGGCTCGCTCGCATATCTGGCTCGCTCGCTCTCACATCTGGCTCGCTCGCTTGCTCTCTTGTCTGGCTCGCTCTCTTATCTGGCTCGCTTGCTCTTATCTGGCTCGCTCGCTCGCATATCTGGCTCACTCGCTTTCATATCTGGCTCGCTCGCTTGCTCTCATGTCTGGCTCGCTCGCTGTCATATCTGGCTCGCTCGCTTGCTCTCATGTCTGGCTCGCTCTCTTATATAGCTCGCTCGCTTGCATGTCTGGCTCACTCGCTTGCTCTCATATCTGGCTCGCTCGCTTGAACTCTTGTCTGGCTCGCTCTCATGTCTGGTTTGCTCTCTTGCTCTCATATCTGGCTTGCTCGCTTGCTCTCTTGTCTGTCTCGCTCTCTTATATGGCTCACTCTCACATCTGGCTCGCTCTCACATCTGGCTCGCTTGCTTGCTCTCTTGTCTGGCTCGCTCTCTTATCTGGTTCACTCGCATATCTGGCTAGCTCGCTCTCATATCTGGCTCGCTCGCTTGCTCTCATGTCTCGCTCGCTCGCTCACATATCTGGCTTGCTCTCATGTCTGGCTCGCTCGCTCTCATATCTGTCTCGCTCGCTAGCTCTCTTGTCTGGTTCGCTCTCTTATCTGGCACGCTCTCATATCTGGCTTGCTCGCTTGCTCTCATATCTGGTTCGCTCGCTTGCTCTCATTTCTGGCTCGCTCTCTTGTTCTCATATCTGGCTCGCTCGCTTGCTGTCTTGTCTGGCATGCTCTCTTGCTCTCAAATCTGGCTCGCTCGCTTGCTCTCATATCTGGCTCGCTCGCTTGCTCTCTTGTCTGGCTCGCTCTCTTATCTGGTTCACTCACATATCTGGCTAGCTCGCTCTCATATCTGGCTCGCTTGCTCTTATGTCTCGCTCGCTCACATATCTGGCTCGCTCGCTTGCTCTCATGTCAGGCTCTCTCGCTCTCATATCTGGCTCGCTTGCTCACATATCTGGCTCGCTCGCTATTATATCTGGCTCGCACACTTGCTCTCATGTCTGGCTTGCTCGTTCTCATATCTGGCTCGCTCGCTTGCTCTCATGTCTGACTCGCTCCCTCTCATATCCGGCTCGCTCGCTTGCTCTCTTGTCTGGTTGGCTCTCTTATCTGGCTCGCTCTCATATCTGGCTCGCTCTCATATCTGGCTCGCTCGCTTGCGCTCATGTCAGGCTCGCTCGCTCTCATATATCGCTCGCTCGCTCTCATGTCTGGCTCGCACACTCTCATATCTGGTTCGCTCGCTTGCTCTCTTGTCTGGCTCGCTCTCTTATATGGCTCACTCGCATATCTGGCTCACTCGCTTGCTCTCATATCTGGCTCGCTCGCTTGCGCTCTTGTCTGGCTCGCTTGCTCTCATGTCTGGCTCGCTCGCTCTCATATCTGGCTCGCTCGCTTGCTCTTATGGCTCTCTCGCTCGCTCTCATATCTGGCTCGCTTGCTTGCTCTCATGTCTGGCTCGCTCCCTCTCATATCCGGCTTGCTCGCTTGCTCTCTTGTCTGATTCACTCTCTTATCTGGCTCGCTCTCATATCTGTCTCGCTCGCTTGCACTCATGTCTGGCTCGCTCGCTCTCATGTATGGCTCGCTCGCTCTAATGTCTGGCTCGCTCGCTCTCATATCTGGATCGCTCGCTTGCTCTCATATCTGGCTTGCTCGCTTGCTCTCATATCTGGCTCGCTCGCTTGCTCTCTTATCTAGCTTGCTCGCTCTCATATCTTGATCGTTCGCTTGCTCTCATATCTGGCTTACTCGCTTGCTCTCATATCTGGGTCGCTCGCTTGCTCTCTTGTCTGGCTCTCTCGCTCTCATATCTGGGTCGCTTGCTCACATATCTGGCTCGCTCGCTATTATATCTGGCTCACACACTTGCTCTCATGTCTGGCTTGCTCGTTCTCATATCTGGCTCGCTCGCTTGCTCTCATGTCTGACTCGCTCCCTTTCATATCCGGCTCGCTCGCTTGCTCTCTTGTCTGGTTGGCTCTCTTATCTGGCTCACTCTCATATCTGGCTCGCTCGCTTGCGCTCATGTCAGGCTCGCTCGCTCTCATATATCGCTCGCTCGCTCTCATGTCTGGCTCGCTGGCTCTCATATCTGGCTCGCTCGCTTGCTCTCATGTCTGGCTCGCTCACTCTCATATCTGGTTCGCTCGCTTGCTCTCATGTCTGGCTCGCTCCCTCTCATATCCGGCTTGCTCGCTTGTCTGGTTCACTCTCTTATCTGGCTCGCTCTCATATCTGTCTCGCTCGCTTGCAATCATGTCTGGCTCGCTCGCTCTCATGTATGGCTCGCTCGCTCTCATGTCTGGCTCGCTCGCTCTCATATCTGGCTCGCTCTCTTGCTCTCATGTCTGGCTTGCTCGCTCTCATATCTGGCTCGCTCGCTTGCTCCCATGTCTGGCTCACTCGCTCTCATATCTGGCTCGCTCGCTTGCTCTCTTGTCTGGCTCGTTGTCTTATATGGCTCACTCGCTAGCATATCTGGCTCACTCTCTTGCTCTCATATCTATCACGCTCGCTTGCGCTCTTGTCTGGCTCGCTCTCTTATCTGGCTCGCTCGCTCTCATATCTGGCTTGCCTGCTTGCTCTCATATATGGCTTGCTCGCTTGCTCTCATATCTGGCTCGCTCTCTTATCTGGCTCGCTCGCTCTCGTATCTGGCTTGCCCGCTTGCTCTCATATCTGGCTGGCTCGCTTGTTCTCATATCTGGCTCGCTCGCTTGCTCTCTGGTCTGTCTCGTTCACTTTTATGGCTCGCTCTCATATCTGGCTTGCTCGCTCTAACATCTGGCTCGCTCGCTTGCTCTCATATCTGGCTCGCTCGCTTGCTCTCATATCTGGCTCGCTCTCTTATCTGGTTTGCTCGCATATCTGGCTTGCTCGCTCTCACATCTGGCTCGCTCGCTTGCTCTCATATCTTGCTCGCTCGCTTGCTCTCTTGTCTGGCTCGATCTCTTATCTGGCTCGCTCTCACATCTGGCTCGCTCGCTCTCATATCTGGCTTGCTCGCTTGCTCTCTTGTCTGGCTTGCTCCCTTATCTGGCTCGCTCGCTCTCATATCTGGCTCGCTCGCTTGCTCTCATGTCTGGCTCGCTCACTCTCATATCTGGCTCGCTCACTTGCTCTCATGTCTGGCTCACTCGCTCTCATATCTGGCTCGCTCGCTTGCTCTGTTGTCTGGCTCGCTCACTTATATGGCTCACTCGCTCGCATATCTGGCTCACTCGCTTGCTCTCATATCTGGCTCGCTCGCTTATCTGGCTCACTCTCACATCTGGCTCGCTCGCTTGCTCTCTTGTCTGGCTCGCTCTCTTATCTGGCTCGCTCTCATATCTGGCTCGCTCGCTTGCTCTCTTGTCTGGCTCGCTCACTCTCATATCTGGTTCGCTCGCTTGCTCTCTTGTCTGGCTCGCTCTCTTATATGGCTCACTCGCATATCTGGCTCACTCGCTTGCTCTCATATCTGGCTCGCTCGCTTGCGCTCTTGTCTGGCTCGCTTGCTCTCATGTCTGGCTCGCTCGCTCTCATATCTGGCTCGCTCGCTTGCTCTTATGGCTCTCTCGCTCGCTCTCATATCTGGCTCGCTTGCTTGCTCTCATGTCTGGCTCGCTCCCTCTCATATCCGGCTTGCTCGCTTGCTCTCTTGTCTGATTCACTCTCTTATCTGGCTCGCTCTCATATCTGTCTCGCTCGCTTGCACTCATGTCTGGCTCGCTCGCTCTCATGTATGGCTCGCTCGCTCTAATGTCTGGCTCGCTCGCTCTCATATCTGGATCGCTCGCTTGCTCTCATATCTGGCTTGCTCGCTTGCTCTCATATCTGGCTCGCTCGCTTGCTCTCTTATCTAGCTTGCTCGCTCTCATATCTTGATCGTTCGCTTGCTCTCATATCTGGCTTACTCGCTTGCTCTCATATCTGGGTCGCTCGCTTGCTCTCTTGTCTGGCTCTCTCGCTCTCATATCTGGGTCGCTTGCTCACATATCTGGCTCGCTCGCTATTATATCTGGCTCGCACACTTGCTCTCATGTCTGGCTTGCTCGTTCTCATATCTGGCTCGCTCGCTTGCTCTCATGTCTGACTCGCTCCCTTTCATATCCGGCTCGCTCGCTTGCTCTCTTGTCTGGTTGGCTCTCTTATCTGGCTCACTCTCATATCTGGCTCGCTCGCTTGCGCTCATGTCAGGCTCGCTCGCTCTCATATATCGCTCGCTCGCTCTCATGTCTGGCTCGCTGGCTCTCATATCTGGCTCGCTCGCTTGCTCTCATGTCTGGCTCGCTCACTCTCATATCTGGTTCGCTCGCTTGCTCTCTTGTCTGGCTCGCTCTCTTATATGGCTCACTCGCATATCTGGCTCACTCGCTTGCTCTCATATCTGGCTCGCTCGCTTGCGCTCTTGTCTGGCTCGCTTGCTCTCATGTCTGGCTCGCTCGCTCTCATATCTGGCTCGCTCGCTTGCTCTTATGGCTGGCTCGCTCGCTCTCATATCTGGCTCGCTTGCTTGCTCTCATGTCTGGCTCGCTCCCTCTCATATCCGGCTTGCTCGCTTGTCTGGTTCACTCTCTTATCTGGCTCGCTCTCATATCTGTCTCGCTCGCTTGCAATCATGTCTGGCTCGCTCGCTCTCATGTATGGCTCGCTCGCTCTCATGTCTGGCTCGCTCGCTCTCATATCTGGCTCGCTCTCTTGCTCTCATGTCTGGCTTGCTCGCTCTCATATCTGGCTCGCTCGCTTGCTCCCATGTCTGGCTCACTCGCTCTCATATCTGGCTCGCTCGCTTGCTCTCTTGTCTGGCTCGTTGTCTTATATGGCTCACTCGCTAGCATATCTGGCTCACTCTCTTGCTCTCATATCTATCACGCTCGCTTGCGCTCTTGTCTGGCTCGCTCTCTTATCTGGCTCGCTCGCTCTCATATCTGGCTTGCCTGCTTGCTCTCATATATGGCTTGCTCGCTTGCTCTCATATCTGGCTCGCTCTCTTATCTGGCTCGCTCGCTCTCGTATCTGGCTTGCCCGCTTGCTCTCATATCTGGCTGGCTCGCTTGTTCTCATATCTGGCTCGCTCGCTTGCTCTCTGGTCTGTCTCGTTCACTTTTATGGCTCGCTCTCATATCTGGCTTGCTCGCTCTAACATCTGGCTCGCTCGCTTGCTCTCATATCTGGCTCGCTCGCTTGCTCTCATATCTGGCTCGCTCTCTTATCTGGTTTGCTCGCATATCTGGCTTGCTCGCTCTCACATCTGGCTCGCTCGCTTGCTCTCATATCTTGCTCGCTCGCTTGCTCTCTTGTCTGGCTCGATCTCTTATCTGGCTCGCTCTCACATCTGGCTCGCTCGCTCTCATATCTGGCTTGCTCGCTTGCTCTCTTGTCTGGCTTGCTCCCTTATCTGGCTCGCTCGCTCTCATATCTGGCTCGCTCGCTTGCTCTCATGTCTGGCTCGCTCACTCTCATATCTGGCTCGCTCACTTGCTCTCATGTCTGGCTCACTCGCTCTCATATCTGGCTCGCTCGCTTGCTCTGTTGTCTGGCTCGCTCACTTATATGGCTCACTCGCTCGCATATCTGGCTCACTCGCTTGCTCTCATATCTGGCTCGCTCGCTTATCTGGCTCACTCTCACATCTGGCTCGCTCGCTTGCTCTCTTGTCTGGCTCGCTCTCTTATCTGGCTCGCTCTCATATCTGGCTCGCTCGCTTGCTCTCTTGTCTGGCTCGCTCTCTTATATGGCTCGCTCGCTCGCATATCTGGCTCACTCGCTTGCTCTAATATCTGGCTCGCTCACTTGCTCTCATATCTGGCTCGCTCGCTTTCATATCTGGCTCGCTCGCTTGCTCTCATGTCTGGCTCGCTTGCTCACATATCTGGCTTGCTCGCTTGCTCTCATGTCTGGCTCGCTCGCTCTCATATCTGTCTCGCTCGCTTGCTCTCTTGTCTGGTTCGCTCTCTTATCTGGCACGCTCTCATATCTGGCTTGCTCGCTTGCTCTCATATCTGGGTCGCTTGCTCTCATTTCTGGCTCGCTCTCTTGCTCTCATATCTGTCTCGCTCGCTTCTCTTTTGTCTGGTTCGCTCTCTTATCTGGCACGCTCTCATATCTGGCTTGCTCGCTTGCTCTCATTTCTGGCTCGCTCTCATATCTGTCTCGCTCGCTTGCTGTCTTGTCTGGCATACTCTCTTGCTCTCATATCTGGCTCGCTCGCTTGCTCTCATATCTGGCTCGCTTGCTTGCTCTCTTGTCTGGCTCACTCTCTTATCTGGTTCACTCGCATATCTGGCTAGCTCGCTCTCATTTCTGGCTCGCTCGCTTGCTCTCATGTCTCGCTCGCTCGCTCACATATCTGGCTTGCTCGCTTGCTCTCATGTCTGGCTCGCTCGCTCTCATATCTGGCTTGCTCGCTTGCTCTCATATCTGGTTCGCTCGCTTGCTCTCATTTCTGGCTCGCTCTCATATCTGGCTCGCTCGCTTGCTGTCTTGTCTGGCATGCTCTCTTGCTCTCAAATCTGGCTCGCTCGCTTGCTCTCATATCTGGCTCGCTCGCTTGCTCTCTTGTCTGGCTCGCTCTCTTATCTGGTTCACTCGCATATCTGGCTAGCTCGCTCTCATATCTGGCTCGCTCGCTTGCTCTCATGTCTCGCTCGCTCACATATCTGGCTCGCTCGCTTGCTCTCATGTCAGGCTCGCTCGCTCTCATATCTGGATCGCTCGCTTGCTCTCATATCTGGCTTGCTCGCTTGCTCTCATATCTGGCTCCCTCGCTTGCTCTCTTATCTGGCTTGCTCGCTCTCATATCTGGATCGTTCGCATGCTCTCATATCTGGCTTACTCGCTTGCTCTCATATCTGGCCCGCTCACTTGCTCTCTTGTCTGACTCTCTCGCTCTCATACCTGGCTCGCATATCTGGCTCGCTCGCTATAATATCTGGCTCGCTCACTTGCTCTCATGTCTGGCTCGCTCGCTCTCATATCTGGCTCGCTCGCTTGCTCTCATGTCTGGCTCGCTCACTCTCATATCTGGTTCACTCGCTTGCTCTCATGTCTGGCTCGCTCGCTCTCATATCTGGCTCGCTCGCTTGCTCTCATGTCTGGCTCGCTCACTCTCATATCTGGCTCGCTCACTTGCTCTCATGTCTGGCTCACTCGCTCTCATATCTGGCTCGCTCGCTTGCTCTGTTGTCTGGCTCGCTCACTTATATGGCTCACTCGCTCGCATATCTGGCTCACTCGCTTGCTCTCATATCTGGCTCGCTCGCTTATCTGGCTCACTCACTCTCACATCTGGCTCGCTCGCTTGCTCTCTTGTCTGGCTCGCTCTCTTATCTGGCTCGCTCTCATATCTGGCTCGCTCGCTTGCTCTCTTGTCTGGCTCGCTCTCTTATATGGCTCGCTCGCTCGCATATCTGGCTCACTCGCTTGCTCTAATATCTGGCTCGCTCACTTGCTCTCATATCTGGCTCGCTCGATTTCATATCTGGCTCGCTCGCTTGCTCTCATGTCTGGCTCGCTTGCTCACATATCTGGCTTGCTCTCATGTCTGGCTCGCTCGCTCTCATATCTGTCTCGCTCGCTTGCTCTCTTGTCTGGTTCGCTCTCTTATCTGGCACGCTCTCATATCTGGCTTGCTCGCTTGCTCTCATATCTGGGTCGCTTGCTCTCATTTTTGGCTCGCTCTCTTGCTCTCATATCTGTCTCGCTCGCTTCTCTTTTGTCTGGTTCGCTCTCTTATCTGGCACGCTCTCATATCTGGCTTGCTCGCTTGCTCTCATTTCTGGCTCGCTCTCATATCTGTCTCGCTCGCTTGCTGTCTTGTCTGGCATGCTCTCTTGCTCTCATATCTGGCTTGCTCGCTTGCTCTCATATCTGGCTCGCTTGCTTGCTCCCTTGTCTGGCTCACTCTCTTATCTGGTTCACTCGCATATCTGGCTAGCTCGCTCTCATTTCTGGCTCGCTCGCTTGCTCTCATGTCTCGCTCGCTCGCTCACATATCTGGCTTGCTCGCTTGCTCTCATGTCTGGCTCGCTCGCTCTCATATCTGGCTTGCTCGCTTGCTCTCATATCTGGTTCGCTCGCTTGCTCTCATTTCTAGCTCGCTCTCATATCTGGCTCGCTCGCTTGCTGTCTTGTCTGGCATGCTCTCTTGCTCTCAAATCTGGCTCGCTCGCTTGCTCTCATATCTGGCTCGCTCGCTTGCTCTCTTGTCTGGCTTGCTCTCTTATCTGGTTCACTCGCATATCTGGCTAGCTCGCTCTCATATCTGGCTCGCTCGCTTGCTCTCATGTCTCGCTCGCTCACATATCTGGCTCGCTCGCTTGCTCTCATGTCAGGCTCGCTCGCTCTCATATCTGGATCGCTCGCTTGCTCTCATATCTGGCTTGCTCGCTTGCTCTCATATCTGGCTCCCTTGCTTGCTCTCTTATCTGGCTTGCTCGCTCTCATATCTGGATCGTTCGCATGCTCTCATATCTGGCTTACTCGCTTGCTCTCATATCTGGCCCGCTCGCTTGCTCTCTTGTCTGACTCTCTCGCTCTCATATCTGGCCCGCATATCTGGCTCACTCGCTATAATATCTGGCTCGCTCACTTGCTCTCATGTCTGGCTCGCTCGCTCTCATATCTGGCTCGCTCGCTTGCTCTCATGTCTGGCTTGCTCGCTCTCATATCTGGCTCGCTCGCTTGCTCTCATGTCTCGCTCGCTCACATATCTGGCTCGCTCGCTTGCTCTCATGTCTGGCTTGCTCGCTCTCATATCTGGCTCGCTCGCTTGCTCTCATGTCTGGCTCGCTCACTCTCATATCTGGTTCACTCGCTTGCTCTCATGTCTGGCTCGCTCGCTCTCATATCTGGCTCGCTCGCTTGCTCTCATGTCTGGCTCGCTCACTCTCATATCTGGCTCGCTCACTTGCTCTCATGTCTGGCTCACTCGCTCTCATATCTGGCTCGCTCGCTTGCTCTGTTGTCTGGCTCGCTCACTTATATGGCTCACTCGCTCGCATATCTGGCTCACTCGCTTGCTCTCATATCTGGCTCGCTCGCTTATCTGGCTCACTCACTCTCACATCTGGCTCGCTCGCTTGCTCTCTTGTCTGGCTCGCTCTCTTATCTGGCTCGCTCTCATATCTGGCTCGCTCGCTTGCTCTCTTGTCTGGCTCGCTCTCTTATATGGCTCGCTCGCTCGCATATCTGGCTCACTCGCTTGCTCTAATATCTGGCTCGCTCACTTGCTCTCATATCTGGCTCGCTCGATTTCATATCTGGCTCGCTCGCTTGCTCTCATGTCTGGCTCGCTTGCTCACATATCTGGCTTGCTCTCATGTCTGGCTCGCTCGCTCTCATATCTGTCTCGCTCGCTTGCTCTCTTGTCTGGTTCGCTCTCTTATCTGGCACGCTCTCATATCTGGCTTGCTCGCTTGCTCTCATATCTGGGTCGCTTGCTCTCATTTCTGGCTCGCTCTCTTGCTCTCATATCTGTCTCGCTCGCTTCTCTTTTGTCTGGTTCGCTCTCTTATCTGGCACGCTCTCATATCTGGCTTGCTCGCTTGCTCTCATTTCTGGCTCGCTCTCATATCTGTCTCGCTCGCTTGCTGTCTTGTCTGGCATGCTCTCTTGCTCTCATATCTGGCTTGCTCGCTTGCTCTCATATCTGGCTCGCTTGCTTGCTCCCTTGTCTGGCTCACTCTCTTATCTGGTTCACTCGCATATCTGGCTAGCTCGCTCTCATTTCTGGCTCGCTCGCTTGCTCTCATGTCTCGCTCGCTCGCTCACATATCTGGCTTGCTCGCTTGCTCTCATGTCTGGCTCGCTCGCTCTCATATCTGGCTTGCTCGCTTGCTCTCATATCTGGTTCGCTCGCTTGCTCTCATTTCTAGCTCGCTCTCATATCTGGCTCGCTCGCTTGCTGTCTTGTCTGGCATGCTCTCTTGCTCTCAAATCTGGCTCGCTCGCTTGCTCTCATATCTGGCTCGCTCGCTTGCTCTCTTGTCTGGCTCGCTCTCTTATCTGGTTCACTCGCATATCTGGCTAGCTCGCTCTCATATCTGGCTCGCTCGCTTGCTCTCATGTCTCGCTCGCTCACATATCTGGCTCGCTCGCTTGCTCTCATGTCAGGCTCGCTCGCTCTCATATCTGGATCGCTCGCTTGCTCTCATATCTGGCTTGCTCGCTTGCTCTCATATCTGGCTCCCTCGCTTGCTCTCTTATCTGGCTTGCTCGCTCTCATATCTGGATCGTTCGCATGCTCTCATATCTGGCTTACTCGCTTGCTCTCATATCTGGCCCGCTCGCTTGCTCTCTTGTCTGACTCTCTCGCTCTCATATCTGGCTCGCATATCTGGCTCACTCGCTATAATATCTGGCTCGCTCACTTGCTCTCATGTCTGGCTCGCTCGCTCTCATATCTGGCTCGCTCGCTTGCTCTCATGTCTGGCTTGCTCGCTCTCATATCTGGCTCGCTCGCTTGCTCTCATGTCTGGCTCGCTCACTCTCATATCTGGTTCACTCGCTTGCTCTCATGTCTGGCTCACTTGCTCTCATATCTGGCTCGCTCGCTTTCTCTCTTGTCTGGCTCGTTCTCTTATATGGCTCGCTCGCTAGCATATCTGGCTCACTGTCTTGCTCTCATATCTATCACGCTCGCTTGCGCTCTTGTCTGGCTCGCTCTCTTATCTGGCTCGCTCGCTCTCATATCTGGCTTGCCCGCTTGCTCTCATATATGGCTCGCCCGCTTGCTCTCATATCTGGCTCGCTCGCTCTCATATCTGGCTTGCCCGCTTGCTCTCATATCTGGCTGGCTCGCTTGTTCTCATATCTGGCTCGCTCGCTTGCTCTCTGGTCTGTCTCGCTCTCTTATATGGCTCGCTCTCATATCTGGCTTGCTCGCTCTCACATCTGGCTCGCTCGCTTGCTCTCATATCTGGCTCGCTCTCTTATCTGGTTTGCTCGCATATCTGGCTCGCTCGCTCTCACATCTGGCTCGCTCGCTTGCTCTCATATCTTGCTCGCTCGCTTGCTCTCTTGTCTGGATCGATCTCTTATCTGGCTCGCTCTCACATCTGGCTCGCTCGCTTGCTCTCATATCTGGCTCGCTAGCTTGCTCTCTTGTCTGGCTTGCTCCCTTATCTTGCTCGCTCGCTCTCATATCTGGTTCGCTCGCTTGCTCTCATGTCTGGCTCGCTCACTCTCATATCTGGCTCGCTCGCTTGCTCTGTTGTCTGGCTCGCTCACTTATATGGCTCACTCGCTCGCATATCTGGCTCACTCGCTTGCTCTCATATCTGGCTCGCTCGCTAGCGCTCTTGTCTGGCTCGCTCTCTTATCTGGCTCGCCCGCATATCTGGCTCACTCACTCTCACATCTGGCTCGCTCGCTTGCTCTCATGTCTGGCTTGCTCGCTCTCATATCTGGATCGCTCACTTGCTCTCACATCTGGCTCGCTCGCTCTCATATCTGGATGGCTCGATTGCTCTCATATCTGGCTCGCTCGCTCTCATATCTGGCTCGCTGCCTCTCATATCTGTCTCGCTCGCTTGCTCTCATATCTGGCTCACTCGTTCTCAAATCTGGCTCACTCGCTTGCTCTCTTGTCTGGCTCGCTCACTTATATGGCTCACTTGCTCGCATATCTGGCTCACTCGCTTGCTCTCATATCTGGCTCGCTCGTCTGCGCTCGTCTGGCTCGCTCTTTTATCTGGCTCTCCCGCATATCTGGCTCGCTCACTCTCACATATGGCTCGCTCTCATGTCTGGCTCGCTCGCTCTCATATCTGGATCGCTCGCTTGCTCTCATATCTGGCTCGCTCACTTGCTCTCATGTCTGGCTCGCTCGCTCTCATATCTGGATCGCTCGCTTGCTCTCATATCTGTCTCGCTCACTTGCTCTCATATCTGGCTCGCTCGCTCTCATATCTGTCTCGCTCGCTTGCCCTCTTGTCTGGTTCGCTCTCTTATCTGGCTCACTCTCATATTTGGCTTGCTTGCTCTCATATCTGGCTCACTCACTCACATCTGGCTCGCTCGCTTGCTCTCTTGTTTGTCTCGCTCGCATATCTGGCTCGCTCGCTCTCACATCTGGCTCGCTCGCTTGCACTCATATCTGTCTCGCTCGCTTGCTCTCTTGTCTGGCTTGCTCTATTATCTGGCTCGCTCGCATATCTGGCTCGCTCGCTTGATCTCATGTCTGGTTCGCTCGCTCTCATATCTGGCTCGCTCGCTTGCTCTCTTGTCTGGCTCGCTCTCTTATCTGGCTCGCTCGCATATCTGGCTTGCTCGCTCTCTCATCTGGCTCGATCGCTTGCTCTCATATCTGGCTCGCTCGCTTGCTCTCTTGACTGTCTCGCTCTCTTATATGGCTCGCTCGCATATCTGGCTCGCTCGCTCTCACATCTGGCTCGCTCGCTTGCTCTCTTGTCTGGCTCGCTCTCTTATCTGGCTCGCTCGCTCGCATATCTGGCTCACTCGCTTTCATATCTGGCTCGCTCGCTTGCTCTCATGTCTGGCTCGCTCGCTGTCATATCTGGCTCGCTCGCTTGCTCTCATGTCTGGCTCGCTCTCTTATATAGCTCGTTCGCTTGCATGTCTGGCTCACTCGCTTGCTCTCATATCTGGCTCGCTCGCTTGAACTCTTGTCTGGCTCGCTCTCATGTCTGGTTTGCTCTCTTGCTCTCATATCTGGCTTGCTCGCTTGCTCTCTTGTCTGTCTCGCTCTCTTATATGGCTCACTCTCACATCTGGCTCGCTCGCTCTCACATCTGGCTCGCTTGCTTGCTCTCTTGTCTGGCTCGCTCTCTTATCTGGTTCACTCGCATATCTGGCTAGCTCGCTCTCATATCTGGCTCGCTCGCTCTCATGTCTCGCTCGCTCACATATCTGGCTTGCTCTCATGTCTGGCTCGCTCGCTCTCATATCTGTCTCGCTCGCTAGCTGTCTTGTCTGGTTCGCTCTCTTATCTGGCACGCTCTCATATCTGGCTTGCTCGCTTGCTCTCATATCTGGTTCGCTCGCTTGCTCTCATTTCTGGCTCGCTCTCTTGCTCTCATATCTGGCTCGCTCGCTTGCTGTCTTGTCTGGCATGCTCTCTTGCTCTCAAATCTGGCTCGCTCGCTTGCTCTCATATCTGGCTCGCTCGCTTGCTCTCTTGTCTGGCTCGCTCTCTTATCTGGTTCACTCACATATCTGGCTAGCTCGCTCTCATATCTGGCTCGCTTGCTCTCATGTCTCGCTCGCTCACATATCTGGCTCGCTCGCTTGCTCTCATGTCAGGCTCGCTCGCTCTCATATCTGGATCGCTCGCTTGCTCTCATATCTGGCTTGCTCGCTTGCTCTCATATCTGGCTCGCTCGCTTGCTCTCTTATCTGGCTTGCTCGCTCTCATATCTGGATCGTTCGCTTGCTCTCACATCTGGCTTACTCGCTTGCTCTCATATCTGGCCCGCTCGCTTGCTCTCTTGTCTGGCTCTCTCGCTCTCATATCTGGCTCGCTTGCTCGCATATCTGGCTCGCTCGCTATAATATCTGGCTCGCTCACTTGCTCTCATGTCTGGCTCGCTCGCTCTCATATCTGGCTCGCTCGCTTGCTCTCATGTCTGGCTTGCTCGCTCTCATATCTGGCTCGCTCGCTTGCTTTCATGTCTGGCTCGCTCACTCTCATATCTGGTTCACTCGCTTGCTCTCATGTCTGGCTCACTCGCTCTCATATCTGGCTCGCTCGCTTGCTCTCTTGTCTGGCTTGTTCTCTTATATGGCTCGCTCGCTAGCATATCTGGCTTACTGTCTTGCTCTCAAATCTATCACGCTCGCTTGCGCTCTTGTCTGGCTCGCTCTCTTATCTGGCTCGCTCGCTCTCATATCTGGCTTGCCCGCTTGCTCTCATGTATGGCTCGCTCGCTTGCTCTCATATCTGGCTCGCTCTCTTATCTGGCTCGCTCGCTCTCGTATCTGGCTTGCCCGCTTGCTCTCATATCTGGCTGGCTCGTTTGTTCTCATATCTGGCTCGCTCGCTTGCTCTCTGGTCTGTCTCGCTCTCTTATATGGCTCGCTCTCATATCTGGCTTGCTCGCTCTCACATCTGGCTCGCTCTCTTATCTGGTTTGCTCGCATATCTGGCTCGCTCGCTCTCACATCTGGCTCACTCGCTTGCTCTCATATCTTGCTCGCTCGCTTGCTCTCTTGTCTGGCTCGATCTCTTATCTGGCTCGCTCTCACATCTGGCTCGCTCGCTTGCTCTCATATCTGGCTCGCTCGCTCTCTTGTCTGGCTTGCTCCCTTATCTTGCTCGCTCGCTCTCATATCTGGCTCGCTCGCTTGCTCTCAGGTCTGGCTTGCTTACTCTCATATCTGGCTCGCTCACTTGCTCTCATGTCTGGCTCACTCGCTCTCATATCTGGCTCGCTCGCTTGCTCTGTTGTCTGGCTCGCTCACTTATATGGCTCACTCGCTCGCATATCTGGCTCACTCGCTTGCTCTCATATCTGGCTCGCTCGCTAGCGCTCTTGTCTGGCTCGCTCTCTTATCTGGCTCGCCCGCATATCTGGCTCACTCACTCTCACATCTGGCTCGCTCGCTTGCTCTCATGTCTGGCTTGCTCGCTCTCATATCTGGATCGCTCACTTGCTCTCACATCTTGCTCGTTCGCTTGCTCTTATGTCTGGCTCGCTCGCTCTCATATCTGGATGGCTCGATTGCTCTCATATCTGGCTCGCTCGCTCTCATATCTGGCTCGCTGCCTCTCATATGTCTCGCTCGCTTGCTCTCATATCTGGCTCACTCGCTCTCAAATCTGGCTCACTCGCTTGCTCTCTTGTCTGGCTCGCTCACTTATATGGCTCACTTGCTCGCATATCTGGCTCACTCGCTTGCTCTCATATCTGGCTCGCTCGCCTGCGCTCTTGTCTGGCTCGCTCTTTTATCTGGCTCTCCCGCATATCTGGCTCGCTCACTCTCACATATGGCTCGCTCTCATGTCTGGCTCGCTCGCTCTCATATCTGGATCGCTCGCTTGCTCTCATATCTGGCTCGCTCACTTGCTCTCATGTCTGGCTCGCTTGCTCTCATATCTGGATCGCTCGCTTGCTCTCATATCTGTCTCGCTCACTTGCTCTCATATCTGTCTCGCTCGCTTGCCCTCTTGTCTGGTTCGCTCTCTTATCTGGCTCACTCTCATATTTGGCTTGCTTGCTCTCATATCTGGCTCACTCACTCTCACATCTGGCTCGCTCGCTTGCTCTCATATCTGGCTCACTCGCTTGCTCTCTTGTCTGGCTCGCTCTCTTATCTGGCTCGCTGTCATATCTGGCTTGCTCTCATATCTGGCTCGCTCGCTTGCTCTCTTGTTTGTCTTGCTCTCTTATATGGCTCGCTCGCATATCTGGCTCGCTCGCTCTCACATCTGGCTCGCTCGCTTGCACTCATATCTGGCTCGCTCGCTTGCTCTCTTGTCTGGCTTGCTCTATTATCTGGCTCGCTCGCATATCTGGCTCGCTCGCTTGATCTCATGTCTGGTTCGCTCACTCTCATAGCTGGCTCGCTCGCTTGCTCTCATGTCTGGCTCACTCGCTCTCATATCTGGCTCGCTCGCATGCTCTCTTGTCTGGCTCGCTCTCTTATCTGGCTCGCTCGCATATCTGGCTTGCTCGCTCTCACATCTGGCTCGATCGCTTGCTCTCATATCTGGCTCGCTCGCTTGCTCTCTTGACTGTCTCGCTCTCTTATATGGCTCGCTCGCATATCTGGCTCGCTCTCACATCTGGCTCGCTCGCTTGCTCTCTTGTCTGGCTCGCTCTCTTATCTGGCTCACTCGCATATCTGGCTCACTCGCTCTCATATCTGGCTCGTTCGCTTGCTCTCATGTCTGGCTTGCTCGCTCTCATATCTGGATCGCTCACTTGCTCTCACATCTGGCTCGTTCGCTTGCTCTCATGTCTGGCTCGCTCGCTCTCATATCTGGATGGCTCGATTGCTCTCATATCTGGCTCGCTCGCTCTCATATCTGGCTCGCTGCCTCTCATATGTCTCGCTCGCTTGCTCTCATATCTGGCTCACTCGCTCTCAAATCTGGCTCACTCGCTTGCTCTCTTGTCTGGCTCGCTCACTTATATGGCTCACTTGCTCGCATATCTGGCTCACTCGCTTGCTCTCATATCTGGCTCGCTCGCCTGCGCTCTTGTCTGGCTCGCTCTTTTATCTGGCTCTCCCGCATATCTGGCTCGCTCACTCTCACATATGGCTCGCTCTCATGTCTGGCTCGCTCGCTCTCATATCTGGATCGCTCGCTTGCTCTCATATCTGGCTCGCTCACTTGCTCTCATGTCTGGCTCGCTCGCTCTCATATCTGGATCGCTCGCTTGCTCTCATATCTGTCTCGCTCACTTGCTCTCATATCTGGCTCGCTCGCTCTCATATCTGTCTCGCTCGCTTGCCCTCTTGTCTGGTTCGCTCTCTTATCTGGCTCACTCTCATATTTGGCTTGCTTGCTCTCATATCTGGCTCACTCACTCTCACATCTGGCTCGCTCGCTTGCTCTCATATCTGGCTCACTCGCTTGCTCTCTTGTCTGGCTCGCTCTCTTATCTGGCTCGCTGTCATATCTGGCTTGCTCTCATATCTGGCTCGCTCGCTTGCTCTCTTGTTTGTCTTGCTCTCTTATATGGCTCGCTCGCATATCTGGCTCGCTCGCTCTCACATCTGGCTCGCTCGCTTGCACTCATATCTGGCTCGCTCGCTTGCTCTCTTGTCTGGCTTGCTCTATTATCTGGCTCGCTCGCATATCTGGCTCGCTCGCTTGATCTCATGTCTGGTTCGCTCACTCTCATGTCTGGCTTGCTCGCTCTCATATCTGGATCGCTCACTTGCTCTCACATCTGGCTCGTTCGCTTGCTCTCATGTCTGGCTCGCTCGCTCTCATATCTGGATGGCTCGATTGCTCTCATATCTGGCTCGCTCGCTCTCATATCTGGCTCGCTGCCTCTCATATGTCTCGCTCGCTTGCTCTCATATCTGGCTCACTCGCTCTCAAATCTGGCTCACTCGCTTGCTCTCTTGTCTGGCTCGCTCACTTATATGGCTCACTTGCTCGCATATCTGGCTCACTCGCTTGCTCTCATATCTGGCTCGCTCGCCTGCGCTCTTGTCTGGCTCGCTCTTTTATCTGGCTCTCCCGCATATCTGGCTCGCTCACTCTCACATATGGCTCGCTCTCATGTCTGGCTCGCTCGCTCTCATATCTGGATCGCTCGCTTGCTCTCATATCTGGCTCGCTCACTTGCTCTCATGTCTGGCTCGCTCGCTCTCATATCTGGATCGCTCGCTTGCTCTCATATCTGTCTCGCTCACTTGCTCTCATATCTGGCTCGCTCGCTCTCATATCTGTCTCGCTCGCTTGCCCTCTTGTCTGGTTCGCTCTCTTATCTGGCTCACTCTCATATTTGGCTTGCTTGCTCTCATATCTGGCTCACTCACTCTCACATCTGGCTCGCTCGCTTGCTCTCATATCTGGCTCACTCGCTTGCTCTCTTGTCTGGCTCGCTCTCTTATCTGGCTCGCTGTCATATCTGGCTTGCTCTCATATCTGGCTCGCTCGCTTGCTCTCTTGTTTGTCTTGCTCTCTTATATGGCTCGCTCGCATATCTGGCTCGCTCGCTCTCACATCTGGCTCGCTCGCTTGCACTCATATCTGGCTCGCTCGCTTGCTCTCTTGTCTGGCTTGCTCTATTATCTGGCTCGCTCGCTCGCATATCTGGCTCGCTCGCTTGATCTCATGTCTGGTTCGCTCACTCTCATAGCTGGCTCGCTCGCTTGCTCTCATGTCTGGCTCACTCGCTCTCATATCTGGCTCGCTCGCATGCTCTCTTGTCTGGCTCGCTCTCTTATCTGGCTCGCTCGCATATCTGGCTTGCTCGCTCTCACATCTGGCTCGATCGCTTGCTCTCATATCTGGCTCGCTCGCTTGCTCTCTTGACTGTCTCGCTCTCTTATATGGCTCGCTCGCATATCTGGCTCGCTCTCACATCTGGCTCGCTCGCTTGCTCTCTTGTCTGGCTCGCTCTCTTATCTGGCTCGCTCGCATATCTGGCTCGCTCGCTCTCATATCTGGCTCGTTCGCTTGCTCATGTCTGGCTCGCTCGCTCTCATATCTGGCTCGCTCGCTTGCTCTCATGTCTGGCTTGCTCTCTTATATAGCTTGCTCGCTTGCATGTCTGGCTCACTCGCTTGCTCTCATATCTGGCTCGCTCGCTTGCACAATTGTCTGGCTCGCTCTCATGTCTGGTTTGCTCTCTTGCTCTCATATCTGGCTTGCTCGCTTGCTCTCTTGTCTGTCTCGCTCTCTTATATGGCTCACTCACATCTGGCTCGCTCGCTCTCACATCTGGCTCGCTAGCTTGCTCTCTTGTCTGGCTCGCTCTCTTATCTGGCTCCCTCGCTCGCATATCTGGCTCGCTCGCTCTCATATTTGGGTCGCTCGCTTGCTCTCATGTCTGGCTCGCTCGCTCTCATATCTGTCTCGCTCGCTTGCTCTCTTATCTGGTTCGCTCTCTTATCTGACTCGCTCTCATATCTGGAACGCGCGCTTGCTCTCTCTTCTGGCTCGCTCTCATATCTGAATTGCACGCATGTCTGGCTCGCTCTCACATCTGGCTCGCTCGCTTGCTCTCTTATATGGCTCGCTCGCATATCTGGCACGCTCGCTTTCACATCTGGCTCGCTCGCTTGCTCGCATATCTGGCTCGCTCGCTCTCACATCTGGCTCGCTCACTTGCTCTCTCGCTCTCTTATATGGCTCGCTCGCATATCTGGCACGCTTGCTCTCACATCTGGCTCTCTCGCTTGCTCTTATATCTGGCTCACTCTCATATCTGGATCGCTCGCTTGCTCTCATATCTGGCTCGCTCGCTTGCTTCCTTGTCTGTCTCGCTCTCTTATCTGCCTCGCTCTCTCTCACATCTGGCTTGCTCTCATATCTGGCTGGCTCGCTTGCTCTCTTGTCTGGCTCGCTCTCTTATCTGGCTCGCTCGCATATCTGGCTCGCCCGCTCTCACATCTGTCTCGCTCGCTTGCTCTCATATCTGGCTCGCTCGCTTGCTCTCGTCTGGCTCGCTCTCTTATCTGTCTCGCTCTCACATCTGGCTCGCTCGCTTGCTCTCATATCTGGCTCGCTCGCTTGCTCTCTTGTCTCTTGCTCTCTTATATGGCTCGCTCGCATATCTGGCATGCTTGCTCTCATATCTGGCTCTCTCGCTTGCTCTTATATCTGGCTCACTCTCTTATCTGGCTTGCTCGCTCGCATATCTGGCTCGCTCGCTTGCTTTTATATCTGGCTCTCTCTCATGTCTGGTTCGCTCGCTCTCATATCTGGCTCGCTCGCTTGCTATCTTATATGGCTCGCTCGCATATCTGGCACGCTCGCTTTCACATCTGGCTCGCTCGCTCGCTCTCACATCTGGCTCGCTCACTTGCTCTCTTGTCTCTCTCGCTCTCTTATATGGCTCGCTCGCATATCTGGCACGCTTGCTCTCACATCTGGCTCTCTCGCTTGCTCTTATACCTGGCTCACTCTCTTATCTGGCTTGCTCGCTCGCATATCTGGATCGCTCGCTTGCTTTCATATCTGGCTCGCTCTCATGTCTGGCTCGCTCCTCTCATATCTGGATCGCTCGCTTGCTCTCATATCTGGCTCGCTCGCTTGCTTCCTTGTCTGGCTCGCTCTCTCTCACATCTGGCTTGCTCGCTTGCTCTCATATCTGGCTGGCTCGCTTGCTCTCTTGTCTGGCTCGCTCTCTTATCTGGCTCGCTCGCATATCTGGCTCGCCCGCTCTCACATCTGTCTCGCTCGCTTGCTCTCATATCTGGCTCGCTCGCTTGCTCTCTTGTCTGGCTTGCTCTCTTATCTGTCTCGCTCTCACATCTGGCTCGCTCGCTCTCATATCTGGCTCGCTCGCTTGCTCTCTTGTCTCTCGCTCTCTTATATGGTTCGCTCGCATATCTGGCACGCTTGCTCTCACATCTGGCTCTCTCGCTTGCTCTTATATCTGGCTCACTCTCTTATCTGGCTTGCTCGCTCGCATATCTGGCTCGCTCGCTTGCTTTCATATCTGGCTCGCTCTCATGTCTGGTTCGCTCGCTCTCATATCTGGATCGCTCGCTTGCCCTCATATCTGGCTCGCTCGCTTGCTCTCTTGTCTGGCTCGCTCTCTTATCTGTCTCGCTCTCACATCTGGCTCGCTCGCTTGCTCTCATATCTGGCTCGCTTGCTCTTTTGTCTGGCTCGCTCTCTTATCTGCCTCGCTCTCTCTCACATCTGGCTTGCTCGCTCGCTTGCTCTCTTGTCTGGCACGCTCTCTTATCTGGCTCGCTCGCATATCTGGCTCGCCCGCTCTCACATCTGGCTCGCTCGCTTGCTCTCATATCTGGCTCACTCGCTTGCTCTCTTGTCTGGCTCGCTCTCTTATCTGTCTCGCCCTCACATCTGGCTCGCTCGCTTGCTCTCATATCTGGCTCGCTCGCTTGCTCTCTTGTCTGGCTCGCTCGCATATCTGGCTCACTCACTTGCTCTCATATCTGGCTCGCTCGCTTGCGCTCATGTCTGGCTCGCTCGCTCTCATATCTGGCTCGCTTGCTCTCATGTCTGGCTCGCTCTCATATCTGGCTCGCTCGCTCTCATATCTGGCTCGCTCGCTTGCTCTCATGTCTAGCTCGCTCGCTCTCATATCTGGCTTGCTTTCATGTCTGGCTCGCTCTCATATCTGTCTCGCTTGCTTTCTCTCTTGTCTGGTTCGCTCTCTTATCTGGCTCGCTCTCATATCTGGCTTGCTCGCTTGCTATCATATCTGGCTCGCTTTCTCTCTTGTCTGGCTCGCTCGCATATCTGGCTTGCTTGCATGCTATCATAACTGGCTCGCTCGTTCTCATATCTGGCTCGCTCGCTTTCTCTCATATCTGGCTTACTCGCTCGCATATCTGGCTAGCTCGTTCTCATATCTGACTCGCTCTCTTGCTCACTTGTCTGGCTCGCTCACTTATATGTCTCGCTCGCTCGCATATCTGGCTCGCTCGCTTGCTCTCATGTCTTGCTCGCGTTCATATCTGGCTCGCTAGCTTGCACTCATTTCTGGCTCGCTTGCTTGCTCTCATGTCTGGCTCTGCTTCTGACAAGGCTGTTCTTTGGTGGGCCTAGGCGACATCACAATCTCCATGGTTACTTACACAACAAAGGTGAGATGTTATTTACACCTGGCCACGCCAACGGTATTGAGTAGCATATCACAGTGCTAAGGGTCCTGCATGCAACAATCTTACAATGGGGAATAGCTGTGCTGAGTTTGTCAAGTGCACCCATGTTGTTTGCAACTCCATCAATACACACATATGTATGTATGTATGTACATAGGCGTGCGCAGCCTATTGCATTAGGGTGTGCACCCTAAAGCACAAACTCACGCTGCGCGCGTGTATATATATATATATATATATATATATATATATACGCACACAGTTACTATAGTTCCCCCACATTAGGTGCAGTATAAGTCCCGCCAGACTAGGTGCAGTATAAGTCCCACCACATTAGGTTGGCAGTATAGTTCCCCACATTAGGTTGGCAGTATAGTTCCCCACATTAGGTGCAGTATAGTTCCCCCACATTAGGTGCAGTATAGTTCCCCCACATTAGGTGCAGTATAGTTCCCCACATTAGGTGCAGTATACTTCCCCCACATTAGGTGCAGTACAGTTTCCCCACATTAGGTTGGCAGTATAGTTCCCCACATTAGGTGCAGTATAGTTCCCCCCACATTAGGTGCAGTACAGTTCCCCCACATTAGGTGCAGTACAGTTCCCCCACATTAGGTGCAGTACAGTTCCCCCACATTAGGTGCAGTACAGTTCCCCCACATTAGGTGCAGTACAGTTCCCCCACATTAGGTGCAGTACAGTTCCCCCACATTAGGTGCAGTACAGTTCCCCCACATTAGGCTGGCAGTATAGTTCCCCCACATTAGGTGCAGTATAGTTCCCCCACATTAGGTGCAGTATAGTTCCCCACATTAGGTGCAGTATAGTTCCCCACATTAGGTGCAGTATAGTTCCCCCACATTAGGTTGGCAGTATAGTTCCCCACATTAGGTGCAGTATAGTTCCCACATTAGGTGCAGTATGTTCCCCCACATTAGGTGCGGTATAATTTGCCACATTACGTGCAGTATAGTTCCCCACATTAGGTGCAGTATAGTTCCCCCACATTAGGTGCAGTATAGTTCCCCCACATTAGGTGCAGTATAGTTCCCCCACATTAGGTGCAGTATAGTTCCCCACATTAGGTGCAGTATAGTTCCCCACATTAGGTGCAGTATAGTTCCCCCACATTAGGTTGGCAGTACAGTTCCCACATTAGGTGCAGTATGTTCCCCCACATTAGGTGCAGTATAGTTCCCACATTAGGTACAGTATAGTTCCCACATTAGGTGCAGTATAATTCGCCACATTAGGTGCAGTACAGTTCCCTACAAAAGCAAAATAGACATGGAGGCCACCAGCATCTGGGGGTGCTACCTTCCTACTGGCAGGAATAGGGGGTTAATATGAGGGTACTACCTTCTTACTGGGGGGGGGGGGGTTAATCTGGGGGTACTACTATCCTACTGGGGGGAGGGGGTTAATCTGGGGGTACTACCTGCCTACTCGGGGCACCAGATTAACCCCCTCCCCACCTGTAGGAATGCAGTACCCCCCAGATTAACCCTATCCCCCCACCCTGTTAGAAGGTAGTACCCCCTGATTACCCCCTCCCCCCAGTAGGATGGTAGAACCCCCCAGTTTAACCCCCTCTCCCCCCCTGTAGGAATGAAGTACCTCCCAGATTAACCCTATCCCCCCAGACCCAGTAGGCAGGTTGAAATAACATTCACTCACTCAGCGCGGTAATCCTGCGAACCGCGTACCGTCACGTCACGCTCTGGGGCCGGCGTCCTTGAATACAGCGTGACGTCCTGAAGGTCATGTGACGGCAGTAACGTGCCGTCACATGACCGAACCAACTGAAGGTGAGCCAGAGCGGAGCGGGGCACAAACAGGAGCAGGAGGCAGCGCTGTGCGGTGCGCCTGACGGGGGGGGGGCGGAGGTCTGGGCTGGTGAAGGACGGTCGGGCACAGATGGGGGGTGCTGCGGAGCGTCTTGGTGTCACCCGGTGCGGGCCGCACCCGGGTCGCAACGCCACTGGATTAAGGTGTGCCTGGGCACACCCGGCACACCCCGTGTGCACGCCTATGTGTATGTATGTGTATCTATCTATCTATCTCTATATATATATTTATCTTTCTCTCTCTCTATATATATATATATTTTTTTTTCTTTTATATATATATATATATATATATATATATATATATATATATATATCAAAAGCAAAGTAGAAGCGGCACTCCAAAATATCAATAAAGCGTGGATTTATTCACACATCTGTGAGGAAAGCGACGTTTCGGCTCGACAATAGAGCCTTGCTCAAGCATGCTTGAGAAAGGCTCTATTGTCGAGCCGAAACGTCGCTTTCTGCACAGATGTGTGAATAAATACACGCTTTATTTATATTTTGGAGTGCCGCTTCTACTTTGCTTTTGATATTACTTGGGAATTGGTCTGTTCCTGAAGCTGTGCACCCACACGGATCTGGAATCCTTGAGCAAGGTGCTCCCCTTCATCTAAATTTTATATATATATATATATATATATATATATATATATATATAGATAGATAGATAGATAGATATTGATATATATATATATATATATATATATATATATATAGAGAGAGAGAGAGAGAGAGAGAGAGAGAGAGAGAGAGAGAGAGAGAGAGAGAGAGATGGAAACACGTTTTTAAACATGTTTTCACCTTTTTTTACCTTCTTTTTTTTCTTCTCTCCATGTTTTCCTTCTTTCCTCCTTTTTTCCTATGCTGCTGATTCTTATTTTTCTTCTTTTTCAGACCCTATCATTGCACTATTGCTTATTCAATACCACCAGCAGATGGAGACACTATATTACAACATTAGTTGTGAGCAGCAGTTTGTACAAACAAATGCCTCATAGCTGATGTCCTATCCATTATTGCAATGGATGGCTGGCTGGCAACATTTGTTTTTATTATTCCAATACCACAGTACCAATGCATGGTCAATCAACAGCAATGACACCCCCATGTCAATTAACAAGATTCAGCACCCACTACCTGAAAGACAGCTACCTATCATGTCATGTCCAACCTGCACAGGTGTGCTGGTTGCTGAGCTTATTCCATTAAAGAGGACATTCAGCAGCAGCAGCAGCAGTCCTGTGCCTGGTCGCTCCAACAGGGGCCAGACACAAGCGGCACCACCTATTGTCTTTTGCCTGCAGTAAGGGCCCACTGGACTAGCCAGCAAGCAGCTGAAGCAGCAAATAAACAGGTAATCTTTCTTTCCAACACTGAAACCTGGTGGTGCACTTAATCTATGGTATCAGATAGGTGACAGATCAGATATTAACCTCTTCAGGACATAGGGCGTATGGATACGCCCTGCATCCCGAGTCCTTAAGGACCGAGGGCGTATCCATACGCCCGTGGGAATTCCGTCCCCCACCGCTAGCCGGTTGGGGACCGGAGCCGGATGCCTGCTGAAATCGTTCAGCAGACATCCCGGCATATCGCCCAGGGGGGTCATTATGCCCCCCCATGTCGGCGATCGCCGCAGATCGCTGGACAATTCAGTCCAGCGATCTGCGGCAATTCCGGGTCAATCGGGTCTCCAGTGACCCGATGACCCGGAATATCTGGCTGTTCGGGGCCGTCTCTGACGGCCCCGAACAGCCAGAGCCTGCAGGGGTGATGTGGCACTGGTGCCACCTCACGATCGCCCTGATTCGTCGGCCGGATTACCGGCCGACCAATCAGGGCGCCTGCTGCGGGTGTCACTCCCGCACCCACTCCGCCCCTCTTCCGGAGGACGTGAGCGGGTGCGGGACGTGCACCCCGGGTGCTGGGGACCCCGATCCCCGGCGCCCCTGTTGGGATCGGGGCCCCAGGAGCAGCTGCGGCGGCGGGACTGACCTGCAGCGTCTGGATCGTTGGAGGTGAGTGACAGCCTCCTGCTGTTGCTTAGCAACAGCTCCCAGCATGCAAAAAGGGCATGCTGGGAGCTGTAGTTATGCAACAGCAGGAGGCAGACCACCACAACTCCCAGCATTCCCTTATGGGCATGCTGGGACTTATGGTTTTGCAACAGCTGGAAGCACATTCTTTCTATGGAAAAGTGTACCTTCAGCTGTTGTATAACTACAACTCCCAGGTTGCACAAACAGCTAAAGTGCATGCTGGGAGTTGTAGTGGTGCATCTGCTGGTTGCATAACTACAACTCCCAGCATGCCCGTTGGCTGTCGGTGACTGCTGAGAGTTGTAGTTTTGCAACAGCTGAAGGCACACTGGTTGTGAAACTCAGAGTTTTTTTTTACCTAACTCAGTGTTTCACGACCGGTGTGCCTCCAGCTGTTGCAAACTACAACTCTCAGCAGTCACCGTACACCATGCACCGTACATGCTGGGAGTTGTAGTTTTGCAACAGCTGGAGGCACACTGGTTGTGAAACACTGAGTTAGGTCACAAACTCAGTGATACATAACCAGTGTGCCTACAGTTGTTGCAAAACTGCAACTCTCAGCAGTCACTGACAGCCAACGGGCATGCTGGGAGTTGTAGTTATGCAACAGCTGGATGTCCCCCCCAATGTGAACGTACAGGGTACACTCACATGGGCGGAGGATTACAGTAAGTATCTGGCTGCAAATTTGAGCTGCCGCAAACTTTCTGCTGCAGCTCAAATTGCCAGCGAGAAACTACTGTGAACCCCCGCCCGTGTGACTGTACCCTAAAAACACTACACTACACTACCACAAAAAATAAAATAAAAAGTAAAAAACACTACGTATACACATACCCCTACACAGCCCCCCCCCCCTCCCCAATAAAAATGAAAAACGTCTGGTACGCCACTGTTTCCAGAACGGAGCCTCCAGCTGTTGCAAAACAACTCCCAGTATTGTCGGACAGCCGTTGACTGTCCAGGCATGCTGCGAGTTTTGCAACAGCTGGAGGCACCCTGTTTGGGAATCACTGGCGTAGAATACCCCTATGTCCACCCCTAAGCAATCCCTAATTTAGGCCTCAAATGCGCATGGCGCTCTCACTTTGGAGCCCTGTCGTATTTCAAGGCAACAGTTAAGGGTCACATATGGGGTATCGCCGTACTTGGGAGAAATTGGGTTACAAATTTTGGGGGGTATTTTCTGCTTTTACCCTTTTTAAAAATGTAAAATTTTTGGGAAAACAAGCATTTTAGGTAAAAAAAAAATTTTTTTTTTTACATATGCAAAAGTCGTGAAACACCTGTGGGGTATAAAGGTTCACTTAACCCCTTGTTACGTTCCCCGAGGGGTCTAGTTTCCAAAATGGTATGCCATGTGGGGGTTTTTTTGCTGTCCTGGCACCATAGGGGCTTCCTAAATGCGGCATGCCCCCAGAGAAAAATTTGCGTTCAAAAAGCCAAATGTGACTCCTTCTCTTCCGAGACCTGTAGTGCGCCAGCAGAGCACTTTTCACCCCCATATGGGGTGTTTTCTGAATCGGGAGAAATTGGGCTTCAAATTTTTAGGGGTGTTTTCTGCTATTACCCTTTTTAAAAATAAAAAATTTTCGGGAAAACAAGCATTTTAGGTAAAAAATTTATTTTATTTTTTTACATTTGCAAAAGTCGTGAAACACCTGTGGGGTATTAAGGTTCACTTTATCCCATGTTACATTCCCCGAGGGGTCTAGTTTCCAAAATGGTATGCCATGTGGTTTTTTTTTTTTGCTGTTCTGGCACCATAAGGGCTTCCTAAAGGTAACATGCCCCCCAAAACATATTCCAGAAAAACGTACTCTCCAAAATCCCCTTGTCGCTCCTTCCCTTCTGAGCCCTCTACTGCGCCCGCCGAACACTTTACATAGACATATGAGGTATGTCCTTACTCGAGAGAAATTGGGCTACAAATACAAGTAAAAATTTTGTCCTTTTACCCCTTGTAAAAATTCTAAAATTGGGTCTACAAGAACATGTGAGTGTAAAAAATGAAGATTGTGAATTTTCTCCTTCACTTTGCTGCTATTCGTGTGAAACACCTAAAGGGTTAAAACGCTGACTGAATGTCATTTTGAATACTTTGGGGGGTGTAGTTTTTATAATGGGGTAATTTATGGGGTATTTCTAATATGAAGACCCTTCAAATCCACTTCAAACGTGAACTGGTCCCTGAAAAATACTGAGTTTGAAAATTTTGTGAAAAATCGGAAAATTGCTGCTGACCGTTGAAGCCCTCTGGTGTCTTCCAAAAGTAAAAACACGTAAATTTTATGATGCAAACATAAAGTAGACATATTGTATATGTGAACCAAAAAAAAATGTATTCGTAATATCCATTTTCCTTACAAGCAGAGAGCTTCAAAGTTAGAAAAATGCAAAATTTTCAAATTTTTCATCAAATTTACGGATTTTTCACCAAGAAAGGATGCAAGTATCGACAAAAATTTACCACTATGTTAAAGTATAATATGTCACGAAAAAACAATCTCGGAATCAGAATGATAACTAAAAGCATTCCAGAGTTATTAATGTTTAAAGTGACAGTGGTCAGATGTGCAAAAAACGCTCCGGTCCTTAAGGCCAAAATGGGCTCCGTCCTGAAGGGGTTAAACTGATAAAAACAGACTTTTTTATTTTTATTTTTTTTTTAAACCTTCAGGTTTGAATTAAAACTTAATCGTTCAGGTTTACTTCACGTTTGCCTCTCAGATTTACTGAACTTAGTCACAATTCACCAAACTCATCATTAGGTTACTTTATCAACATATAACAAAATACACCCCAAAACAAAGTACATAGCATAACAACACACCACCCTCATACCCTCACAACGTGTCTCCATTTTAAAAACTTCCAAGTCCCCTCCGCATCATCCTCTCCAAATCTCTTCTTATCCCACAAATATACAGTATGCAATCTATCTAATATCATTCTCATACACTCTTCAACCGACACATCCTTCTTCTTAAATACCGTATTTATCGGGGTATACCACGCACCGGCCTATAACACGCACCCTCATTTTACCAAGGATATTTGGGTAAAAAAAGTTGTTTACCCAAATATCCATGGTAAAATGAGGGTGCGTGTGTGCGCGTGTATACCCCGATACACCCCCAGGAAATGCAGGGCGAGAGAGGCCGTCGCTGCCCGCTTCTCTCCCCCTGCCTTTCCTGGGGTCTAGAGCCCTGCTGCCGGCCCTTCTCTCCCCCTGGCTATCGGCGCCGCTGCCCGTTCTGTCCCCCTGACTATCGGTACCGGCGCCCCCATTGCCGGCGCCGATAGCCAGGGGGAGAGAAGCGACGCCGACAGCCAGGGGGAGAGAAGGGGCAGCGGCACCCATTGCCGGCGCCACTGTCCCATTGCCTCCCCCCATCCCCGGTGGCTTAATTACCTGGGTCGGGTCCGCGCTGCTGCAGGCCTCCGGCGTGCAGCCCCTGCGTCGTTGCAATGAATGGCGCGGCGCACTGACGTCATGCGCCGCGCCGTGCAGCGCATAGCAACGACGAAGGGGACGCACGCCGGAGGCCTGCAGCAGCGCGGACCCGACCCAGGTAATTATGCCACCGGGGATGGGGGGAGGCAACGGGGCAGCGGCGCCGGCAATGGGTGCCGCTGCCCCTTCTCTCGCCGGTACCGATAGTCAGGGGGACAGAACGGGCAGCGGCGCTGATAGCCAGGGGGTGAGAAGGGCCGGCAGCAGGGCTCTAGACCCCAGGGAAGGCAGGGGGAGAGAAGCGGGCAGCGACGGCCTCTCTCCCCCTGCCTTTCCTGGGGTGGTATCGGCGTATAACACGCACATAGACTTTAGGCTAAAAATTTTAGCCTAAAAAGTGCGTGTTATACGACGATAAATACGGTATATACAAATTCCTAACATCCCACAATACCTCCTTAATTATTGCTAACAACACATATAACATTCTCTCCTTCCTCCCACCTACCACCCCCAGACCAAACATAATCACTTCAAAAGACCACTTTCTTACCCCCATAAATTCTTTAGCCAACG